>NW_004524697.1:1098553-1109453 GCF_000260255.1 Octodon degus | reverse complement strand
TTTCAGCTACTCCAGGAAAACAGAAAATATTGTGAGTTTTAGAAATAAAGATGATCTCTCACTGATATCAATAGTTCCTAGTCTAAGAAGCCAAGGTTCTGAGCCTGGTGGTGTGATACAGACATGTAAGCCCTGTACTCTGGAAGGCTGAAGCAGAAAGACAAGTTTAAGCACATTCGGTACAATTTAGCAACCTACAGTGACCTTGTCTCAAACTAATACATGAATAATGTTGAGGATATAGCTCAGTGCGAAGGCCTGGATTCAATCCCTAGTACCCATAGAGAACAAAGCTAGGGAGGAAGGAGGGAGGGAGAGAGGGAAGAAGGAGAAATGGAGGGTGGGAGGGAAGAAAGTAAGGAACAGAGGGAGGGAGGGTGGGAGGGAGAGAAAGAGGGAGGGAGGTGAAAAGGGAAAGAGACAGAAAGAGAAGAGTGAGAAAGTAAGAGAAAGGCAGGGTAAGAGCAAGTAAAAGAAAGAATAAAACTAGTAAACTTAAAAAGAAATTTAGATCCTGGGACTACAAAACCTTACCTGAAAAATGTGAAAAATGTCACTAAGAATACAAAATGATGAGCATATACATTATGTTATGTATGCCTGTGACCTTAATCCAGCTCATGAATAAACCAAAGCAGTACAGCAGGGAACTGAAGATGATGGAATGGTGTGTCCACCTGAAAGCCCAGGTGTTGACTCTGGTGAGCATCGAGCGGATGATGGTGCGCACCACAGGCCACGCAAGCGATGTGTGCAGAAGCTGCTGCGGCAAGTTCCTCAGAAGAACTCATGTAGAACCCGTGTAGAAGTGCCAGGCGCCCTGGTTATGGGCTCTGTGAACTTCTGTAAGGTTATTAATCCCTCTGGCTTAATAGATACATTACAAGCCTGTAAGAGTATGAGAACTGGCCTTGCATTTTAATTTCCTTTTAAAGACAAGTCCTTGATCAGTGAGCCTTATTTATACCACCCTTTCTAAAATATTAAGTCTGCCCTCTAGTAATATCTCAAACTATAATTTACTGGTGGTAATAGTCGCTCTTTGCTTTTCAGATCACCTGGCTCCTTCACACACACACACACACACACACACACACACACACACACACACCATGAGTACTTCCTGCGTATTGGGTACTGTTGGATCCTGTGGACATGACAGTGAACAGGCAGGTGAGATCTGTGCTTTCACGATATTAAAGCTTGACAGCAGCTGACTCAGTTCAAGCTTTAAAAAAGTAAAATATTCAGGCTTATTTAACCACAGATTTTCTTTGAAGATTGCAATCTGTTACTCTAATACCTGGAATGAAAAACCAACAAAAATTGAAGAGAAGCTTTGCAACCACCAATCCCAGCATGAGTTTCACGTTTATACTTTCTCTTTCTCAGTGCTTGAACAAATCTTTTTTTTTTTTTTTTCTTTCCCAGAACTGGGGATTGAACTCAGACTCTTGCACTTGCCAGGGAAGCGCTTATTCTACTGAGCCATCTCCTCGGCCCATCAGTTGTTCATCTCACTTGAGCAATTCTTAAGCCTCAACTTTTCCTCTACTTACCTGCTGTCTTCACTTATGCATAAAAACTGCCTCCTGGCTCAGACTGGGTAACCTCTATGGAGTGTCTTTTGGAGAGCTCCCTCACCTGGCCTTACTCTGTAATATCACCAAAGGCTTTAATGAGCTTTAAAGTATTTTGCGAAGACAGAGATAAATGCGCATCACACTGAGGCCCATAAAATGAAGTTCATGTCATTCTAGCAAATGTTCAGGAAAGGCTGACTCCCAGAGGTACAGAGGATACTGCTGGCAAGATGAGGACACCCGTCATCCATCATATACTTATATATGGATTCAGCAACTCAAATGCAGAGAAAATGAACAATCACTCTGAATAAATGAGCAAAAAAAGTGCAGACTTTTTTTTTTTTTTTTTTTTTGCAGAAGCAGGGATTGAACTCAGGCCCTTGTGCTTGCCAGGGAAGCACTTATTCTATTAAGCCATCTCCCTGGGCCCCAGTAGTGCAGACTTGATTGGGGATCATAGAAGTTTAAATTGTTTCTTTTCTTTACCATTGCTTGTATGAGTCTCTTTAGTTTAGCACTCTTACTAGTCAAATAAGCATGTACTATATTTGTCAATTTTTGTTGTATACTAACAGCACCTGCAGCACATGTAATGGGCCTCGGTGTGTATCCTAAGGTTATTTGACAGCATGCTGTGGGTATTAACTGTGTAGCTTCGAGCACTTCCTGAGAGGCAGCATTGCCTCTAGAACAAAGATTTTGGTGTGAATCTTGACTCTTGTCCTGTTATCTCAGAAACTTAATTAGCTTTTCTATGCTTCTGTTTCTTCATTTGTGAAATGCAGACACTGATAACAACTATCACATTGTTTCAGAATTATTAAATAAGCTAACATTTAGAACTAGTGTCTAGCACATACTGAGTGCTTTATAAGAAAGTTGTTAAGTCAATTAAATTTAAAATAAAATGTTTGGAAACTAAAACCTACCAATGAGGGCTAAGATGCAGAACAAAGTTTGATGTGTAGCTTGGTGCAAGAAACTCCAATAGCACACATGGGTCTTAAATTTAAATATGAATGTCCTCTCATTTCCCATAAAAATTAAAATTCAAAGGATCAATCCTGAGAATATTCCTAAAAGATATTCATATAAAGCAAAAACCAGAAGCAACTCAAGAGCCCATCAATAGGAAATGAATAAAGGTATTTTAAACAGGATAGTTATTTAACAATAAAAGTAACAGGCCACTGACACTGATAACTATGAAACGTGGATGAACCTTAAAAACACATGGAGCACAATAGTATATATTAAATATTATTTTATATTAAGATTAAAGTCAACAATGTAAATATGCTGTAATAGTTTAAAAAAGTCTGATGAATGAGCAAGAGGTGAGGTGGTAGGGTGCACTGGAGGGAAGAATGAAGTGACTTTTAGGGAAGGTGGGCATGTTGGCTACTTCTTTATTTTTTAAAATAACAATAATGTTGTGTATCATTAAGTGTTTACTAGATAGACAGATATAATACAATATCTTGAAATACATATGAATTTACAAGATTGGCTTGTATTTTTTTCTGATTTGTATCAATATGTGTATTTATTGAGACTTCCTGAATTTATTGCAACAAACATTTCTACACAATTCAAAAACACCACTAAGGTGGAATAACTTTGCATTGCCAGGTATAGAAATCTAAGTGCTGTTACCAGCTTTACATAAGTGTATCATTTCACTGGAATTATTTTTTCAATAATTTTATTGAGAAACAAATAGCAATGAGACAGTTTTAAATCCGATTAGTAGGACAGTTTCAATAATTAATACACTGCATATTATTGTCTTAGGGGTTATTCATTGTACAAGATGCAGACATGATATCCTGTTTAAAAACACTATTAGAACAAATCTTTCTACTCATTGAATTAAGAGAATGTAGCTATATAGCTATCCTAACTATTTTGAATATACAGATACAAAATGGTCCTTCCTTTGTATTTCCCTTTTTTGTTTAGTTTTGTCAGAGATGGGCATTCCATTGTCATTTAAATATTATAGGTGCATGAGTTCAGCAAAATATTCCAATATAGTGCAGTAGTCCATAATAGTAGTGGGTTTTCCATAAGACTGGCAATGTCAGAAGTTGTTGACTTGAGCTTTTCAGAGCTCAGCATATTAATATAGCTTTACTTTTTATACTTTGCTTTTATACTTTTCTGCTAGATGGTTAAGACCAAGATAAAGCAAGACTTATATATCAAGAAATGTAGCTTTTGTATCTGATAAGCCCAGTCAAATCCCCTCAGGATTTATCCTGTAACCCTGTACCACAGTTTGTAGATCCTTGTGAGTGTCAGCCATGTAAATGAACCACAGCCATTGCTTGACCAATTTGTTCTCTGTGAAAGCGTGAGAGAATGTTTTCGCTCCATGTGACTCTCCTTAGGCACATTCTACTGCATCAATCACTTTCCTCTGTGGCCCCAAAATCTTCTTGATCAGAAAATTTGGGACACAACTGAGTTATATGATGTTACAGTTATATGATGTCCTATGTCCTGAGTCTTCACTGACCTTGAAAGGCTAGGGCCAAATGTTGGCATTCCTTACAGCCCTCCTTTTTCTCTAATTTTTGGTCTGCAAATTTAGGTTGTTAATCCTCCAGAAGAGAAGCTTATTGTTATCACCCTACAACCTAGGCAGTTGAGTTTAACCTCACTATTGTCTGAATATCAAATATCTTTGGCATAACATGGAACAGGTATTTTTCATGAATTATTGATATGTCAAACTTTAAGTCCCTACAGAATATGAAGAAAAAATTAAAAAATAAAAAAATATTTTTAAAAATTGGAATAAACAATTATATATTTTTACACAGAAGTTTAGAAATCTAACAATATACAACATTGTAGCAGCAGAGTCCCACAACACCGCTTTTCTGTCTCCTGCCTTCATTCACCACCCCTTCCTTTTTAAACAAACATCTACCCGATTGACAGCACAGCAGCAACTGGCATGTCATGTCAAGCAGCACATATTCAGAAGACCAGAATGACAGGCACTCCAAGCATGACCTTACTATGACAAACATTGCTATCTTCAGTGCAGTTGCTTCGTTCACAAGTATCAGCATGTATAGTTAGTCAGGGTGAGAATCCTGCCAATTAACTGCTAGTTTCAAATGGCTATTGACAGAGTTGGGCGAGGAAGCAGAGGGTGTGTGCACACTGGGGACCTAAGGTCTGGAGCTCACTGCAGTGGCCCATGCCTGGCTCTATCAGGAGGCTGATGGGTTTTTTATGTCTTGCTAAATTGTCTACACCAGAAGGCTGCAGGATCTTCACTGGAGGCCTGGGGTCTGTGCTGATGCCAGGAGATGACATCCAACGTAAGGCAAAGACTTGGGCTCCTCCAAAGAAACAGAGCACATTGGTCCCTCTTCACTTTCCCTGAATATCAGGTGACAAGCTGCCCTAGGATGAGACTTCAGATTTAGTTAAACTTCTGTTACTCAAATTGACACACTCAATTACCACACATAAGAATATGCACTTAGGGGGCAAAACCCTCAACTATCCAATTAGGATCTGTGCATTTTACCCTAATAAACTATATTGCGATGAAATGGGAGCTACATGGAGAAATAAATCTATCCTGGTAATGGCAGATTAGTTAATTCAGAACAAACCTTCCACTTGAAAAAAGAAAAAATTTCAGATAAGGTGTAAAACCCCATTAGCAGCATTATCAAACTATGAATAAAGGGAGAATCATTAGAACAAACATCTAGAACTAGAGTAAATCCATAGAAGAGAACATGGAGCTTGGGACCTCGCTTGCCCTAAGAATATTTGCTTACAGGAATACATAACAGAGAATGAAACAATTATTAAGATAGTCTTTTTGCAAAGGAAGAAATAAAAGTTGAAGTATAAGGCCTACTAAGATCACAGACCATGGTGCAATAGAATTCTACGCATTACATTTTATATCCATTAGAGCAAATGGCTCCCAGTAAGAACAAGCCAGGAGCAAATCAGCCCTCCAGTAAGAGCAATCTACGTGGTCTAGAAAACAGCAGTCTCTAAAACTGGGTTGATATGGCTCAAGATTACTGGTTCCTAGAGGCATCTGGAGAAAGAAGCACTGCTGTCTAGAGGAGAATATATTCTAGGTCACAAGGTATCTCAATATCTGTTTTCTAAACATGTTCAGCAGTGATTCCAAAAGTAAACATACACATACAAAAAAAGATATCACAACATGAATGAGAGACAGAATAGACAACAGAAATAAACTCACAAGCCTTCCAGATTGTGAAATGTTCAGAACAAGATTATGCATTAGGAATTTTACTAAGTATAGCTGGTGAGCTAAAGAACACATGTGTCGGTTCCAATTGTTGGAACTGTTATCTGATTGGATTGTGCTATGGTTTTTATGCTGGTTCCTATAAAACTCAAGAAGAAATTTAACTTGATAATGAGATAGGGAAGTGAAGTTTTTAAGAGGCAGTCAGATTATGTTAGTTCCAAGCTCAGGGGTAGGTTTAGTGCCTTAATAAAAGGATTTTGGGGAGTGAGTTTTCTCTTGGCTTCAGATTTTGTGCTATGTAAAGAACAGAGTTCCTCTTCTTTGAAGAAAGCAGCAACCATGGCACCCTCTTGGAAGCAGAGATTGGGCCCTGACCAAACTCCAAATTTTCAAAGTCTTTACCGTGGCTGTCCTAGATTTTGGGACTATAATAAATTTCTGTGCATTATGAATTAGCCAGGCTGTAGTATTCCTTTATAGCAGCAAAAGAAGACCAAGACAGGTTGGGAAAGCAGTAGTATCATAAACCAAAAAGCTGTTGACAGTGGTTAGGCACCATGCATGGCCCCAGGAGAGCGTCCATGGTCTGTTGTAGCCATTCTCTCTGAGGGGAGCAGGGACTTGCCCCAAGATACTGGATAGAGGACAGACAACTCAGCTGCTATTTTGCCTGACCCAGTCTATGATGGTGGCTACGTTTCTATGCTCAGTATGTGATGAATCTAGGAAGCAGTGTTCACAGAATAAGGCTGCAGCTTGCTCTGGTTTCATTTCACTCTTTTCTAGGGGCCCTTCACAGGGAACCTGCGTGAGTTGCCCACATGGCTCAAGGTGTAGTTGAGATTTGATTCCATAGTTTGTGGCCTCAAGAAGGAGCAAATTTAATTTGCCAGAAGGTAGCTTTACAAGTGCCAGACAAAACAGCTGGACTACTGGCTAGAGCTCAAGAATCAAAAAAATCATAACAAAATTCATCAAGAGGATTATTGCCTGGAACTATGAGAATAAAATTAAATTCCACCCACTGAGTAGAACAACAATATTTATTTTCAAGTCTGCATTGTTGGCATTGCGGCTGAACAGCTGCAGTGGGCAACTGGAAAGCATCTGGGCTCAGCTTGCCCAAGGCACTAACGCAACAGGCCTAGGTGCCTTGCTTCTGATGAACGCACACTACAGCTATACACATATGACTTACACATCCATCATGTTGTTTCCCTGTACCCCCCAAAATACGATATAATTTCATTTACAGAACATTCATGTGAAGGTACAAGGGGACAGTTACATTTAGGGATGCATACTTAGGTAGTAAAAGTATCATATGTGGTGTTCACCTCTTACATGAGTCGACATCTTTTGGGGGTATAAGGTATGGTAGAAAAGAGAAAATGTCCAACCTCTTAACTCTACTTGTTTCATAATAATTTGTTAAGATATATTAACATTTATATGTTGTCAATATGTGAATGAAATTAATACTATTTTTAAAGGAATAAATTTTCTAGTATATCAAGGGATGATTTGGGGTTCAAAATCAGGTCATTTGTTGTTATGAATTACTAAAAACACCTAAGCTAAATTAAAAAACAAACATAGCTTTCCTTATTTTTCATTCTGCTCTGCCTTAGAGCGATTCTCAATCATTTTCATCTTATGCTGCAGAGGCTGTGGGCCTTGCCTTTTCTTGGGGAATTCCTTATATTCAAGGAACTTATAACTTAGAGAAAATAGAAACTAGTCTTAATCAGAGGGATTCTTGGACACTAGATAGGGTCAAAATCCTGGCAACACCCCCAGGTTTTTCTTAAAATTTCTTATTTGAATAAATAAGAAAGGCTAATTTCCTATCTGAATAAATCTAACATTGCTATGGCTTAGATCTAAAATGTCCCTCAAAAGTGTCATATATTCAAGGCTAGCACTTTCTGAAGGTAACTGGATAACCGGGATGCCAGTGGATGAAAGCACTGAGGGACTCATAGCTGAGCGTACTATTAGCAGATAGGGCCTGAAGGATGGATCACGGGAGGTATGACCCGGCTCCTCATTTCTCTTTCTGCTTCTTGGCTGCTACTGGGCTAAAGGATTTCCTCTGCTATTCCTTTTGCCATGCCAGTTATGCTTGGGAGCCAGCCAGGCATGGATTGAACCCATGGAAGCAGGGAGCTAAAACAAATCTCACCTTCTTTAATTTTTTAACTTTGGGATGAGTGCATCTCAGTGATGGGAAAGAAATATGAACATGCAAGCAC
Source organism: Octodon degus (assembly GCF_000260255.1). Lineage (NCBI taxonomy): Eukaryota > Metazoa > Chordata > Mammalia > Rodentia > Octodontidae > Octodon > Octodon degus. The sequence continues at coordinate 1,101,348 of NW_004524697.1, read as the reverse complement.
AACAGAAGTCGTATTTCAATGTTAAATCTTTGTTGTTCCTTATTTATCAAACATTTTGAAAATATAGTAGGACAAATAAAATTAGCCATTCCCCTGGCTCCACACCCAACAAATACAAAGGAAAATAAAGACCAATCTCCTTCTGCTGGAAATTATCCCAGGAAAAATTATATTTCCACAACCTCAGATTAGTACTGTTAAAACCAACTGCAGAAACTCAATAGTATCTGAGTGTAGGAAGATGGACATAAAAACAATCTGGATTTTTATCCACCAGACTGGCAAAAGATGCCAATTGTCCACTGCCCACAACTTATGGTGAAAAAATAACTCAGAAAGTTTAATTTTGTTCCTATGAACTTACTATAGCTGGAAAGAAAAACCTACCCACGCTTACGGTCTCCTACCTCAGAGAATGACATTTGTGGCAGAAGTTTTATGACAATGATTCTAATGTAATGAAGATACTTCTAGTTACCAGGTTTTGCTAAGTTTGCTTTAAGTTCCATTGAAGAATATATCACTGCAGTAGATTTCTAACTGGTGGGCAATTTATTACACCCAGCTGAATTAAACTAGGGTGGTACTGGGTGCAGGAGGCCCATCTGAGAATTGTTCCCAGCAGCATAGAGGCAGAACAGAAGCTGCCAAAGCACTGTCAGGGATGCTGTTTGGAGAAGCTGTTGGAGCGGTTGGAAGCTGCTAGTTCTCCTGGGATGTTCTGCTGGAGGACATTTGCATGCTGGATTTCCTGATGAACCTTGGAGAAGCTTTGGTCCTCATCTTGAGAGCTGCTTCCTGGCTCCAGAGGGGAAGATGGTACACTGCTCAGCCTCAGGGAGAAGCTTGTCACACTGGCTTTCCTGATGGGAACTCAGCTTTCCTCATTGCTGGAAGAGCTTGGGACCTCACTGTTGCTCAGGATGGCTGTGGTACTATTGGGGGAGCTCTGGCGCTTACCTAGAGCGTTGCTTCCTGGCTCCAGTTCAGATCCCTCAGCCTGCTAGCACAGATCCTTCATCCCACTGGCACAGACTTTCTAGCTTCCACCACTGACCTTTGGGCCTTTCTGGCACAGGTCCATGAAGTGGGCCTGCACGAGTCTTTGTTGTGGGCTCTAGGTCTCCAGCTGCACTTGTTGAAGGCACTGTTATGAGTGCTAGGCCCTCAGCTGGATTGTTTAGTGTTTAGTGTGTGGATAGGTTTCCGTACTTGTTGTGTATAATTCTTTGGGTGATTCATTATAAAATATTATAAAACGTGTCCCGTATTATATTACTCACCTTGCAAAAATTCCAAACCATGACAATCACGATATCCATTTATTTTTTGAGCCTTAGGGCTCTGATACTTAGACCTCTGTGTGTGAACTCGGTAGGTATATAGGACCACCTCCAAGCAGTCACTTTAGTGCTGGATTATCAAGGCTGTGGCCTGGTGTGTGTGTGTGTGTGTGTGTGTGTGTGTGTGTGTGTGTGTATAAAATTTATTAGGCTTAAAAATGTTTATCTTAGAAAAAATAGACACTAAATTTCTCATGTTTGTTCTAACTGGAAAAACTCTTCTCCATAAGTTCCTTAATGGAAGCTGCTTTGCTAAATTTTAAGCTTGGAGATTTTTGGGAAGCCTATTTGAGTTTCTCCACATAATGTCTTTCCAATAGTTGGGATTCTAACATTTACTTAAGAATGTACCCTCAATTCAGTTAAAGCAGCTTTGAATGGCAGCTTGATTTTAGCCTCCATGATGACTGTTACTTTGAAGTTTGTCTGTTGATTCTTAGATTTTTCAAATACTCTAATATTTCATGTTATGGGTAAGCCACACAAACTGAACAATATTGTGCCAGAATATAGCTCGTAGCTAACTGTAGAACGCAGGGCATCTTCATTTTAATCCTAGAACCTTAGTAGTGTTTGGTAGCAACAAAGCAATCAGCTTTCCTGCACTGTAAAAACATCAGATATCATCTGCCTGTTAATATCTAGGAGCGTCTATTAAGGCCTCTCCTTCTGAAAAATGTATCGCAAGTGCGTTTCAAGGTAAACTGTAGCAGCCTGTTTCCCAAAACTGCAGGCTTGCTGATGCAGCCCAAGTTCTGTTTACCTAGACTTTTCATGTAAATAATCCCACCTTCACAAAGGACAGCCACTCCCCTGTGACCAGAGCCAAGCCACTATTAATTGCATGTATCCACTAGTGTAAACATGCACATGAACAACTTAACATATGCCGGAGCAAGTAGAAGCCACCTGAACAAGTTAAGGTGACTATCAGCCTAGTAAAATCCATGAGAGTAGCAGGCAGAGTGGCAATTATAATATTTGAGAGCCTTGAGCAACTTTTGTCTCCGGAGGATTCTTTTTGAGACAGTTAGGGACTACTGTAGTTGGACATAAGGCTGGAACATTAAAGTAAGTTCTGAGGCACAGAAAACTATTACCATTAGGGCTGGCCAGATAGTTCTGTGGGTTAAAGCACCTGCATAGGCAGACACAGGGACCAGGGTTTGATCCCCAGCAAGCTGTGCCAGCCCTGCCCCCAGGGCACGCTGCAATTGAGACTGGGTGTGGTGGTACATGACTGTAATCCTAGTGCCTGGGAGGCTGAAAACAGGAGGATCACTGAAAGTCCATTCTTTGTAGTGAGACTCTGTAGACCCTCTCCTAATTAAAAAAATAAAACTACTACCATTAGTAGCATAGTATATTCCAATAGACCAGTAATGAGATCCTAATAAAACCAAGAAAGCAAAATGTTGGCATAAAAGAAAAGCTGTTACTCAAAAAAAAAAA
>NW_004524697.1:1058669-1098348 GCF_000260255.1 Octodon degus | reverse complement strand
GAGTCTTCCCTTGAGCTTACAGAGATCCGATGAGTGACTAAAGTGGGATAAAAGGCTTGGCGTTTCTATCTTCATATTGTGTCTGTCCCCTTCACTGTTTTTATCTTACCATTGAGTTATCTTCTACTCAATGCTGCATGTGGACATGTTGATTGTGTCAAAAATGTCTTGTCCCAGACTATGACACAGGGTGAGTCCAGCCTAGTCCCCACAGAAGCTGGTGTGCATCCCCTTTTGTTCCACCTTTGGTCCTTTTCAACAGCTCAATTCTAAGTCCAGGACATTTATACAAATGATGACACTGGCTCTAAAGGGAACAGCACTCCCTGAGTGAAACTGACCCCCAAGTACAGGGCTGAGCTGTTTTAGGCAGGATATTGATACCAGATCCATGATAATTCAACAGCCTATAGAACATGCTGACCATAACACCCGGGGGTCTGAGTCTGTCACAAGAAAAAAAAAATCTTTGAAACTGGACCCCTGGTCAATGAAAACTACCAGACTTTGACCCAAACTATAAAATCAAGAAAAAGTTTGTTCTCTTTTGTCCTGGAAGCAGCAGGTTGGTGACTCTCAAGCAACTGCTGGCTCCCGTCAGCCTATGCCTCAACTCAGCTGAAGTCCCCTGGTTGTGCAGTGGCATGTGTGTTTGTAGTGTCCCAGTCTCATTTCAAATGTTTTCAGTTAAAAGATCATTTTGTCTGATAGCATTTTCATTAAAAAATTAAAATGTTATTCAAACATCAAATTTTTCATTTTATGACTGCATGGGTATAAAGACAAATCCAAGCTGAATTACATGTATTTATTTTCTTCAGAGTTCAAGAAATAAAAATATTTCTTCAGATCCCTCAAGGTGTCATGGGCCCTAGGCACTACGTCTACTATGGGTATGAGTTAAGTCACCTGCACTGCCAGGCTCCCTTGTCCCCCAGCCATGTGAATGTCTCTGCCCCATGGCGAAGCTCCTGTAAGCACATGCCAGGTTTACTTCCTTATAACGTATTCCTCAGTGATTTGGGCCAGTAATTAAATGGCACAGTTTTGAGAGAACCCAACAAATGGCATGTCTCCTTTGGAAAGAAAGCAAGTAGAAAGATGAGAATCAAAATATTACCTTTATTGCAGTGGAGATAGGTTAAAGGGTAAGAACCACTTGACTTTTATATTTACAGTAAGAATTAGAAAGGAAATGTATCTCTTCAGGTATAGACACTGCCAGATGAGGCCAGGGAAATAGCTCAGAGGCTTAAGTGCCTACTTGACACTGCCAGGCTAAAGAAGCAGTCGGCTCTGGGAGTCAGGAAAGACCCTGCTTGGAATGTCCCTCCATGTTGGTGAGAAGCTTGCACTAACAAAGTACAATAAAATACGGAACAGATGAGGTATTTTTTTTTCTTCCTTTCCCCCAACTCTTATCAGTCAAAAGAGTTACTTTTTGCCTAGGCCAGGAAAGAAGAGAAATTAATTAAAGTAGGAGAGTAAAACCATTGGAGTCTCAATTCACAGGAAGAAAAATCAGTATAGACGGTATATTCCCCTCAGAAGACCATGAGAGAGGTTAAAGAATGCTTTTTCTCCAATATCTACATGTACATTTAAAAATACATTCTTGGGCTGGCCAAATAGCTCAGTGGATTAAAGCACCGCAGGTGCAGGGGTGGGAGTTCAGTCCCCAGGCCTGCCGTGCCAGCCCCACCCCCAGGGCACTGCTGAGATAGCATTTGAGACTAGGCGTCTGTGGCATATGCCTGTAATCCCACCTCACAAGAGGCTGTAAACAGGCAGATCACTTCGAATCCGATCTAGTAGTGAGACCCTGAACACCCTGTAGACTCTTCCCTAAAATCCAAAAAATAAAAATAAATAAAAATATATCCTTACAAAAATAACAGCAAAGAATTACCATAAAGTCTTAGTCAAAAAAGACACAGCTTTGTTCAACAGAAGTTTAACTGGAATAAATGCCCCACAGTATTTCACTTTAGAAACTCAAAAATATTTCTAGTCGAAGATTTTGCTTAGCTTGAGCTCATGATCATGCAATTTATCAATTAAAGTCCAACTTGGTCCAGATACAGTCTTAATGTAGTGTTGATCTGTTTCATCAATAATCATCTGGTGGTTTCCTAATTAAATTTCTGTTACAGGTCTTGTATAATTGTGTGAGGTGATCTTGTGAGATGATTATCATTTAAATTTTCTTTGATCAGACAGCCTTTTCAGTTATCACAGAGCCACCTATCAAACTGTCATTAAAATCCATCTCTTTTATCTTTAGTCTCAGCTCTGACTAGCCTGTTAGTAGAGGCACCTCACCTTTTTCTCTTAACTTTGTTGGTACATGTTGGAAGCACGCCATGGTCACTGCTCGTGGAGCCCTGATACGGATGCACAGCACATTTTAGTTCGTTTCCCCTCCTTCACCTTCCCTCCTTCCACCTCCTTCCATCTCTCGGTCCTCTTCCTTGTTAAAATACCTATCGCCTGTCTCCTATTATTCATCTTTTATTATGTGCTTTACTTTATTTACATTGTAGTTTTTTCCTAGAAGAGAATTCATGGGCTATTTAAACTTGTGTGTCTGGTTTATTTCACTTAATACTGTGGTCTTAAAATGCATCCATTTTCCTACAGATGGTGCGAGTTTTCCCTTTTTCTGGCAGAGTCGCATTTCATTGTGTCTAAGTACCATATTTTCTGTGGCCATTCATCTGCTGATGGAGATACAGACTGCTTCTAGGATTCAGCTTCTACAAGTTCTGCTGCACATACATTGTCCTATAATATGATGTCTTTAACTTTTTTGGGAAGATACCTAGAAGGCAAATAGCTAGGCAGAATATAATTCTACTTTAATTATTTGAGGAATCTCCATACTGATTTCCATAGTGGATGTACTAGTTTATACTCCCACCAACAATGTAGAAGGGTTCTTTATTCTTGGTAGCCTTACTAGCAATTGCTACCTCAGTTTCTAATTTACTAATTGTTATTTAATTCATTGTAAGTATGTTGAACTTTTTCAGCATGAGTTTTGCTGTAATTATTGTAGTTTTAATCATAATCACATTAAAGTTGTTTGATACATTATTAGCATTCATTATTGCTAATGTCTGACTGGCACACACATAATTGATCAGTTCAAGTTGGACAATGATAAATTTTTCATAAAGCAAATCATGAAATAAGGACTCATATTCATCAATTCAGTAGGAGTTACCCATTTCCTGCTATGTGTCAGCAGTACATTAGAAACTGGCAAGACACAATGAGAAAATTGATTTCTCTTTTGTCACGGAGCTTATATTTCTGTGTAAAATTAAATAATACTTTAAAAAATAAGCCAAGGCCATGATGAGCCTAGTGTAGGTTACAAAAGCAGCGTTGTGTAAAGAATCACAGTAGTGGGCTGGGGAGATAGCTCAGCAGTCTGAGAGCCTTCCTGGAAAGCAAAAGGACCCAACTTTGATCCCTGGTAAAACAAGCCGTGCAGGCCCCAGAACTGGGCATGGTGGCACATGCCTGTAATCCCGGCACTGAGGAGGCTAAGACGGCAGGATCACTATGAGTGTGAACTGTGTAGCAAGACCCTGCTTCAAATGGTACAGAAGGAACTCCTTTTGGAGCTAAAGACATTTAAACACAAAGCTGCCATGGTGAGAAGCAGCCATGCGACAAACTGGGAAGAGTGTTCTACACACAGGAGAGAAGTGTGCCGAGCCTGGTGCAGTATAAGATTTGGGTTTCCTGGAAAGTGACAGAAGAACAGCATGCCCGATCAAGTGTGGGCAACTATGGCATGGGTGCTATGGGACAGGTGGGCATGTTTTCAGGAATGACTGATGTAAACGACAGAATGTGCACCAAAATTAACATTTTGAAGTCTTTCTTCAAGGTTAAGTTTGATTAATAATTATCATTGATGTACGCAAGTTTTCACTGAGTAATATATACTGACCACTGAATTAAGGAATTAGAGATAAAAGAATTGCATATATGTGATTTAGAAAAGAGATGATGGTTAGTCTTTATAAAAACTATTCTAAAGGAAAAAAATCCCTCTGGTAATGACCCTAGACCAGATATACAAAGGAACATAATTGAAAGATGGTACCAATGTTTCATGACTACATTATGGTTGACTAAATTGAAAAATAGCCATATTTTTCTTAGTTTCACCTAATAATACAACATTATAACTATAGAATAATTGTTAGTTTCTATGTATGCATGTATCAATTGTATATATGTATAGTTTCCAAATCATTTAAAAATACATTGTCTTATTTAATATTCAGAATAAATTGTATAAAAGTATTAGCTGAATATAGAAGACATTAAAAGCAAGCTACTCATACTATTTTTAAAAGTTGCTTGCAATCATTTGAAATCAGTACTTTTAAAAATTTGATTTAGCAACAAAGACAAGACACTAGCAGGTTTGAGTCTCTACAAAATAGATCTATTCAAAAATAGTAAAAGTTTAGTCAAGATCTGAGAGTGAACAATGGAAGGAGCAATATGATTAAAAATTGTAAAAAATCTTTTCAAAACCTTGACTCATAGTAGAATACAATGAATTTGAAAGTAAGCATGAGATTGCTCTTCAGAATATTTCTTTACATTATAAGACTATATTCCTTATAAGTATTCTGTAATTTTGTATTTATAAACATGCTCTGAGCCACCTACTAGTCTTCACTGTGCTGCAATACCACTGGAGTTATCTCTACAGGACTCTAATTGAGTGTTCTTGTCCAGCTCTAAGCACAAAATCTGGTGACTATCCCATGTACAGTGATAAGCCAGCTTTCTTCTGATCCTTTCTTTTGAAGGTTACTCTGCTTCTGAGTCCTCTCTCCACCTTCTCTCACATTTCTTTCTATGTTCATATTCTTTAAAACGGAAGTAGATTTTCAGCTACAAGTAAATAGCAACAGATCTCCTAGATTTCACCAGCACCTAGATCAGAGAGTAGATTTACTTTCTTTGAGAGCTGGTTTCTAATAGCTCCTAACTGCATAACAAAGGCCTCTTCTTATTCCATTTCTTTTAATCCTCTTTAAAGAAGTTAGCCCATTTTAATATGCTAAAACAGGAGCAGGGAAATGCAAGGTATCACAGCACTCCATTGTGGCTTGGATCAGTCACAGAGTGGCACTGAAGTATTGTTCTTGACTAGGCAGGATAGGGAGAGGTTGGCTTTTTAAAAAATGTATTTAGAACAGGGTCTATATGGTCTCACTACACAGACTGGACTGGTAATGATCCTCCTGTTTTCAGCCTCCCAAGCACTGGGATTACAGGCACATGCTACCATGTCTGGTCTCAGTCGCTGTCTCAGTGCTCCCCAGTGAGGGGACCAGCACAGCACCCAGGGGATTGATCCGGGCCTCTGAGTCTGCCTAAGCAGGCACTTTAGTCCACTGAGTTATCTGGCCGGCCTGAAGGTTGGCTTTTTAATGTTTGTTTTTATTAATAATTTTGATGTTGACTTGTTTTATTTCAATAATTTATTTCAATTCATTTTATTTTTAAGAAATAGGATATCGGGGCTGGGGAGATAGGTCAGTAGAATAAGTGCTTGCCTGGCAAGCACAAGGGTCTGAGTTCAATCCCCAGTTCAAAAAAAAAAGAAAAGAAATAGGATATCACTATGTTGCGCTAGCTGGACAGGAGCTTCTAGGCTCAACAATCCTCCTGCCTCAGTTGGACTAGAGTATACACCACAGCATCAGACTGGCTTTTGGTATGTAAGCTTCCAGCCGTACATATATCTTTCTCTTACCTTAGGAACTGGGGTATCACATAGTGGTAGTGTGTCTGTCTGTCTGTCTGTCTGTCTGTCTGTCTGTCTGTTGCAGTTTGTTGAGACTGGGTCTCACTATGCAGGATGGTCTGGAACTCACTATGTAGCCCAAGCTGGCCTCAAATTTGTGGCGATCCTCCTGCCTCAGCTTCCTGAGTGCCAGGATTACAGGTGTGTGCCCCCATGCCTGCTCACTTTTCTTTTTTCTTGGCTGGCTCAGGCTGCCTTAAGGGCCCGTCTGGTAAGGCATGTGGAACTGGGGATCGAACCACAGTCCCCTGCACCTGACTGGGTTTGCCCAAGCAGACGCTTAAACTGTGCTAATCCGCAAGCCCCCCACTACTTCTCTTCTGAAAGTGAGGTTTTTCCTCTTATCAGGTCCCTTGCTTTCCAGGCATGCCTCTCTAATGATTCTGAGACGATTCTGAGAACTGTGTCCACCCGGATTATGTTGATCAGTCACTCATCCTAGTCCTGAATGCAACCAGTGACGTAAATAAGACATATCTCAGGCTGCTGCCAGCTTAAAATAGCATCCTCTTTACAGTAAACTTTTTTAATATGTGGAAGTACAATATGAAATATTTTTACTATACAAATTAAAGGTATAGTAAATATAGAAACCAGTAAATGCTTCTTCCCTGTAAGGCTATAACTACAAATTACAGGACTCACTTCCATTTACATGACTAAAATATAGTCAGAAGGTCAGTTTGTTAATAGAAAAATGAAAATAATGTAATCTTTACTCATGATGGATCTGTTCCTGATTAGACAAGAAAGGAACAACTTAGTTCACAGGCATATTTGTGTTTCCTTCTCCTGGTACATATAAAACAGAAGGCAAGTAATACTTGTTGCAACTATCTGAAAGAAAAATAAACTTGTACAGTTTTTGAAGATGCTTTATAACCATAAAGGGACCAAATCTTAAGAAAAAACTGACACTGTAGACAACGGAGCAAGAAGAACCCAAACCTGGAAGAGGCAGTGGTCAGCACACACACCACCGACCAGAGGCCAGCTTGAGCTTTGCTACCCCAGAGAAGCAAAAACTCCTCCTGCTCCCCTTTCTTTTTTTACTGTTGGAGATCGAATCCCTGGCCTCAATCCTGCTAATGAAGTACTGTCCTGCTGAGCTACATCCTCATCCTGAAAAGCAGATGGCTCAGTGGGATAAGCACTTGCCTGGCAAACGCAAGGGCCTGAGTTCAATCCCCATTTCCACCAAAAAAAAAGGATTGGTTGGGTTTTAAAAAAAGGGGGGGGGGCAGGGAGATGGCTCAGTGAAATAAATGCTTCCTAGGCAAGTGCAAGGGCCTGAGTTCAACCCCCAGTTCTGCAAAAAAAAGAATAGATTCCAGAAAAAATGAGTGCTTCCCTGGCAAGCACAAGGACCTGAGTTTAATCCCCAGTTCCACCAAAAATAAAAAATGTGTAGACCGTTGGTTTTTTCCTGATTTATTTATTTATTCATTTTTTAGTACTATGGATTTCACCTAGGCCTTCACTTTGAACTATATGCTCTAGCCTTATTTTTACTTTTACTTTTGAAACAAGGTCTCGCTAAGTTGTGAAGTTGCCTGGGGGTTTAAAACTTGTAGTCCTCTTTCCTCCAGCCTACAAGAGTGCTAAAATTACAAGTATGTGCTACTATGCCTGATTTTTGTTTTGTTTTGTTTTTATGCTACTGGGAATTGAACTCAGTGTCATGCACATGCTGGGGAAGTGCTCTGCCTCTGAGCTATACACTTAAACTTTTTTATTATTTTATTTGACACAGGGTTTCACTAAGTTGTTCAAGGTGACCTTAAGGTTATGATCTTTCTGTCTCCATCTCCTGAGTGTCAGAGATTACAGGTGTTTAGTCCCACGCCAGGCTTGAAACCAGCTAAAAAAGCAAATACCCTGTAATCTCTACCAAATATTCAATTTCTGTTATAGTCTATTTCAGCAAACTCTTTATTCTTTGCGGCATCTATTATAATTTTGTAATTTAAGTTTAGAATTCTTTTACGTGTCGCTGAAAGACAGTTACAGCCAGCATTACTAGGACCCCATCTCACATTCAACCTAATTGGGCCACTGTGGCAGAAACACGGCTAGTTGTCCACCAACATCCATGATTTTCAACTTTTAGTGGGGCACACAGCCACGAGGGATAAAGATCACATTTCGCAGCATTCTGATCAGATATGTCCTTGTGACAGGTTTTAGCAATGGCATATAAGTGGAAGTGATTACAACTTTTAGTCATTATTTATTGAAAATGCTTCCTCTACTAAGGTATAACTCACAAACTTTGGAACTCTCCTGATAGTTGTATTTTTTAGGGAAGGGTCTACAGGGTGTCAGGATCTCATTGTGTAGATTGGACTCCTAGTGATCCGCCTGTTTACAGCCTCAATTATTAGGTACGCCCAGGGGGCGGGGCCAGAACGGCAGGGTTTTTTTGTTTTTCTTTGGCTTAGATTGCCTATGAGGCAAGTGGAACTGGGGAATCGAACCACGGTCCACTGGGCCTGATTGGGTTTGCCCAAGCAGGCCCTTAAACAACTGAGCTAACCAGTAAGCCTCCTGGAACGCTCCCTCATTCGGTCATTACTGTTAGCTAATGAATAAAATTGAATGGTGAGTACAATGCTTGGCCCACAGTAGGCTTTTAAGTATATGACAGCTTAGAAATAATGTTCATTATGAAACTCCCCCCACTCAAAGATCAAATCTTCACCCCAGAGCTTCCATCACAGGAAGTAATGGAAGAGAACAATTTAGGAAACCATTATCTTCTATTCCTTAGGTCTCTGTCGCATGTTATGATTTACATTTAGCATAGCTTTATAACCTTGGGGGAGGGGCTTGAATTTGAATATTGAGGACTTCCAGCAGAAATTAGTCAGAAGAAGGATGGTAGCAGGGATGACAGCGCAGATGACAGTCACAGCTGCAGCTCTGGCTGCCGGGCTACACTTTCACTCAGGCATCAGCGCAGCAGGGAGGGGCTCCCCGAGGTCTCCTCTCCCCTTGTAGTGCTGAAGCAGTGGTCTCAACACTGGAGCCCTGACTTCTCTGCTAACCGGGTCCCAACCATGTTAGCTCTTGCAGGCCGTGTTCTTCCTCAGGACATGTTCCCGCGTAGGTTTTTCTCACATCCCATTGCTTTTTCCTCACTCAGCTCGCAGGTCTGTCAGTGTTTCACCTTTGATAATAGAAAATAACATACACCGCACAGTTCGGCGGGTAAACTCAAGCCTTTCATATTCACCTCTGAAACCTACTTCAAAGCCTTCTTTCTGTCTCATACACGATTTCTTCCTACTTCGACCGCATTACCTTTTAATCATTAATTTCTCAATCCTCTTCTCTATCTAAATGCAATTAGTGATTACATAAAATAACCACAGAAAAATTATCACCATGATATTGATCACTGACACGGAAGTTTTATTTGCAAAAAAATGTTTTGATAAAATTGCTTAAAGCACAATGACACTACAGAGGTACCATTTCTGGTAGTTTATGTCCTGATAATTAAATATGTAATTGTATATTAAATATACCATATATTTAATTGGTGGCCAAAAAGACATACTAAGGATGCTCTATGTTATATGCAGTTGGAATAGTTCAATCTAATGTAAAAAGTATTTTAATTTGAAGAGCTTTACTCTTTTAGATGGCACTTGAATGATTATATAATCACTTAAATATTACACAGAGCTATTCAAAAGATTTTAGAATACTTGGGAAAGCTAAAAATTCACTTTACTGGGTTTAGACTTGTAAATTTTTTATAATTATAACAGATTTTGAAATTTGATTCATTCATATAATCTAATATTGATATTTTGTTTTAAAAACTGGAATTAATACGTTATTTAACGTCAGTCTTCCCAGCCCATATCTTCTCTCTCTGGTCCTATAGCTCAGGGTCCAGTGTCTGATGGAGAACTTCCTTTCTTCCTCTAACCTAGAGATTCAATTTCAGAGCTATATATTCAACCTGCCTGGATCAAGGAATTTTCAGTAGCATCAATATCCTCACGCCTTGGAAATCAGTGTAATCAGCAAAGATCCTCCACTGGGCTCTGGGATCCTAGCCAGCAACAGCTTTGCTTCCTTAGCTCCCCAGTGAGGAGCCACGTACACCCATGATTTGTTTTTTTGCCATACCATTCTTCTTACCTTCCTCCACCCCTACTTACACAGGAGACCCTTCCCTGGTCTCGATCTCAAAATTCAGCCAAATCATCCAACTTAGTACCCTGGAGCCTTGCTGTGACTACGTACTGATGTCTGATAGCCTGTATGGACGTACTTTAATTAACATGCATCTTCTTAATGCCTGAACACTGCCTCTATTATAAGTTTCTCAACCCTGGATTATTCTCTTACAAATGAAGGTCATATATATTCTCAGATCTCCATTATCAACATGCTTCACTTTAAAAACTCTCAAATCCTTCAATAACTTAAAATTTGTTACAAACAGAAGTAACTTTTGCTTCAAAAAAGTGGACTCAAAGCCTCATGGAAGAGCTGTAAGTTTCTTTTAAGGTACCAAAGAGAGGCTTTGTGGAACTGTCACCTGTGCAAGTGTCACCTACTCCCTCTCTGTATCTATAATGAAAGCTCAGTCGAAACAATGAAAACAAAATAGTTGGTAAGGTGATTAAAAGTTAATTCTTTATCCTTACTTGAAAACATAATGAAAAATTTTTATTTTTTTTTTTTATCTTATTTTTTTGCGGAACCAGGGATTGAATTCAGGCCCTTCTGCTTGCCAGGCAAGCGCTTATTCTTCTGAGCTATCTCCCCGGCCCTTGTTGCTTTCTTCTAGGGATCATCATATATTTTGGAATCACGTTGAATCTCTTCCTGGAAAATGTTCATAAAATGTACTATGCGCTAACTATGATAACTTGGGAAAATCATGTTTTATATGAAGGAACAACACAGACGCACATGCTGTTTGAATTCATGTTTAAAACTTAGCTTATACTTTCTTCTAATAGATTTATAGACATATAATAGTGATTCATAGATGTGCAAAACATAATGAACATATTCTAGTACCCAGAAGGTAAAAGTCTAACAAATTGTTTTAAAATAACTTTTTTTTTCTAGAACAGACCTTTCAAAGAAAGATAAGAAGAACTCAGATACTTTGTGTACTTTGTTTTAAGGATATCAAGTAAAGAGCTGTGGTGATGCACATGTGTAATCCTTCCTGAGGCAGGGGGATTACTGTGAGATTAGGCCAGCCTGGACTATGCAGTGAATTCAAAGCAAGCCTGAACTACACAGTGAGTCGTGGTCTCAAAACAAAACAAACAAAAAGTTACCAAGAAATAAAGTTACTTATGGATTACTGACTTTGTTACTTATTCTCAGTAACAAGAGTAATTAGTATATATGATTTTATATATGATTTTTCTAAAGTTATATATACAGTGATTTCAATTCTTTTCAGCTTTTGCATATGTAACACAGAACATGAGAATAACAATAGGTTCATACAAAGAATATACCTGACAATAACAGATTTTGCCTGATTTGTTTCCTTTACAGAGTCACATTAGCTGATAAAGCCAGGAAGTTGCTCACTGCTTAAGAAGGAACAATAAAAACATCTCCTGACCATTTCTAGTATGTGTGTTGAACTGGAAGATGGAAGATTAAGATTGAGCAGGTAACTTGAAGTCAAGAAGCTAGACTAAGTTACCCACTCACACTCACATGCTGGTAGGGGTTCAGATGGTCACTGGTCACACAGGGGCAGGCAAGGGACGAAAACATATAGCAGCCCAAATTATCTGATCAGTATTGCAACCTCAACAAAAGACTGACTTTATATTAGTAGGAACTGGGATTAAAACAAACAACAATAGTAAAAATACTACTCCACTGAAAAATACGATGGCACTGAATTTTCTTAGGTTTTGTAGAAATCTTTCAGACATTCTGAGTATGAGAATTATGATTCTGTTCAAAAAGCAAGTCTGAGCAAAGAGATCCTGAGAAAAGAATGAAGAGCCAGAGGGCAAAATTGAGATATGAAAGTGATAGGATGGAAGGATGAGTTGTGAAATATAAACTGCTTGGTAAACTACTATAGAAAGGGGCCCATGGCTGACCACTGGCTTCTCTAAGTGTCTCCTAGTCTACTTAATAAATATATTAGCTCCATTTGAATGGCTCTGGGCCAAATAGGCAATTTATTGTAAACCCTACAGAAAATCAAAATCTGTGGTCAATATGTCAACCTGATAAAAGCCATCTATGAGAAACTAACAGCCAACATAATACTAAATGGACAAAAACTGAAAGCCATACCTTTAAAATCAAGAACAAGATAAAAATGTCCACTGTCACCACTCCTATTTAATATAGTTCTGGAAACATTAGCCATAGCAATTACAGAAGGGAGAGAAATAAAATGAAAAAAGATTGGAAAGGGAGAAGTGAAATGATTATAATATGCAGATGACATAATACTTTACATATCAGACCGCAGAAACTCCACTAGATTCAATAACCAACTTCAATAGTGTAGCAGGATACAAAATCAACATTCATAAATCAATAGCACTTTTGTACACAACCAGCACATTGGGAGAGAAATTAGGGAAACCACACCCTTCACAGTAACATCCAAAAAATGAAATAGTTAAGAATCAATCTTGGGCTGGCCAGATAGCTCAGCGGATTAAAGTGCCTGCTTAGGCAGACACGGGGAGGGGGGATTTAATCCCAAAGTGTGCTAAAATGGTGAATGAGACTGGGCTGGGCATGGTGGCACGGGCCTATAATCCTGGCATTTGGGAGGCTGAAAACAGGAGGATCATTACTAGTCTGATCTGTTGGGAGACCCTGTAGATCCTGTATTAAATACATTTAAAAAAAAAAAAAAAAAAAAGAACGAATCTCACAAAGGAAGTAAAAGACTTATTGTAAGATAAAGAGAAAAAAGTGAAGGACCATACTGAAACAAAATTATATTTATTCTTGAATTGGAATGTGACAAGAATTATTCTTGAAGAAACTTTTAAAAGAAATAAAATGACCCGAAAGCAACAAGTATGTAAAGTACAACAGGCTTGAGACTTGTAGTATCCCCAGGTTTGCTTGTGAGGTTGGCTCTTGGGTCATATGGGAAGTCGATTGATAAACTGCCCCCTAAACTTTCTCTAAGTGTAAGAGTGTCCTAAAATACAGAAACCATGTGTTTTATGACAACACCTCCCTTCCTTCTGTGGCACTCTGGTCTTGGTATAGGCTATCCTGAAAATGTTTTCTCTTCCATTTCTTTTTTTTTTTTTCTCTGAGATTCACAAGTGTAGGACTCCTAAAATTATTGTAGCTGGCATGGTCTGTTTACCAGTCTTGAGTGACTATATGTTTAGCTAAAAACATAATTTTCTTTTTTTTTTTTTTTTGGTGGAATGGGGGATTGAACTCAGGCCCTTGCGCTTGCCATGGAAGAGCTTATTCTACTGAGCCATCTCCCCAACAAATAACTTTCAAAAGCAAAACACCATTATTGCTACCTACAACAAAATCTACTGCCATAATTTTTCTTAGCTGGCCCATCAGTTGGCAGTCTTATCACTTCCTAGGAAATTACTTACCTATTGAAAACCTACATAGTCATGACATGAAGTGCCCTAAAAACCTCAAGCCTTGCCAGGGTTGTTACTTGTCTCCTGAATGATGTTGTCTTAGCTACTTTCCTTGTTGCTGAGATAAAATAGCTGTTACGCAAAATTAAAGAGGGAAAGGTTTATTTCAGTTCAGCTTGTAGAGGTTTCAGTCCATAGTTCGTTGGCTTGAAAGCAAGGTGGCATGATAGAGGGGCAACACATAGGAGGAATAGTTCATGGCATGGCAGGCAGAAGGCAGAGAGCAGCAAGCAGCAGCTTCCTCTCTTTTATTCTTTCTAGGCTATTCTCCATTTAGGTGATGTTTCCCACATGCAAGGTGGGCCTTCTCATTATCCAAACACAGAAGGAAAACTAGTTACTGGACTAATTTAGAAATCATGCAACCTTAATCCCAGCATCAAAACATCCTAGAAATGGGCACCTCTGAAAAGCCTCATTTAAAGGACTGCATTAAGCATTGGGAGAACATCTGTATAGTACGTAGGGGCTCAGATGATCACTCTTAACATGGGGGGCCAGGCAAGGAAAGTGAGCATCAGGCTCACCACAACCTGCTCACTCTTATTAGCCCAGCATTCAAGCTTTCTATACTATGCTTGGTTTGCATACCCACTTTAGCATTTTACCAACTTACACTGTAAGTGGCTGTTACCTATGCATGACATGCATTTTTTTACATGGGAATTTTTTCAAATTTTAGTCTATGGATTAAACATATCTCAATTTAGTAAGAACTTTTTTGGAGCATTTGTAAGATGTAAAGGTCAGTGTTCTGGGCACTGAAAGAGATAGGAAACTGTAAGAAAACATACTGATTCTTCAAATGGATACTATAATGCATAATACCTTTCACAAAAGTACTTTGAAAAAAAAAAAAAGTACTGTGAGTCTAAGTCCTTAATATACCAGACTTAAAACATGCTCCAATGCACAAATTCCCCTTTCACAGTACAGTACTTCCTGGCCTCTGTAGATATTCTTAGCAACAACATAGTTCACTGGAATGGCTATCCTCTTAGGCTTATCTCCTTTTAAAACACCTTAGCTATCCACCTGCACACAACTTTAAAGTGTTTCCTCATAAACTCACTTATTCTTCCTCCTTCTCTTTAACTGGATACTACAGAAAAAGTTATTCGCAAATAGATCAAATCCTTATCTTTCTTCTAGGTTTCTTCCTATATTTCAAAAATATAGTTAGAGATATGTTCCCCATTTGATGGTACCCTAGTTTTTCAAGTATTGACTAACCATACAGAGAGTTCTTCTCATTACAATACTGTCACCAGGTTAGGATATTTTGTTTAAAAGATCTAAATTTTTAGCTCT
The DNA here is from genome assembly GCF_000260255.1 of Octodon degus. Lineage (NCBI taxonomy): Eukaryota > Metazoa > Chordata > Mammalia > Rodentia > Octodontidae > Octodon > Octodon degus. The sequence goes on along the minus strand of NW_004524697.1, from coordinate 1,083,540 downwards.
GTAGTATTGTTTTAGATAAATCATGGTCTTAATTTCCACCCATGTAATCTTGGTGTATTTATTAAGTTACAATTTATTTTAAAAAATGAACCATTCATAATGGATAGGTAACAGTTATTAATATTTGCTTAGCAAATATTTAATGACGCATAAAGCAAACTATGTATGTGAAAAAACAGAACACACATTAATATTATAGTTTAACACATCCATTATAATTCAAGAAAATCAGTATTATAAAAAATTACTAAAGATGAGACATAAATTATATAATGAATATGGCAGACATAAGTATTAAACAAATTCTACACACAATTAATAAAAAATACATTAGCTTTCAAATACATATTTGTGTCCCCCACCCACCCATTCACTATTTATCTTTTCATAGTTTTAGTTACCTGTGGTCAACCAAGACCTGAAAACATCAGATGGAAAACTCCTGAAATAAATAATTCATTAGTTTAAAAATTGCACTCCATTCTACATAATGATGAAATCTCATCCTGTCTGGTTTCCTATTGTTCAAGACATGAACCATTCTTTTTTCCAGTGTATCTGCTCTGTATATACAACTAACTCACGAGTCCTTCACTAGCTAGCTCAATTTATCAGATCAACTGCCATGGTATCCTGGTGCTTGTATTCAAATTCCTCTTATCTTAATTAATAAAGCTCCCCAATGCATCAGAGTAGTAAATCTGGCAATTTGGATATTCCAGAAAGAAGTAGCAAAGTGCTTCATTTAAGTGAAAGAGTCAAAGCACCAGAAAAGAGAGAACACAGTCATATAACTTCTATTATCAATAAATATTTATTGAATGCTTTTATTTTATTAGCTATTGATGTTAACCTTTTATTGTGCCTAATTTAAATTAAATTTTAACACATGTATGTACAGAAAAACACATAGCATGTATGGGGGCTGACACCATCTGTAGTTTCAGCCAGCCATTGAGGGTCTTGGCATCTATCTTCCTTGGATAACTGGGAAACTACAGTAGCCAAAAATGTCATTTTTCAGGACAGAAAGACCTCAGAAAAATTATAAACAGCATTCTTTGCCTAAATAAAATAAAATTAGAAATCAATTTTAAACAGTGAAAAAGAAAAATGATTCATCCATCTGGAAATTTTCACATGCATAAATTAAACAACTTGTGAAAGCACATATACAAAACCTCCCAATTAAATAAGAATCAAGGTATACGTTCTTAATATCAACATGCAATTTATAGTACACAGTCACACACACACACACACACACACACACACGCACATTTTCTTCTCAAATCCAGCATCTTACATATTGTAGAAATGAACTTTCCTGCTTAAATCAAGAACAAGACAAAGACAATAACTGTCCCTAGTATTACTGAATATTATGATGATGGTGATGTTGGCAATGTTAGCCACTGAAATGAATAAATGATATATACAATAATGGGAAAGAAGGCTAAACAAATCTAATGTAGATGATATAACTAAACATCTAGAAAACCAAAGAAATAGTGGAAAGAATACAGCACAGTAAGACAATATCCTACCTCATCACCACCCTGCTAATTTTTTTGGACTTTGTATTTCTAGTCCTCCTATTGACTAATGTTCAAAACTTTATTGTGCTAACAATAATTTCCATTGTGCTTTCATAATCTACTTTGGTTTTATACTTTGCAGAAGTCATGCAGATCTTGAGTCTGAAAGTACATCCTAAAGCTTCTTCCTTCTGTCCCACTGCCATCACCCTCAGTTGTGCACTCTGTTTGCGCACTTCATAGACGGCTGCCTGGTCTTGCTCACTACAAAATTTCCTTAATATAAAGTCTAATATTGTGAGTTTCTACAATAATCCCTCAATTTACCTTTCCAGTTTTACTGCTGCTAATCTTTAATTACACATTGTTTTGCTGGACAAGGCTACTCGTTATTTCTTAGATGTACCCATACTTGTAGCTCAGTCTATTTTGGGATTATTACCCTAACCAGTTATCCTGTAATAAGAATAACGTGTATAAATGTTTAGGTACTGCATTAAATATTCTGCTTATGCTGCTTTGTCCCACATTAACTCAGCTGTGGTTTCTTTTTCACATGAAGTCCTAGCCTTGTGTAACTTCCACTGGTATTTATACTTGTTTTCCACTTCAGACTTTAACTTCATTTGATAAGCTTCATGAGAACACAAAGTGAACGCTACACATCTCCTTATTACCTGTAGCCTAATAAGCATTCCACGGATACTTGCTTTACTGAAAAAAGCGTGGCTACCTAGAATCCAAAAATTAAGGTTTATACTTCAATAAGTACCTCGCTGTATATTATTAATCCACTTTTCATTTTTTGGCTCTACTGCACACGAGCAGGGACTCTATTTTATTCATGCTGGATTTTCAAACCGAGATCTATTCCAGGCACATGTCAACAATTAGTAATAATCCTGTCCTTATCCCTGTAGGAAAATTAATTGGCAGTGAATGATGCAAAAGAAGCAGAAGCTCAACAATATAATTAACAGAAGCCAGCCTCAGGGTCATATCATCAGCTTCTGGTTTGTACCCATCATAGTCTATAACATGTGATCTTTACCTAGTTTGGTTTATAGAAGCAAAATGTTTTTAAAAATTAATTTCGTATAACTGGACCTTCCAAATCCTAATTTTATAATTACAAAAATTACTAGCTGTGAAAGGAACAGAAGTGTAGGTACACGGGACATTGAACATCAGGAAACGGCACAGTCAGAACCTAGAAGCTATCGGGTAATTGAGCAGGTGATAAATTAACTTCATGCTTATCGACTGCTTACTGACTACATGTGTTTTATGTGGTGCTGTACAGCAACTCCACAACGACTGTTGCCTTCGCTTCTAACAGCTTTGGGCGGTTATCCTTTCAGTTATCAAAAGGGCGAATATTTAGAACAGACAACATCAACCTTAACATCCACCAGGCACTCTCTACATCTTTACTCTGTAGAAAGTACAGTATTAACAGGAATTGGACTAAGGTTGGACGTGGACAGGAAAGGCACCGAATGCTGGGCCGTGTCTGCTTCTAGGGACCTCGGAGGCCTCATTTCTTCCTTCTCCCCAGATCTCCAAAAAAGCGGAAATTCTAAATTTGACCGAGTTTATAAGAGGAAACAGAACCAGGCGTTTTGTAACGTACCACTTCCAAACACGACACATCAGGTCAGACTCTAAACCACCTCGTCTTGCTGGTTTTTAACGGAAAAAAAAAGGAGTGGCACATAAAAATGAAGACTGCACTGTCCAAACCTCCGACTACGAATCCCACAGCTGCAGGAAGGCAGCCCACACTCCCCGCTCTGCACTCGGGCGGAAGCGGAGAAAGACGGAACTGGAGGGGGCGGTGCTCGGCGCGCACCAACACCCTACGTTCTCGTCGCTGATTGGCTGCGGTGGGAGGCTTGATCGCCGAGTGGCGCCTTTCAGCGCGGAGCCACCCGGGCGGTGGGCGTGCCCCGGTGGGCGTGTGCGCGCGCGTCGGAGGACCGGAAAGGAGGCGGGGCAGGGATGGCGCGCGCGCGCGCGCACGCGCGAAACGTGCGCACGGGGGGCGGCGCGGGTCGGAGGGAGCCGGTCCGCCGCGGGAACGTGAGCCCCGCTGCCTGTGTGGAGACAGGGCTCCGGACGGACGGTCGCGATGAATACGGTGCTGTCGCGCGCGAACTCCTTGTTCGCCTTCTCGCTGAGCGTGATGGCGGCGCTCACCTTCGGCTGCTTCATCACCACAGCCTTCAAAGACAGGAGCGTCCCGGTGCGGCTGCACGTCTCGCGGATCATGCTGTGAGTGAGGCCGGGGCCGGGCGGCGGGGCCGGGGTGACGAGCGGGGCACCGAGCCCGGCCGCGGAGCGCGCCGGCCGCACCTTCCCGGGCTGCTCCTCAGCGCCCAGCTCGGCCGGCCTCCGACGCTTCCTGTTCCTCACTTCCCTCCGGGCCGGCCAATGAGGGCGCAACACAACAGCGAGCCGCCACCGCCGCGTCGGCCCGGGTCCCGGGGACGGAGGGCCCGCTCCACGCCCCACGCCCCACGCCCCGCCGCCTTCCGCCTCGCGGGCGGGAGCAGAGGGGTTGCTGCGGCGCGCTGCGAGGGTCTTCACCTCCCAGCCTCTGTCGCGACGTTTTCGTCCTCGTAACGGTGTATTGTGTTTTAGTCAACTTGAGTAAATCTTTGAAGACGCCAAAAATAGAATTTCGCAATGACTGTCGTTTCACTACCTCCTGTTTGTAGTAGATCTTTTCTCATTCTCAACCACTTCTGTCTTTGATTTCAACACAATCCGTCTCTGACCTTAGGTTGATTTGTCAGAATCGCCAATGAGCCGGTCATCTAACAGCGACCCTTCCACCTGTTGGCCCCCACCCCCACCCTGTCCCCCATTTTTTGTCTTCTGTACCAATTTCCGTTAGACACTGAAATTTAAATAGACCTGGGGTGGAGATCAGTCCTGCCAGTGAGCTGGTGTTGAAGGGTCTGGCGCATTGTAAACACCGGACAAATGCTAATTGTTACTTTGAGCAGGTTTCCTACTCTTCTGGGTCTTAATTTTTTTTTGTTTAAAATGAAATACTTAAAAGGCACTCTTATTTTGCGACTTGAGACCATGGTGACAAATGCTAACTGCTCTGACATGTCCTAAATGCTCAATGAATAAGCAGCTGTCGCTAATTTTCTACACCATCTTGTCATAATTGCTTTTCTTCAGTTTTTTTTTTTTTTTTTTTTTTTTTTCTTTAGCAGTATTTATTTTCCGTTGGGTCTTGTTAGTCTGTGAAGGTTTATGAAAGTAGCTGAAGATCTTTTATATTGAATTAGAATGTGTATCCTGTTTTTACACTTGGTGTTTCTATGTTTACTTTTTTCTTTGTGGAAATGCAGTTTCACTCTAGCACACAACTGGATCCAGTCCTTCACTTTATGTGAATTTCTCATGATGTTATATATAAAAGATGGTAAAATTTTTATCTTTATTTCTAGAAAAAATGTGGAAGACTTCACTGGACCTAGAGAAAGAAGTGACCTGGGATTCATTACATTTGATATAAGTGTGGATATCCTTTAAGAAAATGCTGTATTTCATGCTTTCTGTATGATTTTGTGAAATAAAGGTATTTAGTGATTTGGGGAACAGGGTGTATGGCTATCTCACATTGAACCAACTAAACTTTGGAAATTCTTATATTTTCTTTTTTTGTATTTTAGGGAAGGGGCTACAGGGTGTTTAGGGTCTCACTGCCAGATTGGACTCGTAGTGATTCTCCTGTTCATAGCCTCCCACGTGCTGGGATTACAGGCGCTTTCCACCATGCCCAGTCTCAGTTGCCATCTCAGGGGACCCTGGGGGCGGGGCCAGCATGGTAGGCCTGGAATCCTGGCTCCTGTGCCTGCTTGCAGGTACTTTAATCTGCTGAGCTATTTGGCTGGCCCTAGGCAATTCCTGTATTTTCATCAGTAAAGTAGTGTGATTTGTTCTTAGAGAAAACTTCATAGATTCATGAGTCAGTTTGTGAATGTAAATTCAGTTGATTGAATTTGACAGTTGATTGAAATCTTCACAAGTAATGTTGGAATTTGTTTAGCAAAAATAATTAGGTCATTTGGATTTGGATGAAAGAAGGAAAGTATTACCAGAACTCGGGTTGCATACTTCTTGTATGTAATATATAGTCCTAAGGAATCCATATGTTTTGGTAGTAAAGAAAAATGTATGTTTAAAGTTAATTGCATTTGTAATAGTATGAAAAATAGCATTTGTAATAGTATGAAAAACCAATCTCAAAATAGTGTTAAGCTGTGTTAGGATTTTGTCATAATTATTTTTATAAGAACTTTTATAAGTAGAAATCTTACGGAAAAGAATTACCTTAATGGAAATGATTTAATTCTCTTTGAGTTTTCACTTTTTGATCATCCTCATTTGGCCCTTAAACTTTAGGGTCGTAGGTTTATAGCTTGGGTGTGTTGTTCATTGCCATATTTGGCCTAATAGCTCTTGCCTTAGTATGATCTCGTGATTAAAGATGATTATTTAGGGGGAGCAGTCTGAATTTGTATAAAAAGCAAATGTCTGAACAGTTAAGTAGACCATATGCTGGTGAGTTTACATGTTGTTCCTCTATCTTTTCATGAAATTACTTGTAATTTTTCAGAAATAAATTACTGGATTGAAAAGTAGACTAGGAATAAGTTCTAAAGGCATCATTTTAGGAACTAGAAAGAATATGCTGTCAGAAAAGTCTTACACTAAACTGTATGGCCATACTTTTAAGTCATTTTTAAAAAATTAAAAAGTTTGTATTTACCACAAAAGTAGAATATCCTGACTACCAGATTTATATATTCTCACTCTCATTATTTGTACTTTATTCAGATTTTCTTAATGCTGCAAATACTTGAAATTGCATCTATTTCAGAGAACTGTTTTAAGTGTCAATTCTAAATGATTAATTCTGAACGACTGGACATATGTAAAAGTGTAATGTAACAAATTTGTTGCTATCATGTAAATATACATAATAAAATGATAGCACTGATCTTTAGATTAATAGATTTATTGCCACAATAAATAGATTTATCAATCTAAAGATCAGGTCAACTCATTTCCCCGAAAAGGTATCAGTCTTATAGTTAATTCTAGAATGCCCTGCACTCCATGGACTTCACACATTGAGGTGTTTTGATCTCTACTTTCAGGTAACCAAAACAACTTTTAAAATTTATCCTTGGTTAATTACTTGCACGTAGTTCATGTTTGTATATTATTAAATTTTAATGTTCCTGATTGCTAATACTTTAAAGCTCCAGTGGAATAATAAGTGCTTGAATATTAAATCTTTTTTGTTTTGGACATGTAGGTTGATGCTACATGAGATTAGGTTTTGGTTTTCTTTGTTATTTTCTTGTTAAAATAATTCAGTTTGTAAACCTTGCATGAATAGTGGTGGATACTCCTTTTGACTCTGACTTTGGAATAGGCTGGATTTCTTAATACATTTATATTTTATATCCGCTGTATTAAATAGTGGCTCAGTAAGTTTCTGGACTCTCTTCATTGCTGTGGATAATTAATTGAAAAATAAGATCTGATTGTCAAATGTGTGCTCCTTTCTAATTTATATATTCCTTAATTTGTGTACATCTAGAGAATATATTTGATTGGAATGTTAAGCAGTTGTTTCTTTATTTATCAGCAGAATATTCAACAAAAAATAATGTAAGTATGTATATTTAAGTAATTTTTTTTATTTAAGGTGTTATACTTTTAGTGTAAATATTATATAGTCAAAGAATCTGTCTTGCTTTGCTTATTAAGAAAATTGCAGGGTTTTTTTGATATTTCCCTACCCTCCCTTTAAGCCCTCTTCTTCTGCTTATTCACAGTGGGGAAAAAAGAAAAAAGTTGTATCATGTATAGGTAAAAATTCTCTGTAGTGAATGTGGTTATTATATATACCTGAGATGTACCAATAAACTTAATTAAATAAAAAAAAGTCACAATCTTACGGAGAGGTGGCTCTGTTAGAAAATTTTCTTCTTTGGTAACCTCTTGTTTTTTCTGTAGCATTGTGGTTTCCAGAATAATATAATACAAAGTTATCCATAGGTATGATATATAAGGAAAACAATTTAGAACTTCTGTTGATGTACTTCTTTGACTTAAATTGTGTGTGTGTGTGTGTGTGTGTGTGTGTCCGTGTGTGTCCGTGTCCGTCCGTGTCCGTGTCCGTGTCCATGTCCATGTGTCCGTGCCTGGGATCAAACTCAGGATCTTGGGCTTGCCAGGCAGACACTTATGCTGTGAGCTATCTTCCCCACCCCTTAACTTAAAATTAAAAGGGAAAGAATTTAAGTTTTATGAGTACTTCATAAATGAAATTGCAGATTGAAGGTAATGGTGATATTGGTCAACATTTGTAAAATGAAAGAGACTCCTCATGTTTCCAGCTGCTAAGTTGTGTTAAAAAACTATAAAAACAAAAATAGTCTAATAATAAGTTGGATGACAAAATTTAACCATCTAGAAGACTATTTAGAATTGAAATTCATATTCACTATTGATGTTATATATTAGTACGTATTCACTGTATGTTATAAACAGATACATACTTTGAGAGTTTGTTTTCAAAATAATTTGTGAAGAGAAATTCTTGGTATATCCTGCCAGGGTTAAGACCAGGAAAGATGTTACTGAGCTCTGCATTTCCTATGAAATGAGAACGTATTATTGCTTCTCAGTTAAATACTCTTTAGTCTAAATATTCTCTTTACAGTTATGATTAGAAAGCTACTTGTTAATGTAATTGAATCAATGAAATGTAAGGCCTATATTAAATAAAACTCATTACAAAAATATGCAGTAAAAAACTGTAAAGATTACTAAAAGCTATTGAATCATTGCAGATTATTTTAGAATCCATGTTAGTGCCGAATATTTCTCTTTATTGTGGTAGTCGAGTTGTTTCTACAAGTAATGTCTCTGCTTATTGAGAAATATTTTGTTTTTGAGTTATGTCATATTTACAACTCATAAGTACTTGAACTGGTCTTTTGAATTATGAATTATACTTTGTAAGTTTCATAATTAAAAGCTATTAAATTGCTAAATTAAACCCTGTTAAAACATCATTGGGTGTGATAGTGCATGTCTGAAATTCTAGCACTCAAGAGGCTGAGGCAGGAGGATCAGAGTTCAAGACTAGCCTGGGCTACAAAGTGAACTCAAGGCTAGCCTAAACTACGTATCATGGCCCTGTCTCATAAAGACTAAATAAACAAATTCCAAATAGTTTATAATTGAGAGCTGTTAGTCAAGTATGACTGAGGGCTTTTGCTATAGGAAGAGTACTTTACATATTGGGATATTTATGTAGAATATTTAGATTCTATTTTAGTCTTGGTACCAAAGGTATAAAGTGATAGATTTAAAATATTAAACTGAAAAATGTAGATTTAACATGTTTATATGTTGTGTTTCCCAAAAGTACTCTGTTATTAATGTATTTGTAGTTAAGGGTGGGTCTCCATTTATGCATTTATTAGAGATTTTAGCATTTTATTATACTTTGATTGGAACATAAATTTTATGCCAGATATGTTGTTAGACACTAAAAACATTGGAATATGTGTTTTTATACTTGTTCTTTAGAATAGACAGAACATTAAAATAAATACTATTCTTAAAGGAACAAGTAATAACTACACCTGAAAATATTCTACCGGTTTCAACAAATTACTAAAATATCACTTTACAATGAATATATCTAATTATATTTATAATTGTGGTTTACCCTGGTATAACTAGTAAGTTAATACTGATTTGGCATTTCACATTATTGCTTTGATGAAAATAAATATGTAGGAAAATGTTGAATTTCACCATTTGGTTCTCGGCTCTTCAATCTTAATGATTATGTTTAGTATTAGGAAGAAGCTGTAAGATGTAGCTTAAAACTTCTTTCAGGTATAACTGTTCCACATTTTATGTTACTGCATTCACACAGTGAGAAATCAGTCTCAGAAACTAATGTATGATAATGCAACACTAAATTTTTGGAAACCTTGTAGCAATCACAAATGTGTTTTCTACTTCATAATCCTAATTTTTAAAATTTATATGAAATATGTTGGAATATAGTGGCTTTAAAGAATTGTCTGACCTATCCTTTTGACGCGATAAGACAATGATGTATATAAGGTTTTAACATAAAGAGAAAAAAAATACATTTTTAGTAATTTCTTGATAATGGAAAGTCCTACTCATAAGCTTAATCTGGCAGCAGTAAGCCTGTATTATGTGCTGAGCTAGGACTGGCTTATTCTGTTTTTCCCAGCACTACCTAAGGTTCCCTCTGGGGTAGGAGGTATTAGAAGTTTTGCAGGGAAAAAGGACTTAAGAGAATTTTTCCCTGTTAATGGATTCTAATTCCTCTGCTCCTCTGAGAATCTCATGTTGGAGCACATATAAATGTGAAGCCTTCTGGCAAGTTATGAGGAGCCTATGTAATAGGATTGACTTGTAGCAAAAGAAATGCTCTTTTTATATTTAATGAGTATCTCATTTATCTTTTTCCCTTGTTCAGTATTATTCACCTAATAAAAATAATGATTTATTTTTGGGCAATATTTTTCTCTCCAAAAAAATCATTTTGTATGCAGCAAGATTATCAGAGTTCTGTTTACTGTGTGAAACTTCCTGCCTAGTAGGATTTTGATTTGAAGTGATAAGATGCTGTTCCTGATGAGTTGTCTAATTTTCATTGTGATGTAGGCCCTGAACCAAGTTGTCCTTTGGGACAAGATTGTTCTGAGAGGTGATAACCCAAGGCTGCTGTTGAAAGACATGAAAACGAAGTACTTCTTCTTTGATGATGGAAATGGTCTCAAGTGAGCATTCTTTGTTGTTTTTTACATTTGATAAGAGGTGAAAGGGAGAAAAAGATGTGCTTTTATTTCAAAGAAAAATGATAGTGGTTTAAAAGGAAAATTTGAAGAGAAGTATTTACATAGTCCTGAACTTGAAGATTGTAAAGGAACATAAATTGGGATCTAAAATAAATACAGTAATTATTTTTTAGTGTGTGAAGTATAATAGCCAAAATAATAAGGCCTACAGCTTCTCTGTGTCATGGGGTTTGGGTTTTCTCATAAGTGGTGCACATCTAAATGTCAGAATTCGGTTTCGTGTTACTGTCTCTGATTCCTAGTATAAGTCTTATGTTCACGATGTATTACTCATGTGAACTTTTGGTTCGTAGTCGTATTAATTACAACTATAAGTGAGTTTAGTTGGTCATTAAGGGATGCTGTAAATGCAATGCTGGTATCATTAGCAGTATCTTTGAATTTTAGATGACATGAGAACATAGTTCTTTTTGCAGATTAGCATTCGCTTTAAGAATAGTCACAGATAAAATATTTGATGCCTCATTGCTTGATTTGAAATACTTATATTAATATAGAAATCTTTCTTCTGACTTAATTTTATTCTGTCTTTTAGGGGAAACAGGAATGTCACTTTGACCCTATCGTGGAATGTTGTACCAAATGCTGGAATTCTACCTCTTGTGACAGGATCTGGACATGTATCTGTCCCATTTCCAGATACATATGAAATAACAAAGAGCTATTAAATTATTCTGAACTTGAAACAACATATTTTTATACTTAATGAATTATATTTCATTTATCTCTTCTTTTGCATCTTTTTCTTCTCTCCTTTGTTTTTTTTTTTTTTGGTTAGGGGGAGTTGTTACCTTCTTTTTGATGTACAAATATCAAAGACGTATTTGAAGAAAAGGATTAAACAGTTTTACAAACAATGACAGTCACCAGAGCTGAGTATTAGAGAAATAAATCAACCACATAAAAAGGACTTGTAAAAAAAAAAAAAAAGATGTATTTCAAGTATTCGCTGTATTTCCATTGTTCTCTATGGAATATAAAGTGAGCATGAAGGGTTGTTAAAAACTTTCAGGTGCCTAAAGAGTCATAAGAACTCTGAATTTTATGCTTTGCATTTATGAAAGCTCATGTTGGGTGTGACTTAGTTGTAGACATTCTTTTATATCTTTAGGGTATGATAGCTTACAGGAAAAATTAATAACAGTTATTTGTTATAAGCCTGGTTTTACAAAAAGCCAGAAGAGAATTTTATTTCATTTGTCTTAGGGATACCCACAAACCTTGTTTTCTTAAATGATTAGCAGCTTTCTTCACTTAAAGAATGAATACCTCTTTAGATCCTATAAATCATTCACACTCGTTAAAAATCTCGAGTCAACCAAATGTGTGTCTTTCAGTGCTTTTTTTAAAAACCTTTCTTTACATATCTTTGTATAATTTTTAGCATTGCCATTGAAAGATGAAAGTGCTTGCATGGTTTCCTCCTAATTTAAGTTTGTTCTTGTGAGCATGCCAAGTGCCACTAAGTGGTAATCATTTACAGCTCCCTCTAGGTCACATTTTAATTATTTTTGAAGTAATAATATTTGTATTGTGATTTTCCAATTACAAAGCCCTCTCATGTATTTGTTGTTATGTTGTGCTCAGTGACTAGTGAGGTATATAGTGCCATTTTTAGCTCTTTGCAGATAAAAAGAAGCTAAAACCCAGTTTATTGAGTTGATCCAAAGTAAATAACTGGCCAGGAATGAAGTTAAAATTTGAATGAAAGTCTTCTAATTCGCCAAGATTATTGCTCATTTTATTGATTAACTAGTTCCCATACAGTTTTCATAATGTTTTCTTATTACCCAGACACCTTTCTATCACTTCTGGAACTGGTTTCTTGCATATATGGAAGTGACGAGTTTTGAAGGTACCACCAATTCAGGTAGCAGTAGCATTTCATTCACTTCATAAGTTAATTTTACTTATATCAAAATAAAAAAAAATGTAAAACTAATTTTGAGAGTAATATATAATATATTATTGGCTATGTGATCATATTGCATACAACTTCTTTAGTGGGCAGATAAACATCTCAAAAATTGCAACTGCAGGTACCCTTAAAAGCAAGACCAAACACTAGTTTTACTATCAGCAGCAATCAAAAGGGCTAAAATTTTATAAGAACACATTAAATTGACCAATATTTGTTTTATTTACCTCCTATGAAATATATCATTGTTTAGTTACATGCATTTACAAGCTGTTGTATGGTTCATGTAAAAATGTGTATATGAGTTTTTCAAACTGGCAAAAAGGGCAGAGATAGAGTGCTTTGAATAGACTGGGTTTGGCTCCCAGCTTTTTGATTAAGCTTCATGGTCTTGGTTTCTGTGTCTAAAATGACAGAATTGGTCAGGTTATCTTAAGTGGTATCCTTTCAAGCCACACAGTTTTGTAAGAGTCATCTGTTCAGCCGAGAACCAGAACAAAACAGCACCTTAGTGATAATACATAGTTTGTACTGATCTGACTTTATTTCTGTTACATTTTACTTCATTTACTTTGTACAAACACTGGATGTGTAAATCATCTGTAAGTTTCAAATCATACAAAACTTGGGTATGTTCTCATTAGAGAAAACACAAGCTTGCAGTTTTAACAGAGCAGAGTTTGAGTTCAACAGTTTATTATATTTTTATGGTCAGTGGATCTATTAGTCTGGAGATAAATGTTGATATGTAAATTACAGTTTGTTACTTGGCAAGGCCATATTTTTGGAGTTTGGTGAGAAGTAGGAAGACTGAGGAAGCACAGTGCGAATAAAACTATTTTTACTTAACTAAGGGAAACTGCTCAGGATAAGTATGCTCCATCATGAGAATAAAGACACTGTGTCTCAGGAACTTGTTTTTGGTGTGTACAGTTTTATTAGTCTACTATAATTATACATTTTGAAAAATTGACCATATTCTTAATTGTAAAGAAGTCTCATTAAATCTCTACAAAGATACAAGGCTTCAGATTACTAAGAAACTCAGCATAACCAGAAATGTCAGACATGATTCTGAAAAGAGAATAATTCTGTCTTAATAGATACAGATAGAAATGAGATCATTTTAATATGTAATGCTGATGTACCCTTCTCTAGTAGTTTAACCTAGGTAAGAGCTAAGAAGCAGTATTTTTTGTCCCTGTAATCGGTTATATTTTAATTTCCTGCTTCTGAAAGGAAAACAAGTTTTCAGAAATTCCCGAGGATAAAATAGAAAGATCATTATCTTTTTCTGGAATGAATTTACTTTGGTAGGTTTAGACAGCCAGTTAACCTTATAAATGGACTACATGAATCTGGAGTTTTGAATTTGGAGCTATAGGTTAATGGGGGTGCTTTTAAAAAAATTCTTCAACATGTGATAGGCTTACGCTATGGACTTCAATTGCAAACAGACATTTACCCCTTTGTGAAACTTTCCTTTAACAGTTTTTACATTACAAGAGACTGCCAGAAGTTGAGACCGCTTTCAAAAGTTGCATGTTTTTGATGCAATTTGGTAGATTGTTTACTTCCAAAATACATACTCACAAGAAAAAAATTCACAAGACTATTGACTAGATGGGGATTTTCTTAATTGTAATAAACAGCATTTTTCTAATGAAAATTTTTGTTTGCAAGTAAACTTTCAGATTTAAGGTTTTTGTGTGAACCTGCTGAACTGAAAGTAAAAGGAAATCATGTCTAGTCAGGTGTGGTGGTGCACACCTATAGTCGCAGCACTGGGGAGACTGAGGCGGGAAGATCCTGTAAGAGGCTAGCCTGAGTGACACAGCTTAGTGCCAGCCTGAACTACAAAGTGAGACCTTGTTCCAAGCGTTAAAAAGAAGAAGAAGAAGAAAAAAAAAAAGTCTAGTAAGCTTGTTTTTTGGGAGGATGAATGAGAGGTAAAGGTATCTACAGTATCCAGAGACTGCTCCTAGACTGTAAGCTCTTCCAGGGCAGGCTGTGAGATTTGTCTATATGTTCTTTAGCACCTACCATTGTGCCTTGCGCATGATAGGTGCCCAATAAGTATGATGAAGTTGTGTTTCTAATGAGACTAAGCCCTGGGGATTCTTTTTAATCACTATACTCTTCTGTAAAGCACTGCTTTTTCCATAACTGTGCTCTTGGAGGTGTTAGCTCGGCCTTCCTTTTGCCTTTCAGACTCGGACTGTCCAGTAAAAGTAAATGGTACTTGATGGCTATTGCAGATAAGAGTGTCTTGTATATTTATTTGCTTTAACACTGCAAAATTCTACTGGACCTGACCCCACCCCACCCCCAAAAAACCCACCAAAACAAAGTACCACCGCGGATCCTTGTGAAAATACACTGAGAGCCCAGTTTGCCTGTGGGCTTGAGCACATCTGGATCATTTAAATGATTGCACTGAATTTACTTATTGTAGAAACCTTATTCTTCCTCCATCTCAAAAGAGAAAGGAGTTTGTCAGAAGGCACACATTTGCCAGTGAATTCTATGAGAACTAAGATCCTGGGAACCATAGAAAAATGAAGTTAAAGAGAGTAAATATTTAACCCAAGTTATTTTTTATCAAGGATTTTATAAGATCAGCTAGATTTTGGTTTTGTAAGTGGAACCCTATGCCTTGTCTTTAAGCACTGCTATTTTACCTCTTGAAGGCATTCTGATTTCAGCCAATTGCCTCAAGTTAGTACTGCAGGTTTTCATGTGTGTAAACATAGGTGAGTCTGGTTAGAAGTGGGCACCTGAGAATTGAAAAATAGAGGAGCTAGTGAAAGAAGGAATATTTGAAACAAAAGCATCTCCACACCTAAGGGCAATCATTTCTGTGTCCCTGTGCTGCCTTTGTTAGGGACTTGGAAAGTGTATCACCTCCCCGTCAGTGAATTGGTGCAGAGTGGGAAGGAATCTGTTAAGAGGAGTTTAGAGGTGGGGCATGAGGGGGAGCTGAAGCAGCCAGCCTATGGCGATTGGATGGTGTAAAGTCTTCCCAGAGTGGTGTGGTCAGCTCTCAGCTCTTAAGTCTGGGAGGCTTGTCCTGAGAGATTAGGACATACAGGTAGAAAGACAGGAAAATTGTAATTTTAACATCAAACTTCTAAGAATTACAGCTTTAGGACAAACTTAGCCAAGGTTACAATGCCCTTTTCCAGGAAACAAAAACTGAAAGGTTTTAAAGATAACAATATACCTGTAAATTGGGTGCTTTGGCTTTCCTCCCACATGTGTACTTTCTGCCTAATAAACCTCTTCATGCCTCATGACAAATCTTGAACGTTCTGTTTCTGTGATGGTAGTCAGCGAACCTCCAACTTACTCCACGAAGGGGGTGATTTCAGGTCCCCATCTCTTAGAGGTACCTTCTTAGACTGTGTTCAGTGGTGGGGGGCAGTTCTACTGCTGCAGTTTCTGTGGCAGCTGTAAGACTCCCCTGTATATTAATCCTTGTGTGTGCAGAGACAAACCAACTTTATATTAGCTGCATCATACTTGTAAAAGTTTAAAATTATTTTTATAAGGAGAAATGCTGCTGCTTGAGCATTTGAAAGCCCAATTAAATACCCTATTAAAATAGCCTCAAGGTTTCATTAATTTAAGAAAACAATTTGTTTTTGTAAAAATACATAAGCCAGTGTAGTTCAGGCAACTTTCCACATCATGCGACTGCTGAGTTTCCTCTCATGACTGTCACCCCGAGGTCTACAGTCTACCCTCAAGCTGGATGGTGGTGGGTGGAAGAAAAGAGCGGGCTCATCTTTTTAATGAGCTTGGCTCAGAGAATTGAATCATTGGCTTGTTCTGAGGGTGAGAAAGAACTGCACAGCCCTGTGTGATTCGAGGGGCACCTGGGAAATGGAATCATTTTACAGAAACAACTACTTTAGAAGCGTGAATCTTGCACAGATGGTCATAGGATCACTTCTCATTTATGCTCACTTGGCTTGAGCTGACCAGCCCTCCACAGTACCCCACGAGGGAGTGACATCATCATCATTGTTAATATTTTTTTTCTTCATTTTGCCTGTAGCATGCAGGCATTAAGGATTTTCTCAAGGTGAACATAGTAGCTTTAATGGTTTCAGGCACTGACATTTGAAAGTTATCTTACAGAACTAAACTTTCTAGCCTCATAAGTAGTCCAGAATATTTTTTGCCCTTTATAGTTTGTTCTGTCACTATGATTCAGTATATAAAAGATTTCTTATATAAACGTTTATTTATTGGATATAAGGTCTCACTATGCAGTTCAGCCTCATAGTGATCCTCCTGTCTCAGCCTCCCCAGCGCTGGGATTACAGGCATACAGTAGCAAATTTCTACTGCTTTTGGACTTTCTCTTAAGAAAACCTTGCTTCCTGGCTATAGCATTACTTGTTATAGTTCCTGTGGCTACCTAAGATTTTATGCATATATTACATGTATAAATTCATTGAATGTCAGTTTAATAGTAGGAAGGCCTGTTTTTCAAGTACATTTTTTAAAATGTATTTTAGTACAGGGTCCTACTACACGGACTCTTAGTGATCCTGTTTTCAGCCTCCCCAGAGCTGGGATTACAGGCGCTTGCCACCATGCCCAGTCTCAATCACTGTCTCAGCAAGCCTCGGAGGCGGGGCAGGCCCAGCACTGCATAGCATGTGGAGCCAGGGAATTAAATCTGGTCCCTGTGCTTGCCTAAGCAGGCACATTAGTCCCCTGAGCTATATGGACAGCCTTAAGTACATTTGAGTAAATCAAACAAAAACAAGAAAATGGTTGTGTCATCAATGAATTTTATTGACAGTCAACCTAGGTTTTTTTTTTTTTAACATTTATTTATGCGTGTGTGTGTGTGTGTGTGTGTGTGTGTGGCCAGCTCAGCCCACCAGGGGGCGGGGCTGGCTGGCATGTGGTGCTGGGGGATCAAACCACGGTCCCTGTGATTTGCTAAACTTGCTCTAAGTAGGTGCTTTAGACCACTGGGCCATCTCACCAGCCCCAACCTAGGTATTCTTGAGAGACAATAATTCCCGAGAATTTACTACAGATAACAAATTTGAGAGTGCTCAAATGCTCTACATAAAGTGGTATGAAGTTTGTATATAACCTATCCTCCTTTAGATTAAAATGTGGATTATGATGTATAATGAAATATAAATGCTATGTAAAGGCTTATTATTTAAACTGGCATCACCTGTTTGCAATCTCAACATTCAGGAGGCTGAGGCAGGAAGATCCCTACAAGTTTGAGGCCAGCCTGGGCTACATAGATTACTAAAACAAAACTAAAAGCAGATAACCCCCCAAATTGTTATTTCGGGAACAATAACAAAAATATATCTGTGTTCAGTACAGATGCAACCCTTGTAGGCCTAACAGCATAGCACAGGTCAGCTACAGTGTAAATTTTCAAATATTTTTTAACTTCACCTGGTTGGATCTACAGATGCAGAATCAGTGAGATGATAAGCTGGGTATGTTGATTTATGTGAGTATGTTGTATAAGCAGCTAAGAACATTTAATAATTTTCTGAAGATAAAATAATTGATTTTTAATACTGACTTGGTACTGTGGTGATACTTAAATAATGGTAGGAGGAGAACAAAGTAATTCATATTAGAAATGGATTCAACAAACTGCAAACAAATGCTTATGAATTTGTCTTTTGCTTTATTGAATTTCTTTTTTTTAATATGTATTTGGTACAGGGTCTCCTTATGCAGCTTGGACTCACAGTGGTCCTCCTGTTTTCAGCCTCCCAGCACTGGAATTACAGGTGTGAGCCATGATTCCTGGTCTCAGTGGCCAGTTCAGCTTGCCCGGGGGCACGGCCAGCATGGCATGTGGTACTGGGGATCAAACCTGGTCCCCGCGCTTGCCTAAGCAAGTGCTTAGTCCCCTGAGCTATCTCACTGGCCTGCTTTGTTGAATTTCTAATGGGTAATTGGAAATATAGAAAGGTGCATAAGTTACTTGTAACAGTTTAATGATTATAAATAAGCACTCTTGTAACTACTAATTAGAACAGTGGAACAGCAGAACAGTGCCACCACACACCTCCCTCCCTTCGCATACCTCCTCTGCATTGTCTTTGCTTTCATGGGAGTGATTTGCTTTCCTTGAAAATTTTACAGCCTATGCTGCATCACTTTCCTTGGTTTTGCTGCCATTATGAACAGTTGGAACATATGTGAAAACAAGCACATATTTCATCAGTGATGGCTGGTGGTTCGTTTCTCCTCATTGCAGAATCCAGGTAGAAAGAAAAGTTCTTTTTTTTTTTTTTCAAAATTTTATTGATAAACAGATAGCAATGAGACAGTTTCAAATCCAATCGGAAGTACAGATTCAACAAATAACACACTGCATAAATTCTTCTTAGTGGTTAATTGCTGTACAAGATGCGGACTTGAGATCCTATTTGCAAACACCATTAGAACAAATAATTCTATTCATTAAGAGAATGCAACTATATATCTACCCCAACCACTTTGAATACACAGATACAAAATGGACATTCATCTGTATACCCCATTTTTTCTAAGTTCTGTTATTGAATATTATAGGTGTGTAAACTCAGCAAAATATTCTAAAAGAGTTCAGTAGCCCATAATAGCATTGGGTCTTCTGTTTAACTGGCAATGTCAGAAATTATTGACCTGAGTCCCCCACAGCTCAACATAACAGCATGACTTTACTTCCTATATTTCATCTTCATACTTTTCTACTGGATGGTTAAGACCAAGGTAAAGCAGGACCTGTGCAACAAGAGTTGTAGCTCTTTGGTCTGAGAAGGTCAGTGAAACCCCCTCAGGATTTATCCTGAGATCCTGTACCTCAGATTGTAGAACCTTTGTCAGTGCAGCCATGTGGATGAGTCACGGCCATTGCTTGGCCAATGTGCTCTCTGTGGAAGCCTGAGAGAGTGTCTTCTCCCCATGTGACTCTCCTTAGGCCCACTCTATGTCATCGATCACTTTCCTCTTTGGCCCCATAATCTTCTTGATCAGAAAATGTGGGACACTACTGAGGTACATGACATTACAGTACAAGTTCTCATATGTCCTGAGTCTTAATTGACCTTGGAAGGTTAGGGCCAAAATGTTGGCTTTCCTTGTAGCCCTCTTTTTTCTCTAATTTTGGTCTGCAAACTTAGGTTGTTAACCATCCAGAAGACAAGCTTATTGTTATTATCAAACAATTTAGGCTATTAAGCTTAACCTCACTATCTCACTGCATTTCAAACATCTTAGGCATAATAAGGAACAGGTATTTTTCATCAAGTATTGATATGTTGAACTTTAAATCCCTATATAATATGATAAAAACATTTAAAAATTAGATTATATTTTAAAAATAGAATAAAGAATTATATATTTCTCATGTTTGCACATAAGTCCAAAAATCTCACCATATACAACCTTGAATCAAGACAGTCCCACATTATTCCTTTTCCTGTCTCTTGCTTTCATTCACCACCCCCTTCTTCTTGAACATCCACCAATGGTAGTTTCATGTTTGGAGTGCCTGTCATTCTGGTATTCTGAATATGGGTGGCTTATCATGACATGCCAGTTACTGCTATGATGTCTCTCGGGTAGGTGAATGATCAAAAAGTTCTTTTTGAGACGCAAAAGACCAGGAGATTTGATGGAAGCTGCTGGAACCTCTGCTTGTGACAAACATCACATCTGCTTGTTTATTTAGCCTAAATATGTCACCTAGCAAAGCCCAGGTCAAAGGGTGGGGAGTATAAATTCCATGCGGAAACTGTACAAGGCAGAGGGCACTTTATAACCTTCTTAAAGGGGAGAGAGGAGAGGATTCTTAGGAGGGTAATAAGACCTATCACACATTTTCAGGCAGTGTTCAGTAGCTTTACTTGGTTATCAATACAATTGGAAACAAGTTCTTTTGTCTTTGTTTTTAATTTTATGTAGTTGGTGCAGGGTCTCACTATGCAGCTTCAACTAGTAGTGATCCTCCTGTTTTCAGCCTCCCCAGGGCTGGGATTACAGTGTGTGCCACCATGCCCAGAGGTGGTCACTGGCTCAGCATGCCTGAGGGCAGGGCCAGCAACATGCTGTGGGGATCAAATCCCTGTCCCTGTGCTTGCCTAAGGGGGTGCTTAGTTCACTGAGCTATCTTGCTGGCCCTCTTGTCTTTGGCTATTTTGGCTGAGCAACAAGTTTAAAAGATTCATTTTGTTTTTGCATAAAGCTGCAGTCTGTTCTTTTTATTGTTATGTATAATCCATTGTTATACAGTTATCCCCAGGAGGTATAATTTACCTATTGATAGGTACTGTGAATCTTCTTGTGTAAATGACCTGGTATGTGTGCTTTTGATGTTTCTCTAGGAAAGAGGTCTTCAGCTCTTTCTTTTGTACTTGCATAATGCTTAATATAAAACATTAAATATTGAAAATTTTGTCTTATCAAAATAGTAAAGCATGTACTATTGTTATATTAACATTGTAAGCTAAAAAAAGTTATGTTACCTTTTTTGCATTTCTTCTAGAAAATATCTAAATATATCCAGAGAAACTTAAATTCCAGTCATTGGATACTCAAAAATACTCATTTTTCAAGATCAAATTCTTTCTAATATTTAAAAATTTTACTCTTTCTCTTTCAAATCATATTTACATTGCTCTTCTCCAAGAAAATTTTATCTTAATGAATAATAGTCTAGAAAGTACTATTTTCAGGTCTTTTATTTGATAAGTGCACCACACTTCTTGACAGCAAAGACATGCCTACATAGTAGAATTACCTTTTACAATTCTCTGTCATCCCAGTGTTTCAAGTGCCTAAATGTACCCTGGAGGATGTCACGTCTGTGACTACCAAGTGCATCGTTGGTCAAAATAGTGAGTACTTCAGAAATCCCAACAAATGGTAAAAGTGACTTGATAAAATAGAATTAGGATAGAATCGAGAGTGGGGGGCTACATTAGGTGCCTTTAGTAAAAGAATTGTCAAGTTCTCTTTCTCCCTTGCAGCAGTGCATACTGGTAGGCTTAGGAGAGGCATGTGTCTGTGTATGAAGGATGATTGTGAAAGAGAAGGTGGAGAAGGTCCTCAAGCTTAGGCACACTGTAAACCACATCAGCCGAGAAGCGAGAGTACAGGCGAGAGCAAAACTGATTCCATAAATCGCTCTGTTCCTTTGTGCGAAGCCTTATGGCCAGCCTAATTGGAGACCATTGCTTTCTGTATATACCTAAGAGTGGAAGTTTCTAAATTGGGTAGAGGTCCGAGCACCATCTTTTCTTCATATTGCAAACTCTCCCTAGTGGGCTGTCCTGTGTATGAGCTCTCCTTGCATACACTTGGGTTTGCAGATAGTAGTTTTTGCCAAACTGATGACTATTGAGCCAGATCTTATTTTCATTTCAATTTACATTTCCCTGATTTCTAAAAATCACAAGATGTTTACTGCTTGTTTTGTATATTCTTATTAAATGTCTGTTCAAATCTTGCCCATTTTTGATGCCCACAATACTGAAAAACTTCTACTGAAAAAAATTACAAGTATTGCACTCTCTTGCTCGCTCTTTCATTCTCTTCATGTTGCTTTCTCAGAGATCAGTATTCTTACTATGAAAAGTTCTTACTGGGTTTGTAAGTTTGTAATCCTTATGCTGCTCAGCTGGTGCCATGTACCAGGAAAGATGTCTGCTCTGACGTCTGAAGCATCTGAGTTTGACTTTTGGTACTTCCATTGTGTAGACACATGAATCTGGCTGTGGGGTACTGAGATTCATAACAGGAAGTAACTTCCTCAGTTGTTGTGTTTGATATTAACTGAGTCTACATGCCTGACATCATCACATGTGCCTTGTATATATTTAACTTCTTTAATGTTCGTAACTACCTCATGAGGTAGATGCCATCATTATTCTCATTTTAGCGATGGGTATAGAAATAGATTCGAAGTTGATCCACAGAAGCCTGGGTAGGTAGTGGCAAAGCCCGGACTCCCAGCTTGGCGGCTTCACCAGAGGCTGAGCTCTTTCATCCAAACAGTGCTGTTTCCTCAGAAACCTAGGATCTAGCTACACGGTCCAGCATTACGTGAGATGTGTATGTAGGGAAGAGCCTTACACTGTTGTTGGTACAGGGCAGTTATTATTTCTTACATGGGGCATGTGGGTGCTTGAAGAAACAGGACTACACAAGACACAAACTTTAAAGTCAGTTGACAAAGTAACTTTCTTTTCCAACTATGGAGCAATCAATAACAGCAAAAAAAAAAAAAAAAAAAAAAAAACCTCAATAGTATTCTGATACACAAACCACAAGTGCTCTGAGAGAAAGCTTGCAGAAATAACACCTTTCACACCAACATCAGAAAATTCTAATACTTAGGAATAAATCTGATCGTTTAGAAGTAAACGATCTACATATTGAAAATTATAGTACTCTAAAAAATCAAGGAGGATATGAGAAAAACAGAAAGATATCTCTTGCTCATGGATAAAAAAACTGAAAATGGTCATACTTGCAAAAATGCTATGTGGATTTAATGCTGCATTCCACTCAAAATACCGTTAGCATACCTCACAGAACTAGAGAAACATTCTTAAAATCCATTTGGAACCAGAAGAGACCAACAATAGCAACAACAACAAAAAAATTCCTAAGCAACAAAGGTGAGGTAGGGGCATCACAATCTTTGATTTGAAATTATATTACAGAGCTACTGTGATAAAAACAGCATGGTACTGATAACAACAGCAAGAAAAACAGACCTGAGGATCAGTGGAACGGATTAGAAGATGCAAAACAATCCCAAACATACTCAGCCACCATATGTTGGACAAAAATGCTAAATACATTCACTAGAAAGAAAGATAGGCTCTTTAAAATGGTACTGGAGAAGCTGGAACCATTCTCCACTGCTGATTGGAGTGTAGACTGGTACAAGAACTGTGGAAACCTTTATAAAAAGGATTAGAAGTCTCACCTGACTCAGCTCTCCCCTTTCTGAGTATCTTCCCAGAATTACAAACATACTTTGGTGATATGTGTACACCTTTGTTTATAGCAGCAGAGCTTGTCATAGCTAAATCTTGAAACAACCTGAATGCCTCTCAACTGAGGAATGGATAAAAAGATGTGTGTTTTAAAATATATGTAGAGAGAGGAGTACTATTCAACCATAAAGAAGCATAAACTTGATTTCTAGGTTAATGGATGCATCTTGAGATCATACTCCAGTGGAAAAAAAATCAGACACACATGTGTAAATACCAGAGTTTCTCTGATGTAAGAAACAAAGTGGAACTAAGGACTAAAATGTATAGTAGGCATTGTGAAACAGAAAGAAATTGTCCAAAAGAGAGCGAACTGGAGGGCCGGCGGGATAGCTCAGTGGACATAAGCACGGGGCCAAGGTGCAATCCCTGGCACCACCTGCTGCGCTGGCCCCGCCCCCAGGTGCCCTGAGCTGGAGATGGAGTCTAGGCGGGGTGGCGCACGCCTGTAATCCCAGCACGAGGGAGGCAGAAATCAGCAGGGTCACTATGACTCTGAGCTGCATAGTGAGACCCTGCACAGAAAAAACAAAATAAATGAAAGGGAACAGAGGGAGGAGGGGAGAAGAAAGGGAAAAGGGAAGAAAAAATAGTATAAAATGGAAACAAAATCTTTGTAACACAGGAGGGGAGGAGAGATTGGAAGGAGAGGATGGAATTAGAAAAACAAAAGAGGAATCAATGTGTATCGTGTACAGCTACAAATTCCCTATAATGCATCTGACCAGTACATATAGCTACATTGTACCAATTAACTTATTAAACGATATGGAGCAAGTTGTTTAGTTGTCTCATATTATGCAAACAAGACAATGTATGAAATGTTCTCATAGCTGCATGCTGAATTTTTTTTTTCTCATAAAGTGGGAAAAATTGTTTCAGAGTGCAATCATTAACTTACTTTTCATATAACTTATTAATAACCTTGAGAACTATAGAAAAATCTATCCTTATTTCACCCTTTTTGCATAAGGACCAGAGAAAAACAAGTGTACTAAAACTTTGACCAAAATTGGCGTAGATAATGGCTAAGAGGATTAAAGCTCCTGCAAGCAGGTGCAGGGGCCAGGGGTTTGATCCCCAGGGCACGCTGAGACGGCAATTGAGACTGGACATGGTGGTGCACTCCTGTAATCCCAGCTCTTGGGAGGCTGTAAACAGGTGGATCACTATGAGTCTGATCTAGTAGTGAGACCCTGAACACCCTGTAGATCCTTCCCTAACATTAAAAAAAAAAAAAAATTGGCATAGATGGTAAAAAATGCACCAAAACTGAAAATGATTTTATTCTGGTGCCTGCAGGAGTTCCTTTATTCTGGAGAACAGTGTTTCAAAGAAGAGGAAAGAAGTTTGGAAGTAAAGGAGACAGCTGCATGAGGAAGTCATGAGTGCCAGGTAGAGAGCATTAAG
>NW_004524697.1:1055982-1057529 GCF_000260255.1 Octodon degus | reverse complement strand
GCTTGTCAGTGTTACATTGTTCATTTGTGAGTGTGCCTTAGAGTCTCTGGCCCTGGGCCCAGTCCCGCTTCCACCTGGGGGGCGGGGATGATGCACACAGCTGCTCCAAACACCGCACTTTCTTGCACTAGTCTTGTCTCAAAGCTGGTTGTTCTGAGCTCTGCCTTGACGATTTCTCCCTTAGAGAATCAAGAAGTAAACTATTGTACTTATAGTGACTATTGGAGAATAAATATTTTAAAGTGGGTTGGAGGCAGAGGGATAATACTCACTTGTACCCTAGAGCCCCCCTGTCCAAATTCTATTTGGACAATGGGAAAGAACATTTAGAATAATAAGAGGCTGAGAATTCTTGCCCTGAGTGGAAACGCCTAGGCCACCTGTCTTCTGTGGTCACCTTGGGGGAGAGGGTTGCAGTAGATTGCTGCTGACTGACTACTGTGGGATCTGTGACCTGCCAATTAGGTTTTGCGGAATTTATAGCCTAGTGAGAGAATCTAGACAGCAAACACCAGAGGCAATAGAATATATTTTATGTCACAGGTGCAGGGAGAAAAATGATCTGTGAAAGAGGAAAAGGAATGTTAGGGTGCTCGTTTTGGTGAGGGGGTCAGGGTAGGGTTATTCACAGGTGATGTGACCGTGACACAGGGAGCCATGTAGGTATCAGGTGGAAGGGAAACCCTGGCTGAGTTGCACCAAGAGCCGGGTCAGGAGGTGAGAGAGTTCTTGGAGCATTCAGTGGACAGGTTGGAGGTGGGATTCTGGTGGAAAGTAATAGGTGTAGGAAACTTAGTTCAAGGGTGGATCATAATGCATTCTGACCACAACTCTAGCAGACCCTAAAGCCTAGGCTGTTTCTGCCACAAATAACAGAGTGGTCACCTACCACGTGTCACTAACTAGCCTCTTACTCTGAATATTTGGCGATCAGTCAACATTTTCTGGTATGGTAATTGTCTTTGTGACTTTTCTCATTGCTGAAACAAAATACCCAACACCCAAAGTTCAAGACTGAGGGATTGTTCAGCTTACAATTTGTAGAAGTTTCAGTCCATCATTGGCTGGTTACAAGGCAAGGGGGCAAAGGGGCAGCAGTACATGCCACGGCACACCAAAAGCATCAAGCCTGGAAGATGAAAAGCTCTATCTGTTCCTTAAAAGGTATCCAGTCTACTGGGCTTAGGACAGTGCCAGCCCAGCAGCCAGCCATCTATAAT
Organism: Octodon degus; assembly: GCF_000260255.1. Lineage (NCBI taxonomy): Eukaryota > Metazoa > Chordata > Mammalia > Rodentia > Octodontidae > Octodon > Octodon degus. Next base: position 1,056,309 of record NW_004524697.1, on the reverse strand, counting down.
CTCAACATTGCAATGTGACTCCATCCCATGCTCTAGATTCAGCTGCCATCTAAAACTGCATAAGGCTTTGGAAGAGCATCTAGCACTAAGTCAAGTGTTTCTGGGCTATAATCATGTGATACAGGAACTTTTCAAGAGAAGAAAGGCACTAGCCTCCATAAGCTTTACACAGGTTAACAGGAGAAAGAGGCAGATCTAACCAGGTCATTTAAATGATTAATAACATGGTATAGGAGAAACATTTTCTTTATTAATGAAATATTTTTAATCAAATGTTGTCTATGAACTCACTAGAGGGAAATAATTTTCAGTAATACAATTTTTTTT
>NW_004524697.1:1052518-1054988 GCF_000260255.1 Octodon degus | reverse complement strand
CTTATTCTACTGAGCCATCTCCCCCGCCCTGCCTGTCCTAAATTAAAGAAAAAAAAAATGGATAATCCACTTGGTGGAAAACAGGATCTGCAAAGGGGTTGACAACAATAGGTGGTTTGCGGTCCTGTGATGAATTGTATTTCATACTTCTTACTTTTATCCAATCTTTGTCATTGTATTGTAGTTTTATCTTTTTCCAATCACATAAAAGTCCATTCTTAAAATCCTGTCAATCCGTTGGTGGTTACTGTGTTTGGAAATATATATGGACGTCTTTTCCCTTCTTAGTTTACCCTTTATATACATGTATTTCAAGTATTACCCTTCAAAACAGGTATTTCAATGTTTTTACTTGTCCTGTGTCGAATTTAAACTTTTGATTGTTTTTAATTCTGTTATTTTTTCATTCATTGACTTAAAATGAGCATTAACCTTTATTACTGTGAATACCTGACAAATTTTTGAATTAATGATTCTATGTAAATTTTTATTTCATTAGTACATGCTGCATCTACCTTCATTGTCAGGGGTAGATACGTGTACATAACACACTTCGTTTCTTGTTAAATACCCTTGCCACCTGCCACCCTCCATTTTCCTACAGATCTCCTTCACCATTTTCATTCTTTTTATTATTAGTTTTAGCCCATGATTATGAAATAAAGCATTTACCTGCGTTCTGGGCACTCGGTACCTGTGCGTGGCACACCTCACAGCTTGCTTCTCTTCCCTTCAGCCCCTTCCTTGCCTTGTCCTCAGCGTCATGGAACCCTTCCCAGTTGCAAAAGCCCCACCCCTTGTTTCCCTCTGCCCATCTTTTATTTTGCTCTTTGTACTCTGCCTTGTCTTACTCAGCTGAGAGCTGTCATTCAGTATTTAAGCTTGTGTGCCTGGTGTGTTTCACTCATTGTATTTCCTAGTTGCATCCGTATTCTGACAAATAAAGAATGTCTCCAATTCTTTATTTATAGCTGAGTAGTATTCCATTTTGCCTACATACTTTATTTCCTTCAACTGTTCTTCTGTTTATCAGCGTATAAGCTGCTTCCAGGATTTGGCCATTATGAGTTGTGTTGCTGTAAACATTGGTATTCATGTATTGCTGCAATTTAATGTCTTTCCTACAAATTTTGATGTAATTCCCTTCTGAGAATGACCTATCTCCCTACTTGTTACAATTTTTTATTTCGCACTTAATTTCAATATGTGTTTCTTATATAAGAGAAACTGAAATTTAAGCCGGTGTTTCTGATTTATTTCACGTAACATTTTTCAAAAGATGACTCAGTTCTTTTATGCTAGAGTAGTACTCCATGGTGTGTAAATACCACACTTTCTTTCTCCACGCACGTGTTGATGGATGTGTGGGCCACTTCCAATATTGAGCTATTGTGAATAAGATGGTTATGGACCTGGGTGTATACATACCTCTGCAATGTCATGGTTTAACTACTTGGGGAGGATACCTAGAAGGAGGATAGCTGAGTTAAATGGAATTTTTGTTTTAGTTTGTTGAGAAATCTCCATACTAGTTTTCATAATAGCTGTGTGGCACGTAGATCTTAGCCAAATCCTTATACAGTCATAGCTGTGGCTTCTCTGAGCTGGCTGGACCTAGGTGTGTGGCATAGGGATTACTGGAGTGTATAATTACATCAGCCAGCAGATAGCTTTAGCATAGTCTGGGTGTGGAAAATGGGAAGGCCCAGATGAGAGGAGGCTTGGAACCTAGACATGATAGAAGGGGAAGGGAGGTTTGCTTTCTGCGAAGTAGTTGCTAATAATGTTTTTGTTTCAGCAGTGTCCATTGTGATTTACCTTTTTCACTTCTTTTTTTATAGTCATTATAATACAGTGTTTCTTTATTTTTTTACATAATTTTATTGAGAAACACATAGCAATGAGAGAGTTTCAAATCAAATTGGTAGGACAGTTTCAATAATTAACACATTGCATACATTCTTCCTAGTGGTTAATTGCTGTACAAGATGAGGACATGATATTCTATTTACAAACACCATTAGAACAAATCCCTCTATTCATTAAGAGAATGTAACTACATATCTATCGTACCCACTTTGAATACACAGATAAAAAATGGACATTCATCTGTATCCCCTTTTTTGGTTAAGTTCCTATTTGAATAATATAAGTGTGTAAACTCAGCAAAATACTCTAAAAGAATCCAGTAGCCCATAATAGTATTGAGTCTTCTGCTTGACTGTCAATGTCAGAAATTGTTGACCTGAGTCCCCTACAGCTCCACATAACAGCATGGCCTTACTTCTTATATTTTGTTTTTATACTTTTCTGTTGGATAGTTAAGACCGAGGTAAAGCAGGACCTATGCAACAAGAGTTGTAGATTTGGGATCTGACAAGGTCAGTGAAATCCCCTCAGGATTTATCCTGAGATCCTGTACCTCAGATTGTAGAACCTTTGTCAGTGTCAGCCATGTGGATGAGTCACG
>NW_004524697.1:1028406-1037896 GCF_000260255.1 Octodon degus | reverse complement strand
ACCTGTTTATAGCCTCCCAAGAGCTGGGATTACAGGTGAACATCACCACGCCCAGTCTCCATTGCAGTCTCATAGTGACTCCGGGGCGGGGCTGACAGGGCAGTCCTGGAGATCAAACGCTTGGCCCCTGCTCCTGCTTGCAGGCAGTTTAATCTGCTGAGCTCTTTGGCTGGCCCTTTTCTAGGATCTTGAGTCACATAATTAGTCTCATTCATTTGCACTTACTCTGTTTTTGTGATGTGGGCACCGATAGCTAAAAACTTCCCTCTCTGGTTTGCTTCCGCTGTGTCTCATACATCCTGCTGTCTTATTTATTTTCTTCTGTAACCATTGTTTACTTATGGCAGCATTATGTAGTTTCTATACATTTGCATAATTTGTTTTCTTTTGTCATTTATTTCATTACACAATAACAGGACAAAATACATGGCATATTTCAAATTGTCTTACATTTACTTAAGACTGGTTTATTAGTTGTAATGTGGCCTATTTTGAAGAATGTTCTGAGCTACTGAAAAAATGTGTTATCTTTTTATTAATTAATTTTTTTTTTGTATTTTAAGACAGAGTTTACAGGATCTACACAGTCTCACTGTGTAGATCTGACTTACAGGGATCCTCCCAAGTGTTGGGAATACAGGGGAGCACCACCACGCCCAGTCTTTTTTTTCTTTTATAATTTTTAATTTTTCCCCATAATTTTATTGACAAACAAATAGCAATGAGACTGTTTCAATCCAAATTGGTAGGACAGTTTCAATAATTACCACATTGCAATGCCCGTCTTATGTGCCATCTCAACACACCCTGGGGGCAGGGCCAGCACAGAAGTCCAGGGATTGAACTTCTGGGCCCTGAGTCTGTCTAAGCAGGCACTTTAATCTGCTGAGCTATTTGGTTGGCCCTTGTATCTTATTGTTAAGTGGAATACTCTGTAGGAATTTAAGTACATTTATTTGAAGGTTTTGTTCAACTCTGTTATTTCATTGTTTTTGTCTAGTTGATTTATTTGTGGTAGTGGAATATTGAGGTCCCCTACTATAATTGTATTCCTGTTTATTTGATATTTTATGTCCACTAGTACTAGTTTTATGAAGTTGAGCGCACCATTTTTTGATTCATTTATGTGAATATTTATTACCTTTTTTTGTTGAGTTGTCCCCTTAACTAATATGAGTGACCTCCTTTGCCACTTTTCATGAGTTTTGGAATGCAGCCCACTTTTTGTTGCGGACTGGGCTGTGTAAGGGTTAAGATTCTGACCTAAGCCCCACAGTCCCAAAGGCACTTATTGTCTTGCTTAGAAAATGGAAAATTATATGGAAGGCTCCATGTTTTCTGGCTATATGGGGGAAAACTCATAATCCCAGTCCTCTCAGTACAAGATAAGATCATTGAATGCAACAGAAAGCAAGTTAGTGCCCTCTTAACTTGACAGAGGTGGGGACAAGGGCTTGCTTTCCTTTTCACCTGTTCCACCTTTGAAGTTCCACCTCTTAGTTTTTGAAGTGTCTGTCAATCATTTCATGAATGATTCATGATCGTATTCCCCTGAGTTTCTTTCTGCCTAATAAAAGTGAGTTGGCAGTGGAGGCTGCCACCCTGCTCACTAGAAGCCACCTCTTCCTGGTCCCCTTGTACTTTCAGTCTTGTCTCTCTGTCTTCCTGTACTCCCCATGATTTTCCCCCACCATATCCAGGTGTCTGACATCCCCTGACATTCTAAATATGATTGCTACACCCTGCTTTTTGGGGGTCCTATTGCACTGAGCATTGTTTTCTATCCATAGATATTTTTAGGCCATGAGAGTTTCATGTATATAACATTCTGTTGTATTTTGTTTCTTAATCCACTCTGCCAGATTTTAGTCTTTTAATTGGGGAATTAAAATAATTTACATTGAGAGTTATTACTGATAGTGTTAACTTATTCATATCATTGCCATAGTTTTACAGGTGATTTCTTCTTTTCCTTCCACTTAACTACTTAATGTATTCATTCTATTATACTTTTTCTCTGTTAACTTTATTGTCTCTTTCTAGGGTGTTATGGTTTGTGTCTATTTGTCTCCCCAAAGCCTCATGTAAGTAATGGGGCGGACTCGGCTGGAGCAGCAACAGGTTGCTTGAGGGGCGGGGCCAGAGGACCAGGGCGGGGCCGGGCGGTGGGGCCCGAGGGCCAGGGTGGGGCCAGAGGAGCGAGAACCGTTAAACTGCTAGCCTGTGCTCTCTCAGAGATGTGGAGAGGGCCATCCTGGACAGGGCAGCACCCAGCCTCTCCTCCAGTGTCTGGAAACCTGAGTAACTGTGAACTAAATAAACCTTTCCTTCCCTCATTTTGAGAGTTGGGTATTTGTCCCAGCAGTGAGAGAAGAATAACTAATACATAGAGCATTCTTGAAAATTTTCTGAAGTGCTAGTTTAGTTGCTCATGCATTTCTTTAGGTGCTCTTTATCACAAAAGTATCTTATTTCTGTATTAAATTTGAAAGATAGCTTTGCAGAATATATCGTCCTGGGTTAGAATTTATCTTTTAAAGGCTTGAAACACTTTGCTCCAAGCTTGCACGGCCTTTGATTCTTTAAGTTTGTGTGGAGAAGTCTGCAGCAATTCTAACCCTTTTCCTTTGTGATTTGTTGCTTTTTTCTAATTACTTTTTAAGCATTCTGTTCTTGTGTTGGACATCTGGGATTTGAGTATGATGTGCTGTGTGCTTTTTTAACCTTGGCTATTTGGGATTCTATGCGACTCTCTTATTTGAATGTTATATTCTTTTATGTTCTTTGCAAAGTTTTTAGCTATTAATAGATTATTATATTATTTGTGCATCATCTACTAGCTGCTGAATCCATTTTTCAGGTTTGTTCGCTTGTTTCTTTCTTTCCTTAAAGTACTTCTCATTAATTGATCACTGCTAACTGCCTTGTTTTCTAGGTCAGGGACTCTGTCCTCACATTGGTAAATTCTGCCCTGCATATTTTCAATGTAACTGTTATACAGGTCTTGCTTTTTCTTGGTGTTAACCATCCAGCAGAAAAGTATAAAAACGAGGTATATAAAGTAAATCCATATCAATATGCTGAGTTGTGAAAGGCTCAAGTCAACAACTTCTGCGGATCACCCACTACTTTTGTGGACAGCTGGACTGTGTTGGATGGCTTTGCTGAATTCATGCACCAATAGTATTTAGATGCCAATGGAATACGCATCTCTGACAGGACTAAACAAAAAAAGGGGATACAAATGAAGAACCATCTTGTATCTGCATATACAGAATAGGAGAGATATACAGCTACTTTCTTTTAATTCAATGAGAAGAAAGATTTGTACTAATAGTGTTTGGACAGGATATCCTGTCTGCATTTTGTACTATGGATAATCACTAAGAAGATAACAATGTACAATGAATTAATTATTGAAACTGTCCTATTAATCAGTTTTGAGACTCTCATTGCTATTTCTCAATAAAATAAAAAATTTATAATTTTTATTTTTTGTTTTCTACTTGGAGCACTTTTGTAGATTGATCCTATTCTATGCTGGTCATGCACGTTTTGTATTTTTTATTCAACTATTTTAACTTTTTATTAGTGTCGTCTTTAGACTTACTGCTGTGTTTAATTTTGTTGTTTATTTTTTCTGCGATCTTGTCAGTGGGCTTCCCGAACTGTTTTGTGCTCTCCCTGATATTGTTTTGGATTGCTTCAGCCTGTGTCTTTCTGTCTCATCCTCTGCACCATTACACACATCAGCTTTGGGAAGTTGGACATTTCTGCAGGCATTTCGCTGGCTTGGCTGCTCATGTTATTTCTGTTTTGTGTTGAGGCTTTTAGGTCTATTGTAGGGGAAGGCTGTGTTTCCAATATGGAGAATATTTAAGATAATGTCTACTTTCCTGTGATGTTCTCCGAGTGTGGCTAATTACTGCCTTTGTCGCTGTCCCAGATCCAGCCACCCCTGTTTACCTGAGATGGGAGGCTACATCGTGTTTGGCCTAAAACCCAGTGTTCCCAGAGTGGGGCACAGTATTGTTAATGACCCCAAGACAATCTAGGTTTTTGCATCTCAAGAAAACCACAGTTAATAACAACAGCTATGATACCTTTGTTATGGTAATGAAATCAGCATCAATTCTAGTATTAAATACAAATTAAATATTGACCACCCCAAAAGACAAATAAAGTATCACCTTTGCCCAAGAAAAGTGGTCTATAATTGCAATATGAACACAAAGAGAAGACAAAAATTAGCCTACTGTTGACCTATAGGAGATACCTACCACATGGAACAACTTTATTTCTACTAAAAATATTACAGTATTCAATAGCAATAGCTGTTTATTTTTAATTCTAGAAATACTATTAGCATTACTTTATTAATACTGTTTAATTTTATGTAGATATTTATAGAGGTTAGTAGTTTATCTAGGAAAGGTGAAGGGAATGGGGAACTGGAGAATGAGTTAAGAATAAAAATAGAATTTGAAAAATCAGTGGAACAGGACAAGTAAGAGAGAAAACTATAATACAGTCCTATTCAGGAGCAAGAGGAAATTAATAGTGATAGGGAACTGGAAAGAACAAAGAAGAAAACAGGTAAACAGTAAGAACAGATGAAAAAAGGAAGATAAAAAATTGGAAGAGAAAAGATAAAAAAAATCAAAAGAAGTTAAAAAGAGTTCATTTCCTTAACACGTCATTAAAAGCATGGTTCAAATTGGTAGCTTTCTCCAGTGCCCACCAGCCACCAAAGGGACCCCGCCTTCTCCACCTGGCGGGAAGCCCGGGCTTTATGCTTCGGACCTCAGCTGCTCCTCCGCTGGGGAGGCTGTTGGAGACAGCATAGCCTAACCCTGAAAAATACAGTGAAGGAAAGATTTCCTGTGTTCTTCGTGTGTCGCTGAGTGAGTGGTTCTTTCAAGATCTGCAGCACTGGGGCCCAGTGCTTTTTGCACGCCTATCTGTAAGGTCTGCGGATCTTTGTGGCGCCCTCCTTGCTCTGGAGACCCCTCTGTCTGCTCACCCCACACTGCGGTTGCCGCTGAAGCCAAGGAGTAACCTTGCTTCCAGGGGCACGAGCAGCCCTCTGTTCTCTGACGGACGCAGGCCAGCGGCGCGGGTTACCGTGGGCTGCTGATATAATTCCCTCCACCCTGGGGCCCGGCCTCTCCCTTCTCCCTGGCTGCTCTCGTCGTGGATCACGGTGGCTGGGAGTCTCGGCTGCTCCGTGCTGTGCTTCCTCGGACACTGCATCTCTGCTGCCATACTGCTCTGCCGTCGCACGTGGGGACTTGCAGTTCTGGGTCTGCTCTCGCATCACCGTGCAAAAGCAGTGCCGTTGCCGCTGTCCTGGTCTCTTCTTAGAAGATTCTGATTAGGCAAGTGCTACACCTCACTCTATCTTCTATGCGTTATCTTTCATCGAAGTATTTTTAATTTATATATGCATTCTCTCTCTCTCTCTCTCTCTCTCTCTCTCTCTCCTTTTTCCCTTGTTTTATTCTGAACATTTTCTCTAAGTCTCTATTCAAGACCAACACTACTTTTCTTTTCAGCTCTGTCTACTCTATTTATTTCATGCATAGAATTACTATTGAATTTTTAAAATTTGCTTTATTATTTTAAAATTTCCATCATCTTTTTTAAATCTCTTGGGTCTTTCTCATTTATTTAATTACATGTTTTATATTTGAACAAATATTGTCATTTTATGTTTTATGCCTGATAATTCTAGTATCTGAAGACTATTTTTTCCTCTGCTGAGTCATTTTACTTGCTTTCAAATTACTGAAACCAAAGTAGATGATTTTCCTTAAAAAAGGGATTCATCTTTGCTTTTGTCCTGTTCAAATTTATTTTTCTGGCCTGGGAATTTAGTAGAGGTTTTCAGGGCTCTCCATGAGAATTCTACATCTTCAACTTCCTTCCTTGGTGGTTGTGCTGCTGGGAACTCCTTTCTCTGAGAATATTTGCCTTCGTTAAGAATGAGAAATGTTATTACAGATACCCAGTGAAGCAAGGAAAGCAAACTTCTGGAAATGAGGAGACTCTACTACTCTGAGAACGTCCCTACAGGAGGACCAGTTAAAACCCGAAAGAGGAAGGCCTGCTGTACCTCCCCACCAGGTAAAGAAGGCTAGGGACACTGGCTGTGAGTGGGCAGCAGAGAAAACTAAATCTGAACTAAGCTTTCCTGCCTTTTATGAAATAAAGATTGTAGTAGCTATTAATACGTTCTTCTTTGCATGATCAGATATGTATTTGCTTAATTTCCCTTTGCTATTTTAGTCCTAGACTTACAGAATATTACAATAGAAGTACAACTAAACTGGAAAATGATTAGTGCAACCACTGATGAGATTTTGAGTGTCTTTTTCCAGAAACAAGATGAACATTTTTTGTTTATAGGAAGGATAGTCTCATTATATTTGGGGGAAAACGCATTTTTTACAGAAACGTAGCTTGGAAGAATGGTGTGCGTGGATGCTGCGCTGCGAGCGAGTCAACTGCCGAGGAAGCCGGCTTGCCCATGCCGGCCCCTCAGCTGATATTCACTGCAGCATCTCTTTAGACTCTACCGAGCACTTACATGAGAGCAAGGCAGAGCCGAGTCACGAGAGGAGAGCAGTGAACTGGAGTGGTAATGTGCTACACAAATTATGTCAGCAAACCGAGATGTGTTTGTGAGTTAAATGCTATGGCAACAGCGTTCCAACCGTCACAGAGATGGCGCTTCATTCTCTGTCCAGTCATTGTGTTATTCTGGAAATTGTTTCTACGAACTTCATCTAAAGCCTTTTCCTTCAGTTCTTGTACCAGCTCTGTGAGCGACTGGGGAGTCCCTTGTGATCTCTCTCTGGCTAAACTATAACAGAGTGTACTGATAGAAAAACACGGCCTTGATAGTACATCCACTTCTCAAGGGACTAAGAGACTGTAGCTGAAGATAAGTGAGAACTTTAAGAGTGAGCATAGTTAGGAACGCCAGGGCGTGACCACAGATGGGGCAGCGGTGGCCTCCAGGTACCCTGAGGGAGCAATAGTCAAAGAGCTGACGTGGCGTAGGGTAACAACAGACATGTCCATATGTACATGCTATGCATATGAAATTGAACTTTAAGATCTTATATAAATATGTATTATAAAATATTTCCAGAAATGAGCTTTTAAAACACCTGTACTCCATTTACTAATGAAAAATTTACTAAATTGTTAAATATGATTTTGTACCTTTATGTGATTTAGCAATAGAAAGTATGTTGATTTTTTATTTGACATTTAGGATTTTTGAGACCTATATAAAAATACTTCAATGATTTTCAAATTTATAAATATTTGCATATATTTTCATATATTTATTAATCATGTCTCTAGGATAAAACCCTAGGCAGAGAATGATTGGGTCCAGAGATTTGAAATATCTTAGAAAACAATTGTAGAGTGTATTATCAGCTTCTAGAGAATTTGTGGCACATTTTAAGTCATTTGAAAATTCATAAGGATTCTTGTTTGCATACTTGCCAACACTAGATTTTGGATTTTTAAAAAAAAATGCTACTGTACTGGTAAAAAATAAAAATTTTATCACTTTTATGAAATTTAATGATTCCATACTTTTTTCTATTTATATTTCTCCTTTGGAGAACTGCTGTATTGTGAATGTCATGGTTTGAATGTCTCCTCCAAATTCATATGATGGAAAATATCCCCAGGGAAGTGTGTAGATTATGAGGGCTCTGCCCCTGGGCAGATTAATACATTTATAAAGGGGCGTGATAGGGGCTGGTCCCCAGCCCCCTTTCAGGCCTCTGCCATTCGCATGCCCTCTGAGAAGGCTGGAATAAGCCAGCATTTTGGAAGCAGAGTGACTGAGGCCTCACAGTCCAGCGCCTTGATTTCAGAGTAATGCCCTCCAGACCTGTGAGAAATAAACTTGTACTCCTTATAAGTTACCAAGTCCTGTGTATTTTGATACAGTATCACAAAGGAACTAAGGATGTTTGCTAATATTTTTACATGATTTTGAAACATTAAATGTTTCTTATTAGTACCCAGTAGTCACATAGACTGCTGGTTTCATTTGGGCGTGTGTGTACATGCATATAACATACTTGGGTCATTTCCTCTCTGAACTATCCCCTTGGCTCTAACAGTCTTTCTTCTACCTTCATAAATTTTTTTAAAAAATTTAAATATTTCTTCTGTTATATAGTGGAAAATATTATGGGCTTTTTGCATTTATGATTGTGCTTTTATTATTCAAATCCCTTTATTCCTGCAATGTTACCAGGGTTGAGATAGTACAATTAAATATTCTATGAGAAGGTGTCTTATATTATAGCTATGTAACTAATATTTCTTTTCTTCCCTTTAGATTTAACTTCCCTACATCACATGACTGTACCTAACTCCTGGGACTCTCCGCGGGCTTGGGAACCTGTAGAACTGTGAGCTGCTGGGTCAAAGACAAAGGAAAACTAGCCATGAACTCAGGAACTTGAAATGAACCAGTTTGTAGCCTCCTAACAGTTTAGAATGGTCAGGATGTGTCCCCGGCAACGCCTCCACAGACATTGATTCTCTACATATTTTACCTTCCTTGGAAACCCACTTTGTGTTTTTTTCTGTCATAGTGAAGTAATGTCATAACTTGAACCTGGAGTATTTACCTACTAATTTGTCTACAAAATCATATATTTTATGATAGCAAGGGACCCCAATGGTCTCTAAACTTTTTAGGTAGATAAAACATTTTTAACCACATTACTATAAATGAAGTAGTTTTGATTGCCAAGAATAAATAGCCATCAGTGACTTTTGCTTAGTTCATGTGTTAAAAAGTCTCATGTCACATTAAACATACACAGAGAGACTGGCTAATGCTCTCCATTGCTGTCAGCATATTCAAATGTATTTTCATTTGCCCAGTTAAATGCATTTATGAGTTGCAGTGAATACTTTACATTTGACCAACCATTTGTTTCCATCAGGACTTGTTGTGTTGCAAATATGAGCAGTCCACACATGTCAGTGGTGTAATAACACATTTATTTTTACTCATAATAAATATCAAGGAAAATAACAAGGTTCTCTTTGGAAGCTGAGGACTAAGTATCAGCACAAAATTGCAGAATTCCTGAGGATGGAAAATGGAAAAGGAGAAGAGGAGGAAGAGGAAGAGCAACAGGAGGAGGAGGAGGAACAGAAGGAGGAGGAGGAGAAAGAGAAAAAGGAAGAGGAGGAGGTACAGGAGGAAAGAAAATGGTGAATCATGTCAGCCTTTCTGAACATCTTTGAGTAAAAGGATTAGTTATAACCTTCACAATAAGAACACATTGTTGGCAGTTTTCAGTTTTAAAATCTCCACGGGCCTGTATTCCTATGTTCATATTCTGTCTCTGTCTCTGTCTCTGTCTCTGTCTCTGTCTCTGTCTCTGTCTCTGTCTCTGTCTCTCTGTCTCTCTGTCTTTCTCTCTGTCTCTCTGTCTCT
>NW_004524697.1:1006727-1027959 GCF_000260255.1 Octodon degus | reverse complement strand
CAAACCAGTGAAACTATACATTAGGACTAGAATCATGTGGTAAAGAAAAATGAGTGGATGAGTGACGTTCGCACGAACAGCTTAACCACCTACAAAGGCCCTTCCAAGTAAGTACTGCTTTGTGCTTCAGATTTGTGCCCTGGAGCCCAGGCATCCTTGGCTGGGGAGCAGTGGGGTTGCTGTGCTCACCCGTAGCCGTGTGGTTCTGCAGCTCATGGTGCTTCTGCTTTTCAGTGACAGGCATCATTTTATCTGGGCAACTCCATTATAGCTAAAGAGCATTTATCAATGTCTTACATGGGACTGGTTGTCAAAAATAAGGTCGCGGTTATATGCTTTACATTTTTAAATCAGATTGTTGTGTATATTACATAACTGTGGTCAGGTTATTTTCAGTCAAATAGCTTTTTAAAATTTTTTTGGAAAAGAACTACTTATTTCAAGTAGGTTCCCATAAGTCCTTTGGTCACTGAGTTTGCTGTCACTCGGCACTAGGAAGGACGGTAATTATTCAAGAAAGTTTAGCAATAACTCTTCACAATAGATGCACAATTCTGGTTGAATTCCACTAGATGGTGCCATTGAGTTCAAGATTCAACCTGCTATATATTTTAACATAGGAATGTGGCTGATTATAAAAGACATTTTTATTGTTACTTTTTCTTCTAAATTAATATTTAAAACAACATTTAGGTGATTTTTATTCAGTTTGGAGGTAAAAATAATCAAAATTTATAACATCTGGAAATTCAAAAACATTGTTGACTACAGAAATTTGTATGATAACCGATACTGTTTATTGTACTTCATAATAATTCTTTTACTATAAATCACAGTCTTTGGTCACTTTTGCACAGGTTATAAGCTTTGATCATAGTTATTTTTCTTTTCAAGAAAAAGAAATATTTTATCTTTGGGCCATTCAAGGAGTAGGGTAAATGTTTTACAATTTTTATTGGGCAAGATAGCGTTTTAAGTGAGTATGTTTATTTGTAAAAGTCGACTACTTGGAGTACAAGCTTTCATACAAAGTGTATGACACATTTTAAAACAAGATAAGAATTGTAAAAATACACCAAATCAAACAAATTTACTAATGACAATGTAAACTACATGGAGGACACAAAATCTACTAATTACACTGGAAGCCCCAAAAAGCAGCATCATATGAGAAGAACCATTTTCCCAACAGTCCCACTGCCATGTATGATGCCTTCATGAGCCTGGGCAACCTCTCCAGTGGATACTGAGAACCTATCACAGGCTTCAACCAACCAATCTCCATTCCTGCTTGCAGAACTGATGCAAGCTGCTTAAATTCCTCCTTGGTTGATGTAATCACTTTGTGACTGCCTCAATTTTCAGAGTAGATTTTGTTATCTTTTTTGTGTGGCTTGGGTCAAAAATTTTTATTTAACAAGTTCACAAATTTAACACATTAAGGTGGTCTTCTTTTGTTTCCCAACACCATATTCTGTAATAAATTCTATAGATTAAAAAAAAAAAGAATTGTAAAAATAAATAAAACTTCCTTCCGGCAGTGAATGATGAACACAATGTATAACTAGCTGTATGCTGATACTGTGTGCTGTAGCAGAACAATAATGATTCTCACGCCTCGGTCTACTCTTTTGTTGCTGTGTTGCTAACTAGATGCACAGCTGGTAGGGGTCTCAAGCGTTATCTGCTCCGTGTCCATCACTCCGTGTCCTTTATTAATGAAGAAATAAAGGATCTGACCATATTTTTTTGATTGCAAGAAAGATGAGTTCTCTTGACTCCATCTCTTTGTCTGGGTCTTTGTCAGGATTTCCTCACTGACAGCGTCCAGATCAAAACCAGATCAGGAATAAAGAATCAGGGTCAGGGCTGGCCAGATAGCTTAGTGAACTAAAGTACCTGCTTAGGCAGGTGCAGGGACCGGGGTTGGATCACCAGCATGCTGTGCTGGCCCTGCCCTCAGGGCATGCTGAAAGGGTGATTGAGACTGGGTGAGGTGGCATGTGCCTGTAATTCCAGTGCCTGGGAGGCTGAAAACAGGAGGATCACTGAGTCTGATCTGTGTGGTGAGACCCTATGGACCCATACTAAATACCAAAAAAAAAAAAAAAAAAAATAGAATCAGGGTCTTTATTTAGTGTGTGTGGACTATCTCTTTTCATAGAATTTGAGCATTTGGCAAGTGGCTTGGTGATAGTCTGTAAACTCTGCTGCATGCGGGTCTCCACTGGACTCGGTGCGGCAGTTGTGGGAAGTGGAGCTGATGCTGCATCACACTCTGCAATGGAGTGATGAGAACAATTCCTGGAGATCACACAAGAATGCTAAAAGCTCGTGAGCTTAGGTGCCTTTGTGCTGTGCAAGGTAGTGGGTTGGACGTGCTTGGTTTACAGCCAGTGGAACCCGAGCCAGGTCCTCTGCCTACATGCTTGGGCTCACGTCTAGAGGATGAACTTGAGCTGGAAGCAAAGCTGTGTGCTCTACACTTGATCTTAGCAAGAAGGCCAAGAGGCGATTAATGGTAGTGCTAGGGAGGCAGTGTGTGTGTGTATGTGTGTGTGTGTGTGTGTGTGTGTGTGTGTGTGTGTGACTTAAACCAACAAGGTGAAGACCAACTTGGGCAATAGAGCAATACCCTGCCTCAAAACAAAATAATAATACTATAAAACAGAATTGAAGTACATTTTTCCCTGAATTATACAGCAACTCCCAACTAATAATAATCCCCTTATCTCATTATTAAATCATTTTAAAATAATTTTTAAAAATCTCAGTTTGCATATGGATCAGCAATATTTGATCTTTCCTTTTTCTCAGGTAAATTGAATTCTAATTCTCCCAGTGATCAATTTTTGTTACTCTTTGGGTCTAGATTGTAGAGATCATTTTATTGATTGCACTGACGTAGCCAGGTTAAAGCTGCTGGAACCCAAGAGACTACAGAAGGTTGAAAATCACAGGCAACGGGGGTCCCACCATTGATAGATGTTTAGGGCAAAAGTTGCCTTGATTGGATTTATCATGATGTAGCTGCACAGAATTGTATACCACTCTTCTTTTCTTATATTCCATTACTATCTTATCCCTAAGGATTTATAGTAATGTGTCATAAATTGTAGAAATTTATAGATTCTTAAACTATGAGTATTTCTTGGATAATTTTTTCCTTTTCATTTCTTTTATGTTCCAGCAGATGTCAGTCATTCCCTTTAGATAATAAACGTTTATTCTCACCTGCCTGCGACCAGCTCTAGAGAAAGCACCTTTAGTTATGTTAAAGTGGCAAGTTAATTGATGTGTAACATCAACTTCCCTTTAGCCAATTACAGACTTGAAGCATTTTGTATCCAAGAAACAATGACTGTTGCTTTCTTCTTTGTTTTGTTTTTAATTTCCATCTCAGTTTCCAGTATTGTAACTGGGAAATAAATGGGAGAACAGGGAAGACATGCAGGGGATGTAAACTTGCATTTGTGTTAAAATGACTTGTACTTGCATGAAAAAAGCAGATCACTTCTTGACGTGATGTAAAGCTATGGCTTCATCAGTCTGTGATTTATAGTGTATGTTTGTGCAGCTGTGTGTAAAATAATGTCCTGAAGAGCAAGCAGTCAATAGACTCAGCCATTGTTCTTAGGAAGGGCTGATTTTATAAAACAAGGGTAACGCAAGCTTAATTTGTTCAGAGTGTGACAAGATGGCTCTTTAAAAGAAAATATTGCAAAAGTCAATGCATTCTGAGATGTTTCTTAAAATACCTTCATATTTTAAATCTTTCTCTTAAAATTTAGAGAGTAATAGTTCATTAATGAATGAATTTATTCAAAAGGAAAGAGTTACTGAGTTGAGAAGGACAGGACAGGGAGTGGGGGAAAGAGATTTATCTATGTATGTAAGCAAGATGGTTTGGATAACTGTACTGTGCATTTCTGCTGGTCTGTGGAAAAAAGCAGTTAATACTTTAATTTGTTTTGTCTCTTTTTTTCAATTATTTGCATTTTTCCTCTTTTTAATTTCTTTTTCTTTCTGTATCTAGTGCAGGGTCTACGGGGTTTCACTACACAAATCAGACTCAGTGATCCTCCTGTTTTCAGCCTCCCAAATGCTGGAATTGCAGGTGGGTGCCACCATGCCCAGTCTCAGTCACCGTCTCAGTGAGCCCCAGGGGCAGGCCGGAGAGGCATGTGGTGTTGGCGACCGAACCCTGGTCCCTCGTGCTCTACCTAAGCAGACACTTCAGTGTGCTGAACTATCTGGCTAGCCCTGTACTTAATTTTTTTCTTTATTGTCTTTCTTCTTCAAATTTTACATGAAAATATCTGGTTATATGAATAACTGAGTGGAAGACAGCACTATGTATTATAACAAATACTGTGAAATTCATATTATTTTGTTAAGTGAAATTGTGTATCATTTGTAATGTCTTGTTTTAAATCTAATTTGTACTCTCTTTAAAAAATAAAAAAAAATGATGTTCATTAAAGGTGAAAAATATTATCAGTCTTTTCTTGGAAAGCTAAACTTATGGTGGATAAATCAATAATTTCCCTGTAAGCTTCTGTGATTCTTGTGCTTCGGGCTAGCTTAGAGAACCAGTTCAGCTAAATGCTGTGTTTCAAAATAAGAATTTATGCTTATCTTGGGTGGTTCTTTCTCACAGACAAACATTAAGCTTCTCACACAATCTCCTCTCAATCTGTTTTGAAGATCCCAGGTTTCTATAGGTTATTTGCAACCAGAAAATATAAAAATTATAGAGTTTCTCTTCATTGTATTTATTGAAAAATTTTAGGCTTCTGGTATTGAGACTATTTTGGCTTTTAAATACAAAGTCTGGGCTGGTGAGATAGTTCAGTGGACTAAGCACCTGCTTAGGCAAGCTCAGGGACCGGGGTTGGATCCCCTGCACCATCTGCCATAGTGACCCTGCCCCCTGGGTGCACTGAGCTGGCCACCGAGTCCAGGTGTGGTGGCTCACTCCTGTAACCCTAGCACTGGGGAGGCTGAAAACAGGAGGGTCACTATGAGCCCAAGCTGCACAGTGAGACCTTGTACAAAATACATTAATAGAAAGCCTATAGCATAGGGGCGTATGCTAAAAAGTAGTTATTCACTAGGAAACATACAGAATTAATCAATGACAAACAGATGCCAAACAAAAGAAATTATGGAAAAAAGAAATAGTTGTAAAACAAAGAATTTATTAGCCTGATGAAAAATAATAGTTTCAGAGTTCAGTAAGAAAATATGCTATTATTAAATTTTGAAAATTTTTTATCTATAGAATTTTA
This sequence comes from Octodon degus, assembly GCF_000260255.1. NCBI lineage: Eukaryota > Metazoa > Chordata > Mammalia > Rodentia > Octodontidae > Octodon > Octodon degus. The sequence goes on along the minus strand of NW_004524697.1, from coordinate 1,022,668 downwards.
TAATGATGATATCTAGAACAGAGATTTAAACTTGTCTTACAATACTTTTTCCTCATGGACTCGGTAACATTTTAAATGTTATGTTATCAAAGCACTTACTGGAATTTACAGCATAAAAGAAGAAAAACGGGACTCTCGACCTTCATTCATTCATACTTCCGTCCATGTTGAAAGTGACTTTGTACATAGACATCCAACTCACCGGTACTCAGGTATCCAAATTTCAGAGCCTGTCAGAAAGTGATAGGATGGTAATGGAAAGGGAGAGGCAAGAGGGCTGTACAAAGGGTTGTGCGGGCCCAGGGGCAGGGTGTAGACTGCAGGATGAAGCGGAGCAGGCAGCTAGCTGTGCTCCCCCGGTGGGGTTTGCAGTAATGAGCTGCTAGCACTTGGGGAACCTGATGGATGAGCTTCCCTGGCAATTGCTATGCAGTGATATTCCCACTAGAAGTCACAGTAGTTATCACAGTATCAGCGACAGTAAAATAAACGCCTTTGCCTTTTGGGTGAACTCAGATATTCAGTGTTAAAGATGAGCTTAAAGGAGGTAAATAAATCGGCTCCTTCCTATTTTCCCACGTCCCTACTTCTAAAGAGTTGTCAGGTATTCAATCAATGTCATAGTTAGATGAAACTTTAAGTCCCCATAGCTTATTATTTTTCAGTAGTGCTTCTGAAATACAATAATTTAGAGATCTCTCGACTCTTGGATTTGCATTACAAATGCTGATGTTATGAAAGTTTTGTTAAATTAGTCTACACCATGAAATATGGGTGTTTAGTATATTGTATATAAATTAGAAATTGAAACAGTGCCATGATCTTTGCTTAAAGGATTTAAAACTAGTTTTTAACTATCAATAACCTTTTTCTTCTCCAAACGTTTGGCAAATATAGTTTGTATTTCCAAGGAGTGAGAATACAGATTTGCTCAAAAAAGAATTGTGATCTCAACTAAAGCATCTTCTATTTCAGACTATTTTTTCTCTCTGCTACTTGTTACGAGCAGGGTTGAGCTGTAGCTAGCTGAGTGTCCAGTTGCTAAAATAGTCCACTAAGGCAGAACCTCACAGTGAATGTGACATGCAAGGCATTCCTGACTTTCTATGCTATTCGTGAAGACTGAGCTCCACCTACCAAATTCTGTGTTTTCCCCAAAGAAGGGCACTGGGTAGGGTCAGAGGAATCCTCAGTGCACAGAGAAGGAATTCTCTCACTTCCCTGGAGAAAGGGCTCCTGGAATTTTATAGGCCCAGGGATTAAAGGTCCGCTTGAGGGCAATAGGCCAGGGGTATAAAAGTACAGACTTTGAGCCAGAGTGGCACAAATGGCTGCACATCTCCACACCAAGCAGGTAGCCTCAGCAGAAAGCTGTGGATGAAACGCCCTGCAGGTTCAGGCACGGATGTCGAGGTGCATCGGCCTGGCTAGCAGGAGCTGGCAGCTGGGGGAGCCTCTGAAGCTCGGATGCACTGAGCCTGGCGTGGAGAGGGCAGCCTTTCCCTGGGAGGCCCTGCCAGGAAAAATCTCTAGTAAGTGGCCCATGGTTGGGCTTGAAGGACCACACACAAGTACCCCCTTTCTCTAAAAATAAGACCTAGCTGGGAAATGATCAAGCTTGGTGAGTAGCGCTCCAAAGGCCGAGCTCCAGTCCGCCTAAGCTCACCTTACCTGCCAGCGTGCCTCTCCTGCTCGAGGCTACTCTGCAAGGCAGGCAGACGCCGCCTCATCAATTTCTAATTTCAAGTCTGCAGCAGCCCAGTGGGGAGTGCTGGAGCTGCCTTCACCTTCATGCTGTACTTGCCTAAAGATAAGTTTTGCACCATTAGCCATCAGAGCCTTAATTGCCAAGTTGTTTCTCAGTCACTAATTTTACTTTATGGACCTTCTTCTTTCTTCAGTTTCTGTACATATTTTGCAGTACATAGATTATTGCATCACTATTTAAAATGTGTTGAGATGTTATCTTTGTAACAGCTCCATAGAAAAATTCTCAAGCAGATATATTCAGTTAAGGTAGAAATGAGAACACAGTGACAGCCATTCCTTTCATCAATTCAGAATAAACGACAATTTATTGCTATGTGGTTATGTGTAGTATCATTCTGTATATGAATGTAATTTGTGTGTGAACTTCAAAGTACGCACTAGTGAGAAAATCAAAGAAAATTAGTTTACCTTAATCTTTTTCTTACTACAGGTTCATTATATGTTTTAAAACATCAATTTTTTTCCCACTACTTTTTCCTCTTTCGTCTTGAGGAAAGGAAAACAAAGCAGGATGAGATGGGAAAAATTACAGGAAACGAGTGTACAGTGTGAGTCTGCATTTCCATGTTAAGCAAAACTTCTTGAAGAGGGTAATAAGAAAAAGAATCCAAGCTGTTTCCAAAACTACTACCAAGTAGCCAAGAAGAAAGTTCGAATTTTAAAAAGCAAAGTGAATGTCCACATCATTACACACTGCCCCACTTCCTTGAATTATGGCCATGTGAAATTGATTTCTCTGTAGATTGGATTCAATTGGCAGTTTCCTTTCTCCAAGGTCGGTCCCACAGTTCCTTTTCCTTTCTTTAAAGAGCAAAAGTACCCCTCAGATTTATCATAATCGTAAAGCCTATCTTTGTGTGGGGAACAGAGCTGACGTGGCATTTGCTTTCCTAAACAGAGGTGGGCTTTTGAGACCTCCCCACTCTCTCGACCAGCGCACTTCTGATAAGAAGACCAGGCCCTGCTCTTAAACAATGTAGCCCAAGTTTATCCTGGCAAGTGGCTTTTCCTTATTGGTATGGAAACACAGCTGTACTCGCTGTTTTCCAGGGTTCTCTACCAATGATCTCTGAAATCACAGTCTGATTCACAAGCATTTCTATTGACGATAGAGTGAAAACTTTCCTGTACTATAAAATGAAAACATGCTTTCTTCTTGGGAACCTGGACTTTGACAAATAGTTTTTAATTTTTTTGTTGCTGATATTTCCTTTCTGCATATGGAGCTTGTTAGGAAAAAGCACAGCACTAAAGACATTTATTTTCTTATAAATATGGTAACCCTCATGCTAAAACTAATATTTTAGATTTTTGTGTTAGTCCTTTTAGTGATACAAAGACATGAAGCGAAGCTGCCTAGTCACATCAGTTAAATCTGCCATCAAGAAGGATACAGATGTACTTGGATATTTTTGTGTTAATCTAGCACTACTTTCTTACTAAGTTCTTTAATTATTTTTAGGAAAAGGGAGAAATGATGTTAGTTTTAACTGTAACAACTTTATTGCTCACAAGCCTATTCCTAACATTGCAGTCTCAGGCAAAAGTACCAAGGTAGAACCCTAGGACATTTACCGAATACCTAGGAATTATCATTCAAACTCAAAGCAAGTAATCTGAAAATGTTCCCTTTTCCTGCCTTAATACCTTTACCTTCGTTATAATTTGAAAGTGCCGATTTGAATCTAAAATTTTCTCACTATTCTAACTTCTGAGCTGTGAAGTCACACAGGGGGTGGAGCTGGCTTATGGCTTGTCTTTAACCCATTTCCCTTCCCACCCTCAGCTATGTCCCCTCCACAGAAGGCCTCCCAGGAGCAAGTGTGCACACTCCAGAGCAGGTACAGTCCTAAGCTCCACCCGTATTTCTCTCATCCAGTGTATAGCTGTGTCTTGACCACCCTCCAGGACCTGTGAGTGGAAATGCTTAGTGTGGTGGACTGACAACTGGTAGCAGCTTTTAACACCCAGCTAAAATGCATCAGCATGGTTCTTGGTATGGAAGGCCCACTTGAAGATTGTTGCCAACAAAAATGAAAAGAACTGGAGAAAAGGAAATGATTAGGGAGCAGTTGGCTCTCCTGGGTACTGTTGGCTCTGCTGGGTGCTGTTGGCCCTTCTGGAGGAGCTTATCACGCTGGCTCTCCTGATACGGATTCAGATGCTCTCATCGTCAGAGGACCTTGGGACCTTGTTGTCACGGAGGATGGCTATGGTAATTTTTAGCAGAGCTTTGGTTCTTACTTTGAGTAATCGCTTTCTAGTTCCAGTGCAGATCCTTCAGCCTGCTAGCACAGATCTGTTATCTCTGGCACAGACCTTCCAGCTTCCACTGCCCTTTGTGCCTTCCCAGTGGAGATCCATGAAACAGACTTGCATGGGACATTATCTCAGGCCCTTGGCCTCCACTTGGACTTGTGGGGGGCTTTGTGAGGGCTTTAGGTCTTCAGATGGACACGTGAAATACACTGTCATGGGATCCAGGCCCTCAGCTGGATTCTTTTGAGTCCTTAGTGTGTGGACAGATTTTCTGCACTCTTTCGAACTTAACTCTTTGGGTGACTGTTATAAAATAATTCTATAAATTATCCGTCCTGTATTGTTCTCCTTGCAAACCCTGACTACAATACTTGTGGATCATTAGTCCATGTGGGTAAAAGGTCAAAATAAATCTACTTGAGCCATTAGCAGGCATGTAGACTGGAACGTCTGGACTGTAGTCTTGCTAGGTTAATACTGGCTTATTGCTGGGATAGCATAGGTCCTTTGGGTTTCATATACTTCTCAGTTCTTATGAAGATATAGCCAAGAAATCATAATCCCACCTATACAATTATTCAACTTTTAAATTTACTCCAAATTGTGGAGCTCATGTATACAAAGATTTCTTTCAATATTGCATCTATAGCCTCAATAGCAATTGTAGTTATTTATCCAACACAATTACCGAGCATACCTGTTGTGCTAGCCACACAGTGCTGGAAATCCATTACCACTACAATAATAAAGATTAATAAAACATAGACCTCATTATCAAGGTGATCAATATCAAAGGAGCTAATTCTGTTGGGGTGTTATAAGTGGTGTCCTAAGTGATTATATTCCTGGATGCAGGATAATCAGTGGTTATAGTGGATGGAACTTGAATTTAGAGATTCTTTCATTTAATTCCTAATTCTACTACTTACTAGTTGAAGTTAACCATAAGCCTTACTTCTCTATGAAATGGATTTCAGTCAAGAAATACACACACACATACATGCGTGTGTGTGTGTGTATGTGTGTGTGTGTGTAGTTGTTATATGCTAGGTACTTCATATGAATTACGGTAAACTTATGACAGGTGCTATTGTTAGGTTTATTCCACAGAGGAATAAACTGAACATTTGAATGTTGCTGTAAATATAGATATTACTTAAGGCACCAAAGGTTAAATAGCTAGTGAAATTACACCCAAGATGACAGTCCAAGTAATACGGCTCTAGCTTCATGGATTTTACTATGATATTATACTTCATTTTAAGGAAAAGTGTATTTCCTGACATATACTGAGAATGCTAGACCCCATTCTTACAATTACTGTGAGTGGGAATACCTAGATAAACGGAAGTTAGCTAGGTGGGGAAAGGTTTCACATTGGCAGTAATGAAGAAGCTGAACTTGAATGAGACATGGGTTATTCCAGAAATTCTTTGCAGAGGACACAAAGTGACAAGGGTTAGAGAAAAGGAGATTGCACCTAGCAGGAGCATTTTGGAGCTGCAGGAATGGAGGCCCATGTGTGGAGGGGTCATGAAAACCCATAAAGACTATGGCTTTACAGAGTGAGAGAGAGATGCAAGGCTGGTGGGCAGATATGTGTGAACAGGAAAGCTATCAAGTGACCTCCCATTAGTGTTAGAATTTGTCATTAATAGTGGAAGATGGCTTTAATGATATGTAACTCATGTATATAGAAGCCATTTATTTCTAAAAGTTGAGGGTAGTGACTGCAGTCAAGAAAGCAACCTTCCACTCTCTGGAAAACACAAAAAGGCATCAGCTAATATGGAAGTTGTATTTTCCTTCATTCGGTAACATGAAGTGTGCCAGGCACTTGTTGCCTCAGTATTATCTCCTTATTTCATCACTTCCTGTTATCAGAAGCCTTCAATTCAGATGATATCCAAGGATGAATTTCCACATTGTGCCTCTTTCAACCTTTATCTCTTTTTCCATATTGAATTACATTAAAAATGAATGCCATAACACCCTTGAAGTCAACTTGCTCTAAGTACACAAGAATATGATTCTTGGCATGCCACCTTTCCTAACTATTTCTGAGGGTACTGCAAGTATAAGAGCTGCGGCTGGATCTGGGATGTCATACAAAGTCTCACATGTTGAAGGTCTTGTCCCTGATACAGCAATATTCAAATGTTCAATTTTCAAAATGGGATTGGATTCTGAGAGTCCTCACCTCGTTAGCAGATTACTCCATTGATGATTTTGGGTTTAAAATTCGATGGGCTGTTAGGAGTAATGGAAAATTAGTGGGCTCTGATTGAGCGGTGTGGGGTGTGGGGTCCTGCTCTTGGGGACTATATTTTGTCCTCTTGGTCCCTTCCTTTGTTGAATTAACCTCTCTCTCTCTCTCTCTCTCTCTCGTCTCCTGGGGTCACAAAGTGTGCATCTTTCTTCCACCTATCTGCTATGTTTCCAGCTCACCACAAGTGTAAGAACCATGGAGTCAGTTCCCTCCGGATTGAAAACTCTGACACTATGACCCTAAATGAGCTCTTCCTCCTTTAAGTGGTTATCCTTAGGTACATTGTTACAGTAATAAAGAACAGATTAATACTGGTTAGTGTACTAAGTAGTGTGAACGAAGATAGATGAGAGGCTAAATTAGTTAACCATGTTATGCAGTTTTAGAATGAAAATGGGTCCTAGACTCCACCTTCTTGTAATAATCTTGAAAAATAATCTTGCAATCTTTCCAAGTATGTATTACCTCCTCCATCTCCCATGTCGAATGTAAAGTTAAATTGTTTACTTAGCAGTTGTGACTGGATTTAGCAGATTAGTGTAATTGTGTAAAGCTTATTCAACTGTTTCCCAAAGGGTATGTATCACAGCATGAACTTTTTGTCAGAGTGGTATAGGGCTACAGTTTTTAAGGAGCTATAATTAAAAAATCTTGATATACAATTAAACACTCTATGTTAAAAAATTGACTTTCCTCACTGGAATAGACCAAGTTAAAAATCTAAATTTATGTTTATCAAATATTAAGCTAATTTAATCCTTACACATATGTATATTGTGTATTTACCTTTATGGCTAAGATAGCATTGAGGTGGGAAAATTTGTTCAGCACTGTTGACCTGAATGTCCTATTAAATAAAAGGATTGACTGATCATCTCTACAAATCCCATTATTCTTTGAGTTCATTTGATTGTTTAAATACTGTAGGGTGAACAAATACAATATGTTTTCATACTTTACATGAAAGGATAAACCATGAAAGCTGAATAACAAGCATTCTACATGTCTACAGTCTATTACAGTTTGCAAGTTTTCTTCTGCCAGATGGATTCCTGGACATCTTTTTTTTCTTGTATGTGAAATAGCTGCAGCCTAAATTTACTTATTGTATAAGATCACTTCTTAGTAGGCCCCTTAGTAGTAATGTCCTCTCACTATCCCAGCAAGATCATTTCATAGAGCATTTGAGCCAGTAACAACGAAGTCGTGTAGCATGTGCTTTTCAGGGGTGCTCCATGGGCATCAGTCAGGTTAACCTCTCTGTTGTTATTTTGTCTTTATGTAAAATATTATACATAGACCATAAGTTGTGGAGCTCTAATGAGTTAATGTATTCGACCGTTAAGACCAGTGCCTAACACACAAGAAGATGAGGTAAAAGAAGCAACATGAGCATAAAGCTAAATATCCTAGAACACACACACTCACACACACACACAAACACATCACGGTTTGGTTGCAGTAAGAGGAGCGACTGCTCTTCAGTGAAAGGAAACCTCAGATTCACATGTTGAAACTGCCACTTACTGGCTATTTGATCTTGAACATAGTATTTAATACTTCTCAGTCACATGCTCTCATTTTTCCAGTGGGAAGGATCATAATACGTCTACAGTGATTAATACCTGTGGGGGGAATACCTGTGGAGTACTTTGAATGGAACAAAGTGGTAATTTCTCAATAAATAGGAGTAGTAGAACATTAGTACGTTCACCATTATCACCAAAGTATGACAATGATGTCATTAGACTATTTCTAAGTTCTGAATTATTTAACTGTTCCTTAAGTTTTACATGAGTTCCGTAACACTTACTGAACAATAACACCTCATCTTCTTGTGTGTTAGGCACTAATCTTAAAGCTGCAATGTCTTAACTCACTAGAACTCCACAACTTATGGTCTACATATATTTTATATACAGACAAACTAACACAGAGAGGTTAACTTGACTGATGTCACGGAGCCACCCTGAAAAGCACATGCTACACGACTTCGTTATTACTAGTTCGTATACCCCTATGAAGGCAAATTGCTTACTAACGGCTCTAGATACTTTATATTATGACTACAGAGTGAAAGCATGTCACATTTTCCTTTGTGGGTATTATAACATTATATAAAGTCTAAGCATCAAATGTTGATTATATTAATTATACATACAAGGAAATACAGAACTTACAAGGAGTCACTTCTTAATTTTAATTATTGAATTTATTTTTATTTTTTATATTTTAGGACAAGGTTTACAGTGCCTCACTACATAGATCAGACTCGTAGTGATCCTCCTGTGTTCAACTCCCAAGAGCTGGGGTTACAGGTGTGCACCACCACGCCACGTCTCAATTGCCCTCTCAGTGAGCCCTGGGGGTGGGGCCAGCATGGCATGCTGGGGATTGAACCCTGCCCACTGCATCTGCCTAAGCAGGTGCTTTAATCCACTGCACCATGGCTGGTTTTTTTAATTTAAAAAACTGATACTTTAAATAAAAATTATGCTGAAAACTGATGTGACTGACTTTAAAGATTAGATTATGCTTTGCTTTAAGATATTTGTGAAATTTAGAAAGCTTGAGGTTTTGTAATCCTCAAATCAGCTTTAATAAATTTACCAAATCCTTTCAGAAGAAAATGTTTCAGTGTTTTCTGTCACCAAAAACAACAGTGCTTTCCTGGCATGTAACGCAGTTGTGTCCCAAATTTTCTGATCAAGGAGATTATGGGGCCACAGAGCAAAGTGACTGATGATGTAGAGTGTGCCTCAAGAGAGTACTAGGGAGAGAAAACATTCTCTCAGGCTTTCACAGAGAGCAAATTGGTCAAGCAATGGCCATGATTTATCCACATGGCTGACACTGATAAAGAATCTACAAACTGCGATGCAGGGTTTCAGGATAAATCCTGAGAGGACTTGACTGACCTTGTCAGATATAAAAGTTACATTTCTTGTTGTATAGGTCTTGCTTTATCTTGGTCTTAATCATCCAGCAGAAAAGTATAAAAACAAGGTATAAAAAGTAAAGCCATATTAATATGCTGAGCTGTAAAAGGCTCAAGTCAACAACTTCTGACATTGCCAGGCCTACCAATAACCTACTACTATTAAGGACTACTGTCTATATTGGATTATTTTACTGAATTCACACACCTACAATATTTAAATGGCAATGGAATACCCATCTCTGATAAAATTAGACAATAAAAAAGGGATACAGATGAAGGACCATTTTGTATCTGTATATACAAAACAGTTAGCATAGATATACAGCTACTTTCTCTTAATTCAATAAAAAGAAAGATTTGTACTAATAGTGTTTGGACAGGATATCATGTCTGCATCTTGTACTATGAATAACCACTACAAAGAAAACAATACACAATGTATTAATTATTGAAACTGTCCTACTAATCAGTTTTGAAACTGTCTCATTGATATTTGTTAATATAACTAATTAAAAGAAAAAGAAAATGTATCACGACCAAGTAGGCTTCATACCAGGAATGTGAAGATAGTTTAATATATGTAAACCAAAAAACATAATACATCACTAAGTAGAAGCAAAGACAAAAATCTCCTGATCATTTTAATAGATGCAGAAATGTAGCTGTTGACAAAATCCAGCATTCTTTCTTGGTAAAATTCCTCAGGAAAGTAGGTATTAAATAACCTTATCTCAATCTGATAAAAGAGGCTATTTATAAGACAGCCAATGACATCATATTAAATAAGGAAGAGCTAAAAGCTTTTCCTTTAAAATTTAAAGAGTAAGAAAAATCTATTCCTTGTTACCTCTCGTATTCAATCAGATTAGAGAAAGAGGTATAAAGAATGTATATGAGAAAGGAAGAAGTCAAACCATTCGTATGCCTTGGTCCTTTACACAGAAAATCTAAAATGTTCTACTTAAAATTCCCAGAACTTATAGCAAAATTTAGCTATATATCATAATGAAAAAAAAGTGTATAAAAATCAATAACATTTCTTTGCGTCAAAAATGAACTCAGTGATTGAAAAATTAGGAAAACAATGCCACTCATAGTAGGAAGCAGGAAATATTAAATAGGAGTTAATTTAATGAAGGAAATGAAATACCCCTAATGAAAATTATAGTAGTCTAAAATAGGAGATTGAAGAAGATCTAAGAAAACAGAAAGATATCCCTCGTTTCTGGATAGGCACAACAAATATTGTGAAAATGATGATACTTCTAAAACTTATATATCAGTTTTAATGGAATTTCAATAAAAATACCAACAGATTTCCTCATCCAAAGGGCTGGCCAAATAGCTCAGCAGATTAAAGTGCCTGAACGCAGGCCGGGGGTTTGATCCCTAGGACTGCCATGTCAGCCTTGTCCCGGTGATTGAGATTGGGCTGGCATGGTGATGTGTACCCTGGAGACTGTAAATAGGAGACTCACTATGAGTCTGATCTAGTAGTGAGACTGTGAACACCCTGTAGATCCGTCCCTAAAATACACACACATACACACACACACACACACACACACACACACAGAAGAATTCCCCATCCAACCAGAGAAAACAATCCCAACATTCATATGGATCTAAACGAAATTCACACTATGAAATTCACACTAATAAAAGTAATTCTTGGGAGCAAGAGTGAAGCAAGAAGCATTGCATTCCCAGACTTCAAGTTATACTACAAAACTACAGTGATAAAAACTGCATGGTACTAACACAAAAAACATACGTGGATCAATAGAATGGAATAGTGTCTGCAGAAACAACCACAAACACTCATCCATCTGACTTTGGATAAATAGCTCAAAAAACATATATTGAAGGAAATATAGTCTCTTTAGCAGAGCTAGGAAAATCAGTTGCATACAGTTTTCTGGAAGTTTGAATCTAGACCCATATTTTTCATCATGCACTAAAATGAAATAAAAATAAAACTCTGGAAGATACAGGCATAGGCAAGGATTTTCTGGACAGAGCTCTATTTGTATGAGAAATAACATTGAGAATCAGAAAATTGGATCACATTAAATGCACAGCAAATAAAACAACTGAGAAGATAACATACATAATGGGGAAATTTTCACCTGTTGTTTGAGAGAGAGGAATATTATCCAGAATATATAAAGTACTAAAAAATGTCCCATAGGTGCCTTCCAAAAAGAACTAATAAAAATGAGCATTATTTTCTAAAATGAATAGAATCGTCTGAGAAGTACAAATGCCCAATGAATACTGGAAAAAAAGTTCAACATTGCTGACCTTTAGAGAAACACAAATTAAAATTATACTCAGATTCCTTTTTTTTTCTTTTTTTGTGGAGCTGGGAATTGAACTCAGGCCCTTGCGCTTGCCAGGCAAGCACTTATTCAAATGAGCTATCTCCCTGGCCCCTCAGATTTCTTCTTACTCCAGTAAGAATAGCCATTTTTGATAAATCAAACAATAGCAAATCCTGGTGAGACTGAGGGGAGAAAATGAGCCCTTCTATATTGTTGGTGTGCATGTGAACTAGTACAAAAATCAGAGGGATTAGTATAGCGATTCCTTAGGGAAGAAAAAAAAAAAAAAAAGGAACCCTAGAAATTCATTTAACCTACTTATTCTTTTAGGCATTTTCCTGTAACAGCTTAAGGGCATCGTATTACAATGATACATACCCAAGTGTACAACAGCAGAACTCATAATAGTTAAATCTTGTAAACAAGCTGCATGGCCATCAGTAGGTGAATTTAAAAAATACGATATTTATACGCAATTGATTACTACTTTTTCATTAAGAAAGATACATTTGAATCATTTATAGAGAATACATGTGCCTTGAGATAACAAATTTAGATTACATCAATCAGAAATACAATCTTCAGGGGCCAGGGAGATGGCTCAGTAGAATAAGTACTTGCCTGGCAAGCGCAAGGACCTGAGTTCAATCCCTGGCTCTGAAAAAAAAAAAAAAAAAAAAAAAAAAAAAAAAAAACACCCAAAGAAAACAATCTTCAATATTGTCTAGTTCTCTAATATAAGAAATCCAAAGTATGAATAATTTAAAGAGCAAGATACATGATAAATTATAAGTAAAAGAGAGATGAGAAGGAGATCAAGAAATGGAGGCAGAGGGGAAGGGAAAGAGGGCAGGTGAAGTGAAAAGTGAAATATGCTATGCACAGGTACCAACTCTCCAGGATGAATGGAGTCATTGTGTGCTGAAAGTGTGTACTAGTAGAAAAGAAAATGAATAAAACCAATTAGAAAGAGCACAGATCCTTTCTGAAAGTATAATTTCAAACAGGGCGCTGTAAATGGAGGTGCTGCAGAAGATGGTGTGGCGCACTGTACCTGAGAAGAGCAGCAGAAAGGGAAACTGTACAGGAAGGGGAGGTAGTGCAGCCTTTGGTGTACACAACCAGGCCTCGGATGCAGGAGCCCCGGAGAAGGATTATAAGAGAGAAAACTCGTAGATCAGAAGACAGATAAGAAATCTGACAGAGCTTCAATTAGGGATACTCAAGTTTGAGAAATAAAGTTCTGAAACTTCTGTGGAGTTTCAGGAAGAGTACTTAGAGTAGGGGGAAGACTTGCAATTTTCCTGAGAGAGTTTGAAAGGAGAAGTATTCAACGGGGCATGGCTGAGTTTCCGAGGAAGGCAGTGGTGAATGGTCTATCCCTTAGTGCACAGAAGGTGAAAGCTTCTGACTGGGTACCTTTGTAGAGCTAAGGAAGGTGGAGTGGAAGCCGCAAAGAGAGAAAGGCGAGTCGGGCAGTGGTGGCTGAAGGAAGGACTGAACCAGATGTTCGTGAAAGCTCAAGCAATTTTCATCTTGGGTAGTAAATAGCTCAAAACCTCGGAATAAGGTAAAAGGAGTGACACAAGGTAAAGGAGAGGAGCACTATAACTGTAGGGAAGGAGCTGTATGGAGAGCCAGCCTTTATGAAATTTCAAGGAGGAGATCTTGTTGGTCCAGGTAGAACACATCATCCTTTCCTAACCTGGCATCTCATCCTAATACAGTCAGTAAACACTGAAAACATGCCAGGTTTGACATTTGTATTTACTGTCTTAAATCTTCTCAAGAAATGTTATTAAGACAAAAAATCTTGTTCTTAAAAGTTAAATGATTTGCCTCAGATTATATGAATATGGACTAGAATATCCACATAGATTGATCTGACTCCAGGATCCCAATGCTACGTCACTATATTATACATGTTATTACCTCTAAGAAAACATTGATGAGTTAAGATAATCTTGCCACTCACGTCATATAACCCTTTATTGGATTCTTCCGGCCTGTTTCATAAAACCCAGGTTTGTGTCATACAGGTCCTTAAGGGTTAGGACTTGGCTACATTTTTTTTTTTTTTCAGTGCCAGGATCAAAGTCAGGACCTTGCATTTGCTAGGCAGGCACTTATCTTGCTGAGCTTTCTCCCTGGCCCTAGGACTTGACTACTTGTGAAGACTCGTTCTCTATGGCCCCACCTTCCTATGGACACACCAACCATCCAGTGCATACGCAGCTGTAGCTGCCAGGGGACCCAACAAGGCCTTTCCAGAAAAAGCTGGCTCCAGAAAGCAGGACAAAGCATTCTGTCTCTTTGAATTTTCCAGTGTCAGTCACTGCTGCTAAGGGAAAACCAGGAAAGTTTCTCAGCTGGTTGCCAAACAACCAACATCATTACACATTTTTTTTTTTTTTTTTTTTTTTTTTGGTAGATTCTCATTTCCTTCCCTAGCATGAGACATCTTCTCCAGTTCGTGGATTACTGCTCACTGCTGCAGTACACTCCCTCCGAAATGCGAGGCGGGGCAGTTGCTTTGCACATACAACCCTCTAGGGCAGGCCAGCAACCTCTTTCTTTGTTGAACACTGTCCTGATTATCAGAAGTGATCAGTTAGGCTGTAAATGACCAAACTAATAGACTGCAATCTCATTCTCCAGTGGAAACTTTCTTTGGTACGCAGAAAGATTGTTAGAGTTAAGACTGGTTTTTGAACCCCTATACAATTTAAGTTTCTGTGTTACTTTTGCTCCTTTGGTCTTCCTGGTGCTATCAGAACTTTTTCTTCTAAGTAGAATCTATCAAATTTAAACAATGCCTTTCAGAATCTAACCCTACCTACCTTTTTCTGTTAATTATATGTTAGGTCTAAAGGCTTATTTGGATTCAAGATAAACTTTTTTTTACAAGAATACCTCATACTGAATTGCATCATTTGACACCTACTACCAGCATGCAATGCAAAAAATGGCCCCTCTGTTAAAGTGACCACTAGATTTCTTTTCTGTCAAGGTTGCTTTTTCTCTTTTCAGTTAGTAAGTTGGTTCTCTGTTAGTGAGTTGGTACTCTGACACTTGATATTTTGTGAGTATTCTATTCTCAAACACCTTTCTACATAACTGTTTCAACATGCCATGCTTGAAAAAATTATTTTTACTTTGATTTCAATATTATCAGAGTGAAAAAAGTGAATAAAATAAAAATTTAGGAAGTTTTAAAAATTTATATCTGTTTTCTTTTACCTCAAACGTTTGTCTCAAGAAGGGGCTGTTCATTTTTGTTTGCTCAGCACCGATTAGTACAAGCCCTGGGGTGAGTCGGGGTCTCACGCTCACGACTGATCCCCGCCAGCGCTGCACAGCTGTCCTCCGCTCGGGCCATCCTTCCGGATGCTGCAGTCATCTTCCTTCACTGAGAACACGTGACAGAGCTCATTTATTTCTTCATTCGCCCCTCATTTTTCTACCTCACTGGAATAATTAGTTATTGCCTGGATAATTACATTTTCAGAGCTTTCAAACTCTATTAATCCATCTTTCTTAAGAGAGATCCTGAACACAGAATCAAATCCCTTTTTTATATTTAAGGGCTGTCTCACAGAATTATACAGCAGAAACTTTCTTCACAGCTCTGGTCTGACCTACCTACTTCTTTTTCATGATAATTTTTCATTGTCAATGCATTACTACCTGTTGGTTAGAATTAATTCGCATGTCACAGGCTCTACACGTCTCTCTTCAAATCAATGAAGATATTGACAAGGTCAAACCTTGACAGGTTTTCTACTTTGAGCTAATGAGCCTTTGCCAGCTGTGTCAATGGATGAAGTTTCCCATTCCTGCTATATATTAAATCTATGTCCACCTTATTGTCTGTTTCTCCTTTCTTTCTTGATATTTTAGCTGTATTCAAATGAACCTCTCCACATTTTGCATCTCCCAAATTCTTACTGTAGTCTAATGGATACATAATTATTGACATCCTCTAACTTTTTCGATGTTTCCCTAAGCATCTTCAGGATGGTAAATCCTGTCTTACAAAGATTACCGTTGTGAACTTCACAGATAAGAACAGACCTCACATTAAGAGCATTCATAACTGTCAATGAACCATAGAAACAGCTCAGATGTCTGCTGGACATTGTTACAGCCATATTGCTGTATGTTCACTGTGCAGTGTGATAGGATGCAGCAGTAGAGTGCAGCCATGGACTTCCTGTATGTGTTATGGCTTGTAAAATTGCTTTACAGTGTATACTTGTGTCAAAGCTGCATAATACTTAGCATGTAAGATTTACGAAGAAATCTAACTTAGGTATGCTTTCCCAGGATGGAATTCTTAAACTAGGGACTTACTACTTTTTTTTTCCTTTACTTTATC
>NW_004524697.1:1003465-1004992 GCF_000260255.1 Octodon degus | reverse complement strand
GCACTATCCACCTATCTGGGGGTACCTGATTCTCATCCTTCTTATGACCATGTTGAGCTCTCTGTTCCCTTGGTGAGGCCAGCATTTTTTTATGCACTGTACTAAGCTCTCTGTTGTGTGCTCTGGTATCCCTTCCTCGAAATCTCTTCACCATGTTCCTGCATGAAAACCGTTGTGCCTTTATGACCATGTTGTTGGATGCCCTGCCTGGATGCCCCAATGCTTCTACTTCCTCCCCCCACTGCATTCTCTTGGCATCAAATATCCTTGGAAGTGTCACCTATTGTGATTCCCCACTTCACTCATCTTCTTTCTTAAGCCAACCTCAACTGTAGTGTGGTTTTTGTTTCTGTAGCTACATTGAAACAGCTTATTACTAAGGTCCTGGGATACTTTTGCTGCACCAGTTCTGTGGTCAGGTTTCTCCCTTTTTGCTGTGGCTGTTCACATTTCATTCACTTATAAGTAGCATTTTACATAGCCCCTGTCCTTCCTCATGTTTCTTTTCTTTTCCTTTTTTTTTGGTGGAACCAGGGATTGAACTCAGGCCCTTGCGCTTGCCAGGGAAGCGCTTATTCCACTGAGCCATCTCCCCAGCCCCCCAATCATCTCCCCAGCCCCCCGCCTCATGTTTATTTTCAACTTGATTTCCAGAATATTCCTTCCTTTCATTACTCTTTGAACCTCCTTGACCATTTTCTCCCAGTCTTTCTTGTTCTTCACACCTCTGTAACTTTTGTGAAAACCAAAGGATGTTGTTTTACTTTTCCTCTAGCTCTCTCTACTTCTGGGGTGAACTCATCTTCCAAAGACCAAATTTATACCCAACCTCTGCCGAACTTAGGTGTCACACATCTGTCTTCCTAGCTGACAGCCTTCTGGGTATTTAATAAGCTTCTTAAATTTAACATGTCCAGAATAGAATTGCTGATGTGCAGATTCCACCACCCCACCAGACAGGTAGGTATACTTCCCCTCTCCACCACTTACTGAACAGTTCATCTTCCAGCGTCTCAAGTGAAATTGCAGTTATTCCTGACTCTCCTCACTCCTCACTGCCAAACCATCAGTAAATCATGGCAACTATTCCTCTGACATATGTCTGCAAGAGTCAGGCTATCATTTATTATTTCCACTATTCTGACCTGTCCCAGCTCACTATAAATTTTCAGTGGTGCTCTTGCGATTATTTTTCATTATCATGGCATCTGATCATTCCCCTTATTTACTTTTTTAAGGAATTCAACAGTGGTTGTTATATTACACATGGCTCTCTTCACATTAGTTGTTCAGATTACAAGGTATAAGCATGCAAACTTGGTAAGAAAACTTAAAAGAGAGAAAAAAGCTTGAACAACTGTTTCTTTCAATAGACCAGCAGAAATGAGCAGTATAATTATCCAAGCTATCTTATGTATGTGCATATATATTTATTTTCCCTTCCTTCTTTTTCTTTCTCTTTTTCTTCATCCCAGTTGTTTCTTCCCTTTGAACAGTTTCCTTCCCCTTTACAGTATCTATTGTATC
>NW_004524697.1:1002059-1003000 GCF_000260255.1 Octodon degus | reverse complement strand
TTCCCTCCTCTCTCTAGTGTTTGTTATTAGTTGACTTCTTGATGATAGCATACAATCAGAAGGATTCTTTTAAAATATAAATGAGATCTTGGTACTACTCTGCAAAAAGATTTCAAGGCACTGCATCAAATGCAGTGTCAGCAGAGTCCAACCTCACTCTCCCAGTCACCCCTCTGATCTCTTCTCTGCATCCTCCTAAGCTTCTTTGCTGCACCGTGGAACTTGTAATCATAGTAATCATATTGTGCCTATCTGCCCTCTTCTCCCTTCCTGCCCTATCTGTCCACTGTACTCTATGAGTCCTTTCTCCTTTATTTTACTTTGCTTTTCTCCAAATCCCTTACTAATATTTGAAAAGTCACGTTTATTTATCTTTCTCCCCCCCAAAATGTAAATTTCATAAGTTGTTGTATCCCCAAAGCCTAGAGAGGTACATGGCAAACAATAGTCCCTCATAATAATTTCTGAATGAATAGGCAAGATTCTGTAAAAGTGAGATGACTCCCTCTTTATATTGTTAGGAAACTAAGATGTTATTGTTTTCTCTTCAGCTTATTCTAGATTCTTACCCCAGATCACTAAAACATCCTCTTTATAAATGTCTTTAGTTTTACAATGTAGTGGCTAGCTCAGGACTCAGGAGTACTTGTAACTTTTTAAAGGTCAGAATACTAATATAAAATAATGAAAAGATCTAGAATAAGGATTTTCTTTATGAACTCAATAAGCATTTTTTTCAGATTTAATATTTCTCTTTAGTATTGATACCTTCTTTACATAAAGACCATATCCTATTATGTTGTGAGGCTCGATGAAAATAGGCATTGCATTTATGAGGGTATAAAATTAAATGTAATGCTTATTACCTTGAAATGTGTCAGCTACTGTTTTCTCAATTTTACAAGATATGTAGAAGAGATGCAGATGTTCTATTACGTATT
>NW_004524697.1:984786-1001959 GCF_000260255.1 Octodon degus | reverse complement strand
TTTCTTTATGAACTCAATAAGCATTTTTTTCAGATTTAATATTTCTCTTTAGTATTGATACCTTCTTTACATAAAGACCATATCCTATTATGTTGTGAGGCTCGATGAAAATAGGCATTGCATTTATGAGGGTATAAAATTAAATGTAATGCTTATTACCTTGAAATGTGTCAGCTACTGTTTTCTCAATTTTACAAGATATGTAGAAGAGATGCAGATGTTCTATTACGTATTCTAGCTAATTTCCCCTTTCTTGCCTTGACATCATTAGCTTCTTCTCAGAATGGTAGCCTACATCTTGGGAAGGATGAGACAAGTATAAAAATTTCCATTGGAAGTTTTCTTACTCTTGTCCCAAGGTGATGGAGTACTGAGAACATATGCGCTAAATATTTTAAACACATTTTTTGAGGGTGATTTTTTCAAATATAATGTGACAATAACTTGAAATGGTTTGATAATTTGGTTTCAACATGAAATTTTGTTGTTGCTGGTTGTGTTACCTTAGAAATATCTCTTAAACCCACAGATCATTAATATTTTCAGCTTAAAATTTGGCAAAAGTTATATCATTCCACTGAAAATTAGATGGCATAGTGACACCACTAATGCCACTAGTGGTACAGACTGATAGGGGCTTTTCAGTATTTTCAGTTTAGAAAGAAGAAAGCTGACATTCTAGGAGTTAACCTCACTCTGCAGCTGGGTGGAGACTTTGGCTTGTTTCATATCCTTTGCTCTGCAGTATTATAGCTCATTTCTGTTGTTATGAGTAGCTTTTACATTTTAATTTATTGAAAAACATTTTTTTATTTTGTGGGACTGGGGATTGAACTCAGGACCTTGTGCTTGCCAGGCAAGTGCTTATTCTACTGAGCTATCTCCTTGGCTCTACTGAAAAACATGAAAGGTCTAATATTTTATAGAAAGGTTGTTAGAGATTCAAATTTCAGCATCCATAGAGAAAATGTTATAGAACACAGCTATATTCACTGTGTGGGTATTGTCTACATCTTTTTTGTTTTTTCTTAATGTATTAGGTACAGGGTCTCACTATGCAGCTTGGACTCAGAGTGATCCTCCTGTTTTCAGCCTCCCCAGCACTGGGATTATAGGTGTGAGCCACAATGCCCGGTGTCAGTGGTTGGCTCAGCGCATCTGGGGGCAGAGCCAGTGTGGCATGTGGTACTGGGGATCGAACCCTGCTTCCTGTGCTTGGCTAAACAGACACTCAGTCTCCTGAGCTATATTCCTGGCCCTCTTGTCTACATCTTGTGGGCAACAAGGGCAGAGTTGAACAATGATGCATGTTTCAAACTAAAATATTTGGTCTACCCTTCCTAAAATTAAAAAAAAAATTGTTCTAGGTTTCCTTAAAGAAGGTTTTCTGACTCCTGCAGTTTCCTATTGAATCATTCCATTCAAAGCTATAAACCCCTTATGATGACTACCTGGTGTGTAATGAATTTTAAAAAAGAATTAAGATGAGTATGACATGATTTTTACGTCTCATACCAATTTTTTGCACTGAATAGTAGCAATTATTCCTATTTCAGAGCAAGGCCTGAATAGATTAAATTGCCTTGTTAGAATGAAAACTAAACCTAGATATTGTCCATCTGAGTGATTATAATACTTCCTTTGCTCACTTGCCTTAGCGTGGTCTTGTGTGTATGGATACACACTGATTCACACAACTCACAAGAAGTAGCTGTAGTTTCATTAGTGGCTACAATATACCCAGTGCCGTTTGTGCTAAACAAAACAAAACAAAATTTTAAAAAATTGTTATGTTCATGTCTGCCTGTCCTCCCTAAGCCTTATGTGGTCAAATGGCTTTCTTTGGGGTTGCTGAACCTGAAATGTGTGACGCAGGAATTCGGGGTGTACGATTAGTAAATGAGTCCGCTGACTGGCTTGACACCTTGCTGGCTAGGATTAAAGGTGTGAGTGCCACACCTCCCCTGGGGTGGGCTGCCTGTGTACAGTAGGAGGGACAGAAAGAGTCTTGTCTCCCTCTACTTGCTTTCGCTGTCCTTCGTTGCCATGACCAGTTGCCCCGCTGCCACGTGTCACCTCGGCAGCAGATTGCAGACCAAGGCTCTGTAGACTACGAGCTGGGTAAGCCTTTCTGCTCTTGTGGGTGTTGGCTACTTTGCTTCAGCAATGAGAAAAGATACAAACACAAAAATACACAACATTATTCCTTCACAGCAAAGGAAAACAATAGGACACAAATTTTTGAGCAGATATTGCTAGAAAATATTTGTTTCTGCAATACTTTCTGGAAACTAATGTTTCACTAGTAAAGGCTAATATTTTGCAATTATTTTTATTATTTATTATTAATTATTATTATTTTTTTTTTTTTTGTGGTACCGGGGATTGAACTCAGGACCCTGTGCTTGCCAGGCAGGTGCTTATTTTACTGAGCTATCTCCTCGGCCTGTAATTCTTTTTTTTCTTTTTTTATTTTTTTTTTTTTTTTGTGGTACCGGGGATTGAACTCAGGACCCTGTGCTTGCCAGGCAAGCGCTTATTCTACTGAGGTATTTCCCCAGCCCTGTATTTATTTTTAAAAACTTCCTTTTTTTCATTTTCTAAGCAAATGTTGTTTTGTGTAGGGCTATATTATTTTTTAGAACAATATTATTAAGCAATGATGAAATTAATTACATTGATTGAAACTACTACAAGCATGATAACTATATCACCATCATCATCATATATCATCATCGTCATCGTCATCATCATCATCGTCGTCGTCATCATCGTCGTCATCGTCATCGTCATCGTCATCATCATCATTTTGTACCGGAGATTAAGCCCAGGGCTTCACATATATTGACATTCTACCACTGGGTTACATCCCCAGCCCTCACTGCATTTTTAAAAGATAGGCTTTGAAATAAGTCATTTACTCTAAATTCTTTCTGTCCCTAAATTATAACATTAGAATGATTGCAATACTGTTTTGACTATGAAAATCCATGTTCCAAAATATTTAAAGGACTTGAATAAGAAAACATGCAATAGAGATGCCATGGCTACTTTCTGATGGCCTACTGTTAGAACTGAAGCTAATGGGTAGATACTTTATATAGCTAGTCAATAATTACTCCTTGAAGTCTTTGACACTTTAAAGATTTACAAAATAAAACATTATCAGGCATTGCCACCAAAAAGCCAGCTCTAATATGTATGAGCCTACTGTATTATGTCAGTGTGCTGGATGGGACCAGTAGGGGTATAGTCATAAAGCAACACAAAATAAAGTCAATTATTTAAAAAAATATCTTTTATTTATTTGTTGTTGTTTGTTTGTTTGTTGGGTACAGGGTCTTGCTACACAACTCAATCTCATAGTTATCTTCCTTTCTCAGCCACCCCGGTGCTGGGATTACCAGTGTGCACCACCATGCCTGATTTGGGGGCAAGTATGTTGGAGGCCAGCATAGCAAGCAGTACCAGGGACCTGGATCCTTGTGCTTGCCAGGTAGGCGCTTAGACTGCAGAGCTATCTCCCCAGCTCAGATATTAATTCTTGAAACACCAAATCCACACCTGAAGTTAAAAATAAAAAGAAAGGAACTGGTGTTTGTGCAGGTGTTAAGTATAATTTAAGTATCTGTTTACCTGCAGAAGTTTTCTGTTTATGGTGCAGTAGATCAGCTCCTCTCAGTGAAGGCTGCTATGTGACCATAATACTATCTGATAAGCTAGAATTGGTGTGAGCTCCTGCCTCCCATACCAAAATGAAGTTTAAGCACCCTTTAGCCGCAGTCTGAACTGGGCTGCTAATTTTTTCTTTAAGTAAAATAATGTTCCTAAGAACATTAAGTGATCAATTACTTTTAATTAAATTCTTTCAAAATGGAGATCTTTTTTCAAGTTTTAATATCAGTCATTTAGTGACATCAAACAGTAAACAAAGAAATACATGCCTAAATAAACTGCTTTGTTTTATTTTTTTATTTGTTTATTTTTTTATGTATTTAGTGCAGGGTCTACAAGGTCTCACTACACAGATCAGACTCCTAGTGATTCTCCTGTTTTCAGCCTCTCAAGCAGTGGAGTTACAGGCGTTACCAAGTCTAGTCTCAATCACCATCTCAGTGCGCCCAGGGGCAGGGCTGGCATGGCACACTGGGGATTGAACCCCGGCAGCTGCGCTCTGTTTAAGCAGGTGCTTTAGTCTGCTGAGCTATCTGTCTGGCCCCAGACTGCTTTGTTTTGAAATTATTTCTATTTGCTTAGCAATTAAAATAATTTGGGAAAACTGTCACATATAGAAATAATAGTTGGGCTAAATTTTCAGGCAAAGAACCAAACATGAAAAGAGTTTATACACGAGATGGCAAGTAACTTCCTTGATTTAATATTTAGTAGAAATCCATTTGATAGGAACAATGAAAGAGCTTTTCAAGCATATGTAAACATTTGTAAGGATTTTTCCATCAATTTAAAAGTATTATGATTATTAGTGTCTTTGAAGATAGTACAGTACAGCACAGGGCACTTGGGTAGCAGGCTTGTCAATTTCATAAAGGATTGATTCTGCAAAACCTGGTGAAGTTTGTGTTACAGTGCTTATTTGCAACATTAGAGGTTGACTTCTATTTCCTGAAAAACAAATTTTCTTTGGGACCAAGTTAGTAGTAAGTAGCTGTTTTTTTTCTTTACTTGGAAAATAAGAAAGCGAAATAAAATTCATGAATAAGTGACTGACAAATATCGGATTTACTGAATGCCTTTGCTGATAGCCAATTAATTCCTCAGGAAACTCACAAAGCTATTTACAAGAGACACCATGCCTGTCAGTTGTAAAGCAACTGGAAAGATTTCAGGATGTAGTCTGAGACTGAATGTGGCCCGCCAGCGACTCCAGTAGTATAAACAATAGTGGGTTTCAAATTACCACAGTCCATAAGTATCTGTTGATGTAAGTGTCCCCCTCATAGTTTATTGAAAATTATTTTTCAACAGCTATCTAATATTGAAAGAAAGGTCTGGGCTTCAAGAGTTGATATCTCCCTGAAACAACACTCCAAGCCTTTGGGGTTTTGCTACTTCTTTGGGCCTCCTTTTTTTTTTTGAGGGCTCCCATTCGACATTCACGTAAAGCTTAAAAAGTTAAGTACTGATTAAAAAAGGATCTATTCAGTTTCCTGGAAGATGTCAATGTTTTCAAGGATAGTATGTGAACAGAGTTCTCTTAGTATAGAAACTGGCACAATATGATCAACAGTAGAGTCCAGAGGGGGCCAGGGATGTAGCTCAGTGGCATAAGTGCCTGCCTGCCAAGTGCAAGGTCCTGAGTTCTATCCCTGGTATTCCCTGCCCCCCCTCAAAAAAAGTAGAGCCAGGAGCAAAATTTATCTCAGTTAAGAAAATTTATTTTGAAAAATTAATTCAAAAAACCTTAACAATTTAAAATATACATGTGACATAATTGTGATATGTTAATTTGAGTAGATTAAAAAAATGCCTAGCAAGTCTGGGCGTGGTGGTGCACACCTGTAATCCCAGCACTAGGGAGGCAGAAAACAGGGGGATCGCTATGAGTTTGAGCTGTAATGAGACCCTGCACACACACACACACACACACACACACACACACACTCTCTCTCACACAAATGCCTAGCATATTAGTAAAGCTCAGTTTTGAATGGGACCATGGGGTGTTTACAAAGATGATTAGCACACCATCCAGCACATTGCGGGGGCCCACCTTGACTGTGGGTGACACCAGTCAATAGCCTTGGAGGCTGGATGGTGTAAGAGGAAAAGAGGGAGAGGTTGGCCTGCATTTGTAAAGCTCCTTTATGCTTGACTGGGTTTGTCTTTTGTTACTGTAATCACTGTAGACAGAAGACCATGAAGTCTCAGCTTTGCAACTCAGATTTACAGGAGCAACAGCAAGCTTCCTGACCTTCACCCTGAGGCTGGCTCTGCTGAGCAAGAGCAACCAAGAATTGATTGCTTTCCTTTGGTAAAGATGGTAGACATTCAAAATTTGTTTTCAAAGAGCAGTGAAATTTAAAATAATAATTCCCTTGGAAAAAAAAATCCCTGTTAAAGTTGAGGCAGTATGTCACAGTGAGGCAAAACCAAACCAAAAATTATAAGGCAAGGGTAGCAGGATATGCTCTCCAAAATAACCCACTTTGATCAGTTATTTTTGGGTGAAAGTAGCAGGAAAAAACCCAGATACATGAATGACAGTCTAATCACCCTTTTCCTTACTAAAATTAGAAGACAACTCTTTTTTTTTTAATTTTTTTTTATTTATTTGAGAGAGAGAGAGAGAGAGAGAGAGAGAGAGTGTGTGGTGTGTGTGTGTGGCCACCTCAGCCCACCAGGGGGCGGGGCTGGCTGGCATGTGGTGCTGGGGGATTGAACCGTGGTCCCTGATGCCTTGCCAAGCTTGTTCTAAGTAGGTGCTTTAGACCACTGAGCCATCTCTCCAGCCCCAGAAGACAAGTCTTATGTGAAGCCTGTTTTCCTCACCCTAGGAGAAAAGAATCATTCTTTCATAGAGTTACAGCTGAGAGAGTTCTCCTTGCATATATTTTGTTGGTATAGCTGTTGGTGTTCTCCAACCTCACTCTTTATATTTTATATTCGTTTTTCAGATTGACTTCTCCTCACGAGCCTGTTACTAGAGCTCTTAGATTCAGCCACTTCTTTGGGCCTTCATCTCCTTGAGAAGGCTCCTGCGTCACATAAAACATGTATGTTTGTACACTTTCCTCCTTTCTCAACAGTGGATAATGGCCATAATACCAATCATTTTGCATGCTTCATGCATTAAATATCCAAAAGGATGACAAGCTCCTGGACCTTCTAAGCTTGTGGAATACCTCAGGGTTTCAATTCTAAACTGTTTTCTCTGACTCCATTCCAACTTGCAAAACTGTAATTGCCTCTGTCATATCTCTCCAAAGTTGTCCAAGAAATCTCCCAAGGACATCCCATTTGTTTTTCTATATGACTGAAAATATATGTGAAAGTTTAGATTTAAGAAAAATCATCCAGTATAATCAACACTGTCCTTCATAAATGTAAGTACATATGTGTCATTGTAATAATACATCTTTCCCTCCTTGAGGAAGATATCTAGAAGCAGAATGGCTGAGTAGAATGGAATTTCGAGCTGTAGATTTTTGAGGTGACTCCACACAGGTCTCCATAGCGGTTGTGGTCGTTTACATTCCCAGCCGCAATGCAGAAGATCTTTTTTCCCTGCAGCCTTTCCAGCATTTGTTATATGACTTCTTGATGATAGCGATTCTTTCTGGGCTAAGATGGAAAGTCAGTGTCATTTTAATATGCATTTTATAATGGCCAGAAATGTGAACACAATGGGAAAACTTGCCAGCTATTCTTTGAACAAAGGACAAATACCTAGAATATATTAAAACACTTAGAAAGATTAATATATTTTTAAAAATTTATATGTTCACTGCCTATGAACCAATGGATGGATGAAGAAAATGTGGTATTTGCACACAATGGAGTACTACTCTGCTGTAGAGGAGAATGAACTTGAGTCATTTGAGAAAAATGACTATGCCTTTGTGGACCTTAATTTGAAGTGAAATAAATCTGAAAGACACATATAATATAGTTTCTCTTCTATAAGAAACACAAATGTAGTGAAAAAATTAAGATAGGATAGATATACAGCTACATTCTCTTAGTTCAATGAGAAGAAAGGTTTATACGAATATGGTTTAGACAAGATATCATGTCTGCATCTTGTCCTCTGAATAACTACTATGAAGACAACAATATGCAGTATATTAATTATTGTAACTGTCCTACTAACCTATTTTAAAACTGTTTCATTGCTATTTTATCTTTTTTCTCATTAAAATGTATAAAAATAGAAAAAATATTTAAAAGAAAAAAGGGACACTGATGTTTTCAAAAAGAAAGGGAATCAAGAGGAGGAGGGAAGGAGGAGACGAGAAAGGACATAAAGAACGAATTCACGTGTGTGATTTACATGTATGAGTCTACACAAGCCATGTGAGCACTATGTACTGCAACTTAGTAAAAAAGACCCTGAAAAATAATGCACATTTGCTGAAAAATTAGATAGCATCTCTCCTAATAGTGATGTGTGAGTCACTAGTGCGCCCGCAGCTGTTCCTGCCTGACAAGTACCCATGCGGATATGATTTGGTGGGAAAGATTTATATCATAAACATGAACTACCAGATCCTTCAACACCGTAGTGCCACTTAGCATCTCGTCCCTATGTGTGCATGGATCCCTAAGACCATTTAAAGCTAATGTGTTGAAAACTCAGCCACTGAGGTCTATACCCAAACCCAAGCCTTCCACATTCTTCTTCCACTCAGGGAATGGCTGCTCTGTCCCCCCAGTTGCTCAAGCTAAAGCCATGGGTTTATCCTCTACCCTTCTTATTCTTTCCAATCCCATCTATCTAAAGACCCTCTTGATAATTAATTAACAATATGTACAGAACTTGAGCACTTGCACCACCTCTACAACTAAGCCTGGGTACAGCAGCAGCTTTTCTCATCTTTGTGTGTAAGTCTCACTACAGGCTTGGGGTGCCCCCCCCCTCCCCTGCTTCTGTCACTCTTTTCCTGCAGTTCTGCTCCACAGAGCATCCAGTGTCCATGCTTAAAATTAGAAGTCAGGTCTTGGTACTGATTTGTTTCAAACCGTCCATTGATTTCCTATCCCACTCAAACCGACCTTCCCTTATCTGTTTTCTCTACCTGCCACCTGACTTACTTGGGCCACTTGTGCTTTTCTCTCTCTGTACTTCTGCTGCAAAAAACCCATTTGCTGTCCCATGGGATCCCAAGCACACGCTTGCGTTAGACCACTTGCTCTTTCACGCTTACGTTAGACCACTTGCTCTCTTTGTTACCAGGAGTGCTGTTCTTTCCAGACAAACTGACATTTTGCTTCCTTCAAGCCTGTGTAATGCTGCGTAGCAGCAATGACAGGACAAAAGAGGCATTCTAACAATAAATACTGACTTGGTTATGAGTCTCTGCTAATCCAGGTAGGGCTTGTAGGATCACAATTGTGTCCGTCTTCAGCTGCAGGGCAGCTAGGACCTCTTGCTGGTGGGAAGCTGCGTCTGAGTCTGGAGTCAGCCGGTGACTGGCGATCTAGTGTGGCCCCTGCGCATTAAGTTAGGGTGGGCACCGCTTTCAGCTTTCAGCCAACCCTGCCTCATCTGTGGTTGTGCCCAAAGAACAAGATACATGTGAA
Source organism: Octodon degus (assembly GCF_000260255.1). Lineage (NCBI taxonomy): Eukaryota > Metazoa > Chordata > Mammalia > Rodentia > Octodontidae > Octodon > Octodon degus. Next base: position 992,698 of record NW_004524697.1, on the reverse strand, counting down.
ACTGTGGCAGGTCTTTCTCAAGCCGCTGCTTTAGCTTTGGCTGTTAATATCTCACAAAAAGCTGCAGTCAGGACAGATTTAATGCTTGGGAAAACAGATCTTGCCTTTTAGTGAAAGATACTGCAAAGCCTACTTATAAAATGGCTTGGATAAAGGAGGAATGAAGAACGAAATCAACGATGTAGTCAGCCAAGCACAGCATCTTATCAGTGAGCCTTTCCTGGCCACCCGATGCAGTGTAACAACAGATCTCCCCGGCTCACGCTCTTTATCACTCCTACTCAGCTTTGATTTATAGCTATGCCTGCCAGACATTGAGCCACTAACACCTATGCATTTGACCTACATGATTGTAAAGGCTGGGAGGGCAGGTCAAAAAGTGATAGGGGGACTATCAGAGGCAGAAAGTGACAGGAGGGCTATTGGAAAGAAAGGGACAGAATGCTCAGGCAGGAGCCAAGGCTGCCCTCCACATGAGGAATTTCTTCTTTCTTGAGAAGCCTTGGGTCTGATCTTGAAGTCTTTCACCTGATTAAACCGGGCACACCCAGATTATTTAGGAAAACATCCCTTACATTTTCTACTGATACATAGTTTAAAGACTCTAACAAATACCTTCGTGGCCACACTAAAATTAATGTATATACTGGGGACAATAGCCTAGCCACAGTGACACATAAAACCTCCATACTACATTGTCCACTTACTTTTTATCACCTGTCTTGTCATATGCCAGTTAGCTGTGTGTGGGCTGGAACTGTCCCCCTTTCCCTGGCTGTTTCAAGGCTTAGAAGAGTATTAATGGAAAGGGCTGAATCCTCAAGAAACATTTGTAAAAAAATTACTATTATTGAAAATCATTTGTAGACCATATATATAGTATAGCGTCCTTTGCTTTTTCTCCCCACACTAGAGACTTTTTGTATGCACCCGTATTCTCACTTACTTATAGCAGTTTATGTTTAATGAATATTCTATTTCCACATTATTATGACTATAATTAATAACAGAAATAACTCATATATCGTGATCACATTTTTGGTTTAGAATATAAACATTTTTTCATAGAGTTAAATTTTTGTTCACTCTTCAAAGTACACATTCCAAATTTTCCCCAAATACTCTTATCTGTACATTTCTTCTGAATATAATACACTTGCAATTACATGGTATATTTGTGTTTATTATCTTCTCATTCTATTTCATTACTTTTCAGATGTGCTTCATCTCCATAATCCTGGGATTTTGTCTTAACCATCAGCCAACTAATACTGTCGATTTCCTTTTAAATCCAATTCCCTGTTCTATCCTCTAGTTAAAACCTTTCTTTTTTTCTTAGTTTATTCTCCCATTTGATCACCTTTCTTTTACCATCAGAGCATGTACATCCTCACTTGTCGCTTGTCCTCTCCTCAATGCTTGTTACCTTGTCGTTTTGATCATCACCAGACAATATTTAGGAGGTTTTGGTTCATGTTTCCACAAAGCTTAGGAATACTGAGCACATTTTCATTTACTTGTCAATTAGTTTTAGTCTTTGGAAAAAAATATCCATTTAGGTTTTCTACCCATTTTAATCTCATGCTATTGTTTTTTTTTTTTTTTTTTTTTCTACTGACTTGTGTGAGTTCTTTACATATTTTGGATATTAACCACATATAATTATATATAATTTACAAATTTATTCTTCTCAGTGGCAGGCTGCTTTGTAATTTTGTTGATATTCTACTTTGTTGTGAAGCCACCTTTCAACTTGGTGAAGTCCTATATGCTTTTGCTTTTGTTGTCTGAACTCTGGGAGTGATACCCCCCAAAAATCACTCCCAAGCCCAATGTCAAAGAGCTTTTCTCCTGTTTCACTATATGGGAAGAAAAGCTGAAAAACTGTGTCAAAGCAAACCCAGCAAGCAAATAAACAGGTAGGCAGAGTGTTTTGAGGACTTGTAAAAAGAATATTTTCACAGAGTAAACAAAATGGACACATTTAACAATAGTTAAAAGTCAATGCTTTATAAGAGTTCATGGCAAATGTGCTTCTAGGCCCATAGCCATTTAAAGAATATCAAAATCAATAACATCACAGCGGTGTATAATTTTTTTAAAAATCACCCAATTCCCTTAAAAATAAGGAGAAGGAAATGGAATAGAAAGAGTATATCGCAGGGGGCAATATTGTCAAGAAGCTAGATTATAAGATAGCACTCAAATCCCCAGAAGACTTGGGTGCAGCACAGACCCTTTGGCTACATGGCACCAGAGGCCATGCAGAACAAAAAAGAAAGCAAGGAGCATGCTGGTGAGCTTGGGAGTCTGCTTTGTTTTAGACACTGAATGATATAAAAAGTACAGACTGTAAGTGGTTTCTTTTTGAATTTGTGGATATAAAGTTTGACACTTAAGTTTGAGGAATTACTATTGCTTCTATGTGGTAGCAAATAATTTTTAAAGTTATTTTCTGTAAATATATAGTCATTTATCAAGATAAAACTCCATGAGGTTGTACTCATTGCTTTTGTTTCCTATATTGCCTCTTTGAGTTAAATAATACTCTGTAGATGAAGTGAAGAAATTTCATTATGGATTATTTAATCAACAGCAGTCAACTATCTCCTTTATATGACTACTCACAGGCAAAACAATTCTTGATTTTCCATTTCTAAAACCTCTAATGTGAGAGAATCCTAATTACTTGACCCAAAAAGTAAACGTCTAATGCTTGCTCAGACATGTAGATACATAGACAGGATTACTAAGTGTGTTTAGTTTTCTAGACACCAAATGCTAAATCTATTAGTATTTCCCAGTATTCTTCTGAATTTAAATGCATTCATGTAAATTGGAAAGCCCTATGCAGGGAGGTAGTTATCATGTAAAAATATAGTCATGGTAAAGTAATAGAGTAGCAATGAAAAGCCTTATATAGTTTATGAACACAATTCAAATCTATAACATTTATATTATATAAAACTTTCTTTTGTTACAATTATTTAATAAAGGCATTCCTATATAGCTGTTAGTATAATACCATATTTTACCTGATTTGGATAAATATGTAAATTTCTTAACTTTAAATTATTTATCTTAGTACCCAGCTTTGTATCAGCTTTGTTTCCAGGAATCCAGCATCTGAACATACAGGCTTAAAGAGGGCTTTTGTAAATTATGTACTGATTTTAAGAATATACTTAAACTCTAACATAAACCAATGAACACTACTTTTGTATTTTTTTGATGGAAAATCTCCTACAGATATATTTGCTTCAAGAGATGTTTAAGATGAAACTTCAAACATACTTTTTTTTTTATACTGGAAAACAGACTCAAGACCTTGCACTTGCTAGGCAGACACTTGCCACTGAGCTGTATCTTCAGCCCTTACTTTTGTATTTTGAGTGGCAAGGAATATTAAAACATCACTAAATGGAAAATGTGTAAATCAAATACTTCTTGTACATATTCCTACTTGGAAATATATACCTGTACAGTGTTTGTTTTATAACTATATACCATCTTGGACTGTTCCATGTCTAAGTAAGATTTTAATATTGACAGATCATAGGCGATAATACAAGTATTAGGCAATACAAATTAAGACAATAAGAAAGTGTGACAAAACGTATTTAGAGAAGGGGTTACATAGTGCTTTAGACCTGAACATGCTTCCTAATGCTCTTCCCAAATGGACTCTGTAGAAACGTAAGAGGATTAAGTCTAAATCTGGGTACTGTTTTGTTTTTCATCCCAAAAGATGTGGTGGTTATTTTTTGCAAGGCAGATTGTTTAACTGAAAATGCTGGTTCACTTCTGATTTTGGCCTCAATGAGGGTGGTTTTCTTTAAAATTCACATCTATTCTCCTTTTGGGAATCAACTTGAAGTCACTCTAACTCCTCCTTTACACGTTTTCTGTGTTAAGGCATTGAGAAATGTTGAGTTTACTGAGGGAGTGAAGAGGAAGGAGCTGGAGAACTGAAGAAAGCTTGTGAAAGAAGAAAGAAATCTTCCTGTTTTACACTCTCAAGTGTGCTCCACAGTTCAGGAGCATCTACATCCCCGGAGATCTCCCCCAAATGCACTGTGTCATGATTTCTGTGGAGTTCTGTTGTAGCTTAGATGGAAAATGTCTGCCCAAAGCTGCATGTTTGGCGCTGTGGCTTGGCTGAACAGAGTGGGCTCCTGGGGACATGACTTTGAGGGGGATATTTGCATCTTCAGCTACTCTCTGTTCTCTCTGCTTCCTGGCTGCGTGGAAACAGCTTTTTTCCCCCACATCCTTCACCATGACTTCCCTGCCTCAGAACCAGCTGATCATGGATTAGTACTATGAGCTAAAATAAACTTCTCCTTTAAGTTGTGAGTATTGAGAATCGGGTCCCTGGAATGGGAAGATGGCTAATACAGATTTTGATACTAGAGAAATGTTGTCATTGCTATGACTGTGCCTGACCATGTGGTTTAGAAGTCTTTGGAACTGGTCTGCAGGAGGAGTTCGGAAAAGTTTGTACATGTTGACTAGAGAAGTCCTCCAGAACTGTAAGCTGAGCTTGGTGCAAGAGTCTGGTTTGAGCTCACAGGACCAAAATAGTGGTAGGAATCCAGACAGAAAAGGCCAGGCTCAGGAGATTTATGTTGCAGACAAGGATTCTGTTGGTATTGGCATAGAAGCCATGTGTACTATACCCTGTCATGTCATTAGTACCTTTGTTGATAACCTGTTTGTTAAAGACACATGAATTCACTTCTAGCCTCTCTATTTTGTTCCATTGGTCTATAGGTCTGCTTTCATTCAAACTGTACTGATGTTTTGTAATGCCTGCTGCTTTGTTCATTTTGGTCAAGATAGCTTCAGCTATTTGTATTTTTTCATGATTCAATACAAATTTTAGGATTGTTTTATCCACTTCTATGACTAATGGCATTGATTGTTTCTAGGTGTGGCACTGAATTTGTAGATAGATTTGGGTACTATGAGCATTGTAACAATTGAGTCCTGTAGTTCATGAATTGTAGACTGTCTTTACAATTTATTTCATTAATGCCTTATAGTTAGTTTTCATTTTAGAGATCTTTTACATGTTTGTCTAAATTTATTTTCAGGGTTTTCGTTCATTTTGGTATTGTAGGTGGGATTCCATTCTTGACTTTTGTTTTAGAGATCTTGCTATTAGAGTACAGTAACTCTACAGATTATTACCTGTTGGTTGGTTTTATATCTTATAATTTGCTAAATTCACTTATTAGGTCAAGGAGTATTTTAATGGCATTTGGGAGGAGGGCTCTACCGGCAAGGTCAAGTCATCTACAAAAAGTGGTACTTGGACTTCTTTCCCAGTTTACATGCTTTTTATTTATTTTTCTTTCCTCATGGCTCTGGTTCAGATTTCTCCCACTATGTTGAATGAAAGTGGTGAAAAGTGGGTATCATTTCATTCCAGTTGTTAGGAAGTTTCAGCTTTGCTCCATTCAGTATGATGTTAGATATTGACTTACTATATATGGATTGAACTATGTTGAGGTAAGTTCCTTAAATGCTAAAAAAAATACCTAATATATTTTAGCATTTAAAAAAATTATGAATTGGGATGGCCAAATAGCTCAGTGGATTAAAGTGCCTGCAAGCAGGCACAGGGGCTGAGAGTTTAATCTCCGGGACTGCCATGCTGGCCCCACTCCCCAGGGCACACTGAGAGGCAATTGAGACTGGGTGTGGTGGCCCACACCTGTAATTCCAGCTCTTGGGAGGCTGTGAACAGGAGGATCACTAAGAGTCCAATCTAGTAATGAGATCCTGAACACGCTGTAGAGCCTTCCCTAAAAAAATACAATAAATAAATAAATAAAATCATGAATGGATGTCAATTTTTAGCAAGTCAATTTTATTAAATATGAATATAGCCAGACATGGTCATGCATGCCTGTAATCATGGCAGTTGGGAGGCTAAGATAGTAGGATCACAGTGAGTTCCAGGCCACATGGGCTCTAAGGCAAATTCAAGTTCACCCTGAACTACAAAGTGAGACCGTGTCATGAAAAAATTTACAAACACAGAAAAGGAATAGATAGGAGGATTCTACCTGTAGTTCCATCAAACTATGTTAGCTCTACACTCCATCTCACCCTTAATCCTTTTTCATGCCATGACTTCCCCTTGACAGGCTTCACTCAGTATTCCTGTGTGCACAATCCTTTCTTAGAACTAGAACTACATACTTGTCTCTTTCATTGAAATTGCTCTCTCACTGTCCAGCTTACATCCCCATCCTCAGAGCCGCCATTCTCCCACATATAGTAAACTCTAGTTTTGTTTTGTTGTTTAAAGGAAAACAGGTTTATTTGGGCTCATGGTTTCAGTAGATTCAAATCATGGGTGGCTGTCTGCACAGCAGATGAAAGCTATTCATGCAGTCACTGGGAAAGGAGGCAAAGAAGAGCTGGGGACAATCCACTCTCCCAACTTGCCTCCCCAGGTGAGTTCTTCTCCAGAGACCCTGCCTCCTACAGCACACTCAGCCATGGACTCATCAATGGACTGATCCTCCAGTAAGTGCATCACCCTCTTGATTCCAACTACCTTCCACAAGTCCTGCTTGGAGTACATGAGACTTCGTGGGACAAGTTAGACCTAAACCATAACAAGAACCACTCACGGAAGGGAGCTAGTAAGAGTTGGGCTCTCCTGACCGATGTGATGTTAAGCTATAGACTTTAAAACTCAGTTTCTTTTTTGCACAGTTCTCAAAAGAGCATTGATAACACATGACACCACTTGACGAATTAAACTTTTCTACTGATTGCCAAGGGAGGGGGGAATAGATAGTAGCTGCTGAAGTGAAGGGCTGAACAACCCCAGGGGCTGACACATCCAGCCTGGAACAATAGCCAGCTGGTGAAGGGCATGACCTGTACCCTTTAGCTTCCTGGGTCACTAATCTCTTACTGGTATCCTCACCAGTAGGACAAAGATGCAAAAAGACACGCACTGATCACAGGCAAATGAACCCTTTTAATGTAACCTGTGGCTGTATACATCCTAGTTTATTTTCCAATGACCAGTGATCAGATTCAAGTGACTCATTCATGGCTTATGACCAGCACTTCATGGCCACGAAACGACCCCTGCTGGTGGGGGGAAGTCTGCCCTGACCAGGATGCTGTCTTGGGAAACATTCTGGATAAAAAGATGTTCTTTAGTAACTTTTTTTTTTTGTTTGTTTTAGGTACAGAACTAGAACCCAGAGCTCTGTGCATGCTAGCCAAGCACTCTGGAGAATTTTTAGAGTCATGTGAACCATCTACAACCTTAGTAGATGGGAAAGATGGGAGCTTGCCCAAGAATTTTGGCTTTTGTTATTTATGATGAAAAGCAGAGACTTTATGGAAATTCTTACTGTTCCAATAATCATATATGGCAGTAGTGTCTGCCTTCTGCCTCCTGCACATAGCCTGGGAAGCCAGTTGCCAACTTTGTCAGTCTCCTAATGTTGAGCCAGGCTGGAAGCTGGTGCCATCCTCTCAGTGGTAGCTCCTGTCCCTGCTCAAGTGCTCCCCCATTAGCCGCTGCTCTTTTCCTTCAAAAAGCAGGGTGCTTGCAGCCATGGCTGAGTTCAGGCTATCCACTCCAGGCATGATGGGGAACAGCAGCCTCTTGCCTCCTGGGCTCTCTGCCAACTGCAGGGACTCCAGGCTCAGGCCATGGGTCTCCCCACCTACCACCACAGCTGCTGGTGTCTCCATCCTTGTAACTCTGGACTTTGCGTTCAGGGAACCAACATTTACTGGCCCTACTCTCTAGATCCTTGCCCTCCTCCTCCTCCTCCTCCTCCTCCTCCTCCTCCTCTTCCTCATCCTCCTCTTCTTCCTCCTCTTCCACCTTTCTTCTCCTCTTCCTCCTCCTCTTCCTCCTCCTCCTCCT
>NW_004524697.1:954774-984301 GCF_000260255.1 Octodon degus | reverse complement strand
AAAAACAACTTTTGGTACAGCTCCTGCCTGTAGAGCGTCTGCAATCAGCCTGCGACCTTCCAAAAGAATCTTCCCTTGTTCTTCTCGAAATGACCCGGACTTAACGATTGCCATTACACTTCTCAGCCTCCTGTCTCCAGGAAAAGCCTTATCGTAGGTGAAGCCCTGCTTCTTCGCAGGTGCCAGGCGTCTGGGATGGAGACATGGGGAGAGGCTGTTCATATTGCTACTCCTGGGGCCTGGCTTTAGAGGCTGTCTTTTGGGGCTGCTTTTCGGGAGAGCGCTTCTGTTCCACCCCATCTCCAGATGGAAATACTACTTTCAATGGGCTCCTCCGCAGCGCCCAGACCCAGTGCGGCGCTTCATGGTCCCAAGTTTGGACGACCGGGAACAACGGTTTCACAGCACAGTGCGTGCATCTCGCCAGCGCAGCCATCTTCCTGGCACCGAGCGTAACTCCAGTTTTTCTGCACACCAGCCTCTGCCTCATTTACGTGCACAAGCACAGCACTTAACAGGAGGTCTATATGATGAATGCTTAATCAATATTAGAACTTTATCATGGCAGATAGATTTATCCTCCCTTAAATTCATTTAATAGTGTGAAAACAAGGCAAAGTAAGTGTGTGTGTGTGTGTGTGTGTGTGCGCATGTGTGTGCTGGAGGTTGAACATATAAAGTACGTTAATTTATAGTAGATAGTTGTACTAAATTTCATGCAGTCTACTGTGCATCAAGATTATTTGAGGAGCTGGCATGGGGAACATCGTCTTGCTCCTGGGTTCTTCCTCTTATTCTAATAGCAGTGATTAGGTTTGAAGTCTGTCTCATGTTGCTGAACTTCTGTTGATATTTAATAAAATTCAAAGAACAGCTTGTAAAAGATAGCATCATTCCTGCTGAGAAACAAGGGAGAGAGAAACAAGTGAATCCTCTGCTAAGCAATTTTAAATGTTTCTAATGTAAACTTAATAGAGTAATTTTAACTTCTTGGCACTCAACAAGGTCAACATTGGTATACTTTGTACTTACGTATTATACTGGAAAATTGGATCCAGAGGTAAATTGGAGTTTCCTTTTCTCAACGTTTTCTAGCCAAGATACACAACCCATGAACAAGTACTATGGTGAGAATACTGTTGAAATATATACCTGGACAATGACTTGTTTTTCTAAATCCTAATTTACCAAGAGTTCACCTTGTTTAGGTTCCATTTATATTTACTACCATTTTACATTGTATTATTTTCATGCAATTGGAACTGTACATCAGCCTAGTTCATTTTCTTGCAGAATATTAAGAAATCTTAAGTACTACTTAAAGCCATTAAATAATTGCCATTAAAACAATTAAAGTGCTTCTTATGAGTTAATTTTTTAAAATTACATTTTTAAGAAAACATTAATGCATTTAAAACTCCCAACATTTAAAGGATACGTGAATTTCTAGTTTTAATGGTGCCATTATAACTTTTTCCTTTCTAACACTTACAGATTCTCTGGAATTCATTAAATTGTTTTGCTAATAATTGCTGCAAAATTGTTTGTTAAGAATTGTACTGATAACACTGTGGCCTATAATCAAAGCAAAACAGTTCAATGTGGGTTACTATCAGAAATTCTGCAAATTAGTAAATAATATTACATTGACAAAATGGTACTCACTTTAAAATTGTCTAATGAGAATTAATTCCTTGTGAAAACATGTATATATTTAAGGACAAATGGATTAGAAGAACAAAAGATACAGGATTACTAACATTAGGGGTGTGTGTGTGTGTGTGTGTGTGTGTGTGTGTGTATGCACACATACACAAGGAATTAAGCTTACAGCCTTCATGCTGAGGTACATCCCTAGCCTTCCCCACCATATTTTTTATTTATTATTTTGAGACAGGCGCTCTGTAACTTTTCAAGTTTCCCAGACTACCCTAGCTGGGCTCCCATAATATTCTTGCCTCAGCCCCCCAAAGTGGTGGGAACACAATGCACCACATAGATTTTGACTGAAATCTTAATATTAGTAGACTATTTTGAAAGTGTTTTGAGTAAATATCTCATTTAATATTATTTTTCTTCTGAATATTATCTAATGTGTTTTAGTCTCTGGGACATGAAGTGTGGACTAGAAATTTCTTAACAATCAGCCTGCCCAAGGTTTTCCTGGGATTTCCTGTTTGAGTCACTTGGAAACTTCCTTAACAGGTTCTATTTCAGGAAATTTACTCTCTGCTTCCACAATTTAGAAAATCATGGGAAAAAAGAATTCAAAATAAGAGAAAATTAGTCAAACCATGATTTTAATTTTTTTTATCTAAAAAGGAAAAAAGCAAAAACAAATAATGAAAACAAAGACAAAACCAAAAAAACATAGAAAAATAAAAATGTTGCAAAATTTTAAAAAAGAAATTAACAGTGGCTGTTACATTATGCATTATCAGCAGATTTGTTGCTCAGATTACCATATATAAGCATGAAAGTTCAATCAAGCAATTGAATATTAATTCTTCCTTTCTCTAAATCATAATTTTTTCTCATCCTTTTTACTTTAAAAATATTAATTTAAAGAGGGTATAAAAATAATAGGTGAGACATTAGAGATGATACACATTTAAAAGAACAAGATGAAAGATATTCAACTATGGTTGTTATATTGATGTTTTTTTTTTTTTACTGCTTCTCAACTCATTACATCACTTGATGCCATTTGGAAGCCTTGAATTATGTTATCCAAACAAGCCAGAGTATAGGGAGCTTGGGCTCCCTTGTCCAGTACACTCTGCCTTAAGTCTTTCTTTCTTTTTCCTTTTTTTGGCAGCACTTGGGATTGAACTCAGGCCCTTGCACTTGCCAGGCAAGCACTTATTCTACTGAACCATCTTCCCAGCCCCTTCTCAACTTGCTTAAGCTAAAGATTCATGGATTATGTTCCTCAACCAGCCATATACTTAAAAAAATATTTAGATACTTTCATTGCTTGCTAATTAAACACAACACTGAATATCAACCCATTAAGAGCACTTGAATCAAGGTTTGGAAAATAAGATAAAATCTGGAGCTTGTTTAGCAGAACAAAGATGTCGGTATCTTAATCACATGGCCTATGAACCTGTGAGGAAAAGAAAAGACAGCTGGGTGAGCGATAACTCTGCATCAGGACCCAGGTGAGGTGGTATAGACACCAATTTTCTCTAAGTCTTGGGCAGGCTTTTTCACCCTTCTGACTGTTGAACTTGATTAGTGTGTTTCATACCTTTTTTTTTCCCTATAATTTTTTTCATTTTTTCATTTTTAATCTCCCCCCCCTTTTCCTTGGAGACTCTGCTTCTTAGCAGTTACTCATTGATCCTGTCATTTAACAAGTATTTATTGAGTGCCAACTATATTCTTAGCACTGTTCGAGGTAATAGTACACAAAAGATGAGACTGGAATAGATAATGATGGCTGGAGACAGAACTGAGGAACAGGAAACCTACTCATATAATCTGTGCTTTAAAATTGGGATTCTACTCTAGCACAGTTGGAAGGCCACTGAGACTTCCCTTATCTTTCTAGTAATCTACAGTTTCCACAAACAAGAAAGAAAGGGTGTCGAATGATTAGGCACTGTGGTGGTGATAACAAATGACTTAGAGGTCTAGTGGTCAGGATCTTAATGTACGATATCATTCTACTACACTGACATTTTCTTTTTGTGAGATGGTATATTAAGAAGAAAGAGACATACATGTCACATTTTTAAATATAATGAGGTCCCTTTTGAGGATCTCAATTATTCTGTATTGAGGTTCATTTTTATTGGACTAGGGAATACATGGATGCCCCAAGATCCATCTTTGTATGCACAAATCTAAGGAAATCTTAATTATTTGTTTCAACTTTATTTAATAAATAATATTGGTAAGTCAAATAAACTTTGGACACTCTCACATCTAAATTAAGGAAGAACCAAAAATAGTTTAATTTCTAATTTAGGTATCGATAGGAGGGCAACAAGAGAATGAGAAGGGGGAAACAGTTGCAATTTAGGATTTACAGGGAATGCTTATATTACAGTTAAAATATATAGCCACTTATGTCGAGACCAGCCCAGGATAATTTCCTCTGCTTCCTTCTATCTGAATCCACCAAATAATGCACCAGGTGTTTTCTTTCTGTTTTAAGAAAAAAAAATCTCTGAAATTATATGAAATTTAAATGATTTAAGTCCTGGTTAGAAAATTTAGCTTGATATCTAACAGTTATCCTCACCTTATAGCTCAATAATATTTCATTTTCCACACCTGCCTTCTAAAGCCATTTCAATCATGCACAGCAGTGGGGGAGAAAAACGATAAACATTCGTGTGCAGCAAAGGTCTTGGAGTTTGAAGCCAAGTTGGAAAAGGAGAACAACTATTACTACAGAACTAAGTCCTGCGGGGAGTCTGGACCCCTATCCTGACAATACCAAACTCTGCAACTTTATTCTCTTTGTGGTTTTTAAAACTACTTGATCTTTCTAATATTACATTCTGAAAGCCAACTTAATAGATTCTCTATTTCTGGAGAGCTTTGTAGGCAGAATTATGGAAAATTCTTGTGGTTGTTGTCATGCTTTTTGATGAAAGAGCAAAGCACAGAATACATTTCACTGATTTACATGAAGTTTGAATATTCATTGACAATGATTCCTGAACTGAATCTTCTTTATGCCGCAGAGGAAGGGAAGCATTATTTCTAGCAGCTGGAAGATAATCAGGGATTTGAGGTACTTTGGATCTTTGCCAGTATGCTTGGCGTGAACCTGGGTGGGTTGGTGCAGAGGTTCAGTGAGTGGAGTATTCTGAGTTAGAGTCTGGTAGCTGAGGCAGGTAGGTGTTGGCCTGTGTGATGTGCTCTGAGAAGTTACACAAAGGCCTTTGGAGGCTGAGAGCTCCCCCAGTGTGCAGCATATTGTAATCACTCCTCTGAGATACAACCCTATATGCTTCTATTAGAATGAAAATAGGTTATCTGGGGGCGTATTAGTCACTTTAGCAGTATTCAGTTCATCAGACAAACCTACAGAATGCAGGATGGCTGGGGAGATAGCTCAGCAGTCAAAGTGCCTGCCTGGCAAGCAAGGACCTGGGTTCGATGTCCAGTACCACATTCCGTGCAGGCCCAGGGTGCGTGCCTGTAATCCCAACACTGCAGAGGTTGAGACAGGAGGATCACTGCAAGTCCAAGCTACATAGCAAGACCCGGTACCAAATAAATAAATAAATAAGAGTTTAAAGAAAATTAAAAAAGAATGCAGGAGCCTCAACATATAGTACACTCAAAGAGAAGCTTTGGTTGACAATACAAGGGTGGGTGAGAAAGCAGTAACAAATATGCCTTCCACATAGTCGATTTTCATCCTAATAAAAGCATACAGGATTGTGTCTCTCGTATCTCAAAGAAGTGACTACTATATGATGAACATTTGGAGAGGTATCTGACCCCAGAATCTTCTTTTTTTTCCTTTTTAAATTTTATTTATTTATTTATGTGGGTGTGTGTGTGTGTGTGTGTGTGGCCAGCTCAGCCCACCAGGGGGCGGGGCTGGCTGGCATGTGGTGCTGGGGGATTGAACCCCGATCCCTTTGCTTTGCTAAGCTTGTTCTAAATAGGTGCTTTAGACCACTGAGCCATCTCACCAGCCCCCAGAATCTTCTTGTAGCATATTAAGTCTTTCCATTTTCCTTTCTTACACATTTCAGACAGTGGCTGAGAGGAGTGTGGAGTTACAGACTTAGGACTTTTTCTTCTTCAACAGTCCTCAAATCCAGACAACTCCTTTTGTATGGTTGCTCTAAATAATTTCTCCCTCATTTGCCTACAAATTATGTTCTTTAATTCAAGTATTCAAATGATAAAAATAATTAAGATGTGCTATATATTAGACAGAAATTCCCCAAGATGAATGTAATTATTATGTGTTATAAATGTATACAAATAAATAAAAATAAATTTCTTGTTATAGAGGTCTTGCTTTATCTTGGTGTTAACTATCCAGCAGAAAAGTATAAAAGTGAAGTATAAAAAGTAAAGCCATATTAATATGCTGAGCTGTAAAAGGCTCAAGTCAGCAACTTCTGACATTGTCAGTCTTATGGAAAACCCACTACTATTATGGACTACTGGACTATAGTGGAATATTTTGCTGAATTCACACCTATAATATTTAAATGACAATGGAATACATTTCTCTGACAAAACTAAACAAAAAAGGGGGATACAAATGTATGACCATTTTATATCTGTATATTCAAAACAGTTAGGATAGATATACAGCTGCATTCTCTTAATTCAATGAATAGAGAGATTTGTTCTAATAGTGTTTGTGGACAGGATGTCACGTCTGCATCTAGTACAGTGGATAACCACTAAGACAGCAATTTGCAATGTATCAATTATTGAAACTGTGCTAGTAATCGGTTTTGAAACTGTCTCATTGCTATTTGTATCTCAATAAAATTATTTTAAAAAATAAAAAATAAATAAACCATCATATATTTCAAAATGGCTATTGACAAAGATATTTGTTGGGGCTGGGGAGATGGCTCAGTGGAATAAGCGCTTCCCTGGCAAGCGCAAGGGCCTGAGTTCAATCCCCGGTTCCACAAAGAAAAAAAAAAAAAAAGACAAAGATATTTGCAAGACAACTGTTCTCCCAGATTATGTTCCTGCCAACCATAAGCCTTCAGTCCACCCAGGAAGGTTAGCAAGTTAACAGAAAACACTAAATATTCAATGTTAATCGAGTGGTAGACATATATATAGGCTTCGGTTTTCCAGTATCCTATATTTCAGTCTATTGAAATTTTAACAAAATTATAGTGAAAATAATTACTTGGATTTTATCTGTTTAACATCTTCCCTTTATCCTTCACCTTGATTTTCACATCTTTGTTTTTTTGCCGACCAGGGTACTTCTAGAGGAGCTCTGCGACTCCAGAACCCCAGAGAAAGGGCAGTTTCTGTCAGTTGTGAAAATTACCAACCTTAATCCTCGAGAAAGCCTTCCCAGAAATACTGCAAGTTTGGCAGTGGGAGTATTCAAAGACGGCTTTGGATTAGCCTTGTCATTCTAAACCTCTGTCTGTACCACACAACAGTAATGACATACTTCTCTATCTGGGAATCCCCAGCCATTGTTAGAAGCAGGAAGTAGCAGAAGCCTAGCGTCCCAGTGTGGTTGGACAGGCTGCCAATACAATCTAATCTGACCTGTTCCTATGTGTGGCCAGATTAAGTTCACCACAAAATCCTATCTGCTTTCCATGGGCTTGGCCCAGTGGCAGCCTGGACTCACAGGCAGCCCCAAATTTTAATTGTTATTTTTGTTTAAATGAGAGATCTGCTTATGCAGAAAAGCGCTCCCCAGGACATAATTCTTCTGAAATTCTGTACTGTCTTCAGTGCAATAGTTCTACGGTGTTTTACTATTGCTTCCAACTCTGCTAGTATTCAAAAGAGTGCAGAAAGGAAAATGGAAACCAAGTCTCCTGTGGGACCAACAACAAGGGAAGCATTGTGAATGGGAAGACATTTTTCAATAATAAGCAGATTTTTTTTAAACCTGCTCTGCTGCCCCAGGTAAAGGAAGGCAGTCAACTGGAAGAACATTTCTGCACCATTCTCAATTACTTGCCCTTTTTCCCCCATGAGAAGAGAATCTGCCATCTTCACCCAACTGTGTCATGACTGAAGTCCATTAAGATGCACAAAAGCAGATGACCCTTTGAGTCTTTTTCATTCTTCTTCATATTTTTGCAAACAGCTTCAGTCCAAATAAGGTTCTTACTTCTGAGATAATTCCTAACATTTCTAATGGGTTTCAAATTCCCCAGCAGTTCCACTCTTAGTAATGAGCACCATATTTCACAGTGGAGCACTTAGGCAAATGGACATTTTTATGACTGTCTTGGTTCCACTTGATATAATTTTAGAAAATATCTGAGGAGACTACTTGGAAATTAAAGAAGCAAACACTTCAGAATTTTGATAGAAATATAAAGGATTAAGAGAAATTAAGGTAAAAATGCTACCATTAACAATGTCCTAGAATTATTTAACTTTCTTACTCTGACTTGTAATATTTTACATTCTCATCTGTTCAGGTGGTTTGCACTCCATTTGTAGAATTACTTTTAGAGTCATGAAGTCTTTCTTTGGTGATAGAAGTTTGTTCTTTAAGAGTAGACCTTAAATTTAGAGAACTGCCCAAAGGAAGAGTTCAACGACTAAGTGGATGATCATAGTTGGTTATATTAGTTTAGTTTTTTAAAAAAAGGGGAATGCAAATGATTTTTCCATGGTAATTTCCCACTGCTGCCTCTGTAAGCTAAGACTGTAATTTTATGAAATGACTCTTAAGAGTTTGACTCTAGTCTGCCATGCTTGGCCCCCTCTCATCCACCTTGTATGTGTTGTGCTTTTCTGTCTGCCCTAAATTGCCTGGAATTTGTTGTGCAAATCGTGCTGCCAGGGGTGGGTCTCCAAATCTTCCTGGCTCTGGAGTCCACTTGGAACAAGTACTTAATTATATCAATAACTGTTCAGAAAATTAAATTGTGCTGCTTTCCTTTGCAGAATACTGAAAGCAAAATAGCTTCTGTATTAACAAATTAAACATTTAAAATGCTTTTAGAAATGTTAAATTGTCTTCAGGTATGCAAACTAGATTCAAATTCAAGCCCAGGTGATACCTGCTTTTTTTTTTTTTTTTCCTACTTCCTTCGCCTCTGTCTTTCTCTGTGTCTCTCCCAGAACATGGATTTAATTAAACTTGCCTGACAGTGAAAACATTACCTTGCCAAACATGTAGGTGAAGTTTTTCTCCTTAGAGAAAGAAGGGCTCTACATCTTATCCTCTGCTGTTGGTTTGTTTTCACTTTTTTCCCCCTAAGTTGACACTAAAGGCACGTGTAATGCTCCTGTGTCCCACCACCTACCTCCTGTCACTGAGTTTCTTGTTAGAACTTGCCCTTCTGGGAGTGCCTATTTTTTCATTGTTTTCTTCTCCTTTTAGTTGAGGTGGCTTTGCCAGAGGCTGGGAAAACTGAATGGATTCTGGGCTTCTCCGAAGGGGAACCACGCTGTTATCTATTAAAATCAAGGCTGGATGTCCAACCCCTAAGTGCTTGCCACTTTTATTGTGGTTTTATTATTTCTGTTTTAACTGCAAGCCAGAATGAAACTTTTGGATTTTCAAAGGCTTTCATTCCCCCCCCCCCATTTTTTCTTTTTAAATCTAAGGTTGGAACTTAATGTGTCAACAGATCTCTTTTACGTTATTTTTGGCTAAAGCCAAAACCAATTGTGTTGAAAAATATTGTGAAAATACCTCTCCTTCTAAGATTTCTAGCCCAATATAGCAAACTCTAGAGATCTGGATTATTCAGATGTAACTTTTGAAAACATCCAGTGCTTTTAGATTATCTGTTTAACCCAATCCCAGCACCCAAGAAGTTTTCTTAGCAGGAATCAAACATATAATACAGTGACTGGAAGGAGTCGACAAATGCCCTGCTATTAGATGTGAAGGAATCCAGAACCTCGTGGTGGTGCTCTTTAACACTTGGCCAAAGACAAAGCAAATTTATGTACATTTTTCTGATCAATATGTAGCTGGATCAGCCTGAATATTGTGTAGTAAAAAGAAAAAAAAAAACATCACAACTCTAGTCTTAAGATTATGCTAAAAAAACTTATCTGTGTTAATTTGGGTTAAATCTGGAAGAATAGTTTCTAAAATTTCTTAGTTTGTGCACAAGGAAGGCAATTAATTAATTAATTATTTTTAAAAATTTTATTTATTTATTTGTGTGAGTGTGTGTGGCCAGCTCAGCCCACCAAGGGGTGGGGCTGGCTGGCATGTGGAGCTGGGAGATTGAACCGCGGTCCCTGTGCTTTGCTTTGCTTAGCTTGTTCTAAGTAGGTGCTTTAGACCACTGAGCCATCTCACCAGCCCAATTTAATGAATACTTCAAACCCATCTTTATTGAATGTGATGACAAATATTGACAATAGTGGAGCACACAAAAAAATCCTACTTTCAAGGCTTTCTAATTATAGAAACAATTAGGTAAACACACATTTTCAATTTAAATGTGCTATGAGCTTTAACCCAATTGTGCAGAAGACTCAGTGGAAATGGAGGCTCACAAATTGAACGTCTTAGGTAACATTTTAGATAAACTATGCAGTGGTTACAAGATGTGTAGACAAAGCCTGAAGGAAGGGTAAGACTTTCTTTCAAGGCAGAAGGATCAAAGGGAGAAGAAGCAGTGCCTTTGAGGATGACTTCCTGCGCTAGGCGGCAAGTTGGAAAGCCAGACACTGCTGTTTCAGGTATCTTAACATTGCACTGCCCTGTGTTGCATGTAGCATGTGCTGTACTGTATATGGTACCATAAACTCTTGGCACCTTTGTTTTGATTGTGCAAAAGTCTGGAAGCACATAAAACACTTAGGACAGCGACCTGAATATGGTAATTTATAAATACAGGATTATATGTCACCTTTTATGCTAGCTATTATCTTTATGTCTATCCATGCCTGCTGATAATGCCACATGGAAAAATGACAGGAGGGTGGATCAATTTATTCATATGATTTTTTTAAAAATTTGTATATTTGGTATAAGGTCTCACTACGCAGCTTGGACTCATAGTGATCCTGCTGTTTTCCGCCTCCCTGGCACTGCAATTACAAGCATGTGCTATCACGACCGGCTTTGGTCAGTGACTCAGTATGATTGAACCCTGGTCCCTTTGCTTGCCACAGCAGGTACTTAGTCAGCTGACCTATCTCACCAGCCCTACTCTTATGATTTTGTTAAGCTCTTACTTGTTCCTGATATAGGTGATTTAAAACTCAAAATGTTATGTACTTGTCCTTATGAAGCCTTTCATTTGAGACCGAGATGAAATCATCAAATAAGCAAATAATACAAACCCAGAGACCCAAAAGCTTGGAAAGAGCATAAAAATGCTTGGTGATCAGACAGGGAACATGTCACATACTGTCATTGTTAATGCCTCCTTGAAACAAGTGATCACCAGAGTGCAAAGCCAGCTCTATGAAGGCCTGAGGTAGAAATACACTTGGCACATTCCAGAAATAGCAGGAAGACTACCGGTTTTGGTACACAGGGAGTGAGATGAGAGACAAATGAAAGATCAGGCTGGAGAGTTAGGCATGAGTCAATCACATCAGACCAAGAAGACATGCCACGAACATGGAATTTTATTTCAAGTGTCATGGAAACTCTCTTTAGGATGAACAAATAACTAAGGGGCACAATCAGTTACGTGTTCAAAATGATTCACCCCTTCCTGTCACCAAGTACTCTGTTCAGTGCAGTTCTCAACTGTGGGGTCATCCGTATTCTTCCCCTTTCCTTCAGAAGCAAACCCATCCTGCTACATAGAACAACCAGTGGGAATGTGTTCTACTTTTCTAAACTTGGTCTGCCACTTGTGGGTTGTACCACTTGAAGAGTTCAGAGGGGAACTACATCACCTGTGTAGTATGGCCTGGGCTTTCAAAGGGAAGCCCCACATGGTGGTTATGAGCTGCTCTACACAGAAAAAGGTGCAAGGAGGTATAGACTTTCTAGCTAGGTAAGAATCCAAGGATGAGTTCCGAGGCCACACAGCGTGGTACTTCCCAAGAAGGAGCCAAGTTCCTTCATTTCATTTGAATTCGTTTGTTGCATCTACTCTTCTGGCTTTTTCTGCTCTACGTTCACTTAGGATCTACACATATTTAATGGGCTATTGCTGCCGATCTCATTTGTAATAACAATGCAACTTTCGGTAACAGGTTGACTAGATATTGGAATCTCCATATGTCAAGTAGAGGTGCAAATCAATAGCATGGTGAACTTGTAGGAATTAATCTATATGTTAGGGGAGTAGATACGGCGAGTGAGCAATTAGCATATAGAGGGCAATCAGCATGTATTGATCAAGTTTTATTCATCCACTCTGTTTTTGAGAGTGTATTGATTGCCCAAATTCCTCAAAAATCCTAAAATTATTATGTCCCTCATGTTACGAAAGTGCTTCTCATTCTTTTTAAGTTCCTGCCAAGCTCTCTGTGTTCTATGACTGCTCTTGTCATATCTTGTCTATTCATCCTTCATCAAAATTGATTTATTGGCTCCTCTTTTTAAAGTTTTTCCTTTCACATTTAAGTCTTCTGTCAGGCTCACAATTCACTCTTTGCAAAACCTCTTCCTTCACTGTCCTTCACAGGTAATTCTCTATGATATATGATGGGAAGAGAAATTGGGACTTTTCTAGAAACATAGTTTCTTTAAATCTGACAGTTTATAAATCAACTCTACTAAACCCTTTTCTGAAAAATGGGACTGAGATTTATTTATACTTTTTCCATTTTGAGCATCTTACTATTATGGATAATTGAAATGAATAATACTCCTAAAGTCTTTTTTCTTTTTCCAATTGTTTTTTCCATCAAGTCTTTGTGGGATTGAAAAAGTATGTGGCTACACTGAGTCCAAAATTGCTGAACAAATACCTATGAGGTCTTTGTTTATACCCTGTAGCAAGCTTTGTGGTTGGTGTTGAATTTTCTAGTTTTCTAGAAAGTTTGAGGTATTTGTGATGTGGTGCAAGTTAAAGGTCAGGGCCACCAGAAGGAAGGTTACCTAGCTTTCATTTTATTTTATTTTGTATTTTTAGAGAAAGGTCTACAGGGTCTTCAGGGTCTCACTACTAGATCAGACTCATAGTGATTGGCCTGTTTACAGTCTCCCAAGAGCTGGGATCATAGGCGCACACTACCACGCCCAGTCTTAATTGCTGTCTCAGTATGCTCCAGGGGAGGGGCTGACAAGGCAGGCCTGGGGATTGAACCCCTCGCCCCTGCGCCTGCTTCCAGGTGCTTTAATCCACTGAGCTATTTGGCAGGCCCTTCCTACCTTTTGCATCATAGATTTGAACTAAGAAATTTTTGAAATAAGATATTAATAGGCTTAGTACCATAGCCATTTGCAGATCCTATGCTCAGTTGCTTTTTCTGTCTCCTAATTGGCACTATGATTTCTAAACAAACACTTTGTTCCAGAATTTCAGGATAATTCTTGACGGTAAGTCTCTCACTGTAGAACTCTCTTATCTCTCAAACTAACTGCTCCTTGTTCAGGGTTTTCTGCAAGTGCCAACTGAAGGTGTTTGGAATTGGATATAAATGGGCACCTTGGCATTTTCTCTAATTTAGTGCAGTAGGTGAGCCCATGTCATACAAAAGAAGAAAACTAAAATCCTGGCAGATGTATTAGAGAATCCTAATTAACAGTACCACACATCGCATCTTATCCTTTTTTTTTTTTTTTTAGTTCTTTGGCATCCAAAGTATCATTTCTACCTCATTTAAGGGAGCTGGTTTGGATCAAAGTCATAGGAACTGAACTGTCTCCAACATCTACATCAGGAGGTAACTTAAGCTCAAGATAAAGGTCACTGGTGGAACAGAAAGTTTGTATTGCTTTTTCTGGCTTCTCTTTTCCTGTTCTGTAGATCATCTGGAAGAACAACCAATGACTTGTCCTTTATAAGCATCAAATGTTGAAATAAAAGCTACCGCATGCTGATTAGCACTTCCCCTGATGAAGTATACAAGTGTCACGCAAAACAAAGAGGACTCTGGTCGTGATGTATTGGACAGGGCTTTCCCCCTGGGGTGTCTTTGAGCCAAGACCACAAGGCTTTGGCTCCCACTTGCTCGTGGAAACTTCCAATTGACAGCTTCCGTACATTTGGCAATCACTCTGGAGAACAGCCCTGAAGCAGCGCTCCACGCGCTTGTGTATCTCTAAGGCTGACTTCTGTTGGAACACTTTTTGTCATGCACTGGCACCCTTTGCATTCATTGGGCAACACCATGGGCTACTTAATGGGAGATTTCCTTTGGTGAAATGTGTGAAAATCAAAGCAATTCATCACCTTTAACAATGATTATTTACCGTGTTTCACAGACATTAGAATTCAATGTCTATAAAAGGTGTATTTTTCAGATTTAAGATGCTTAAACATCTTAAGTGAATGATAAAAAGAAATCTGCTCATTATACTTATTTTAAGATTGCACAGTAAAAGCATTAGAATAGTTTGTGTAGGTATCAAAACTTTTCCTAAAATTATCTTCACATATTTTGCATAATAATATGCTCAGTTATGCATTTTTTGAAGGAAAAATAAATAAATGGTTTATGTTGGTTAAAGGTATTAGAAAACTAAAGCCGATTTTTCTAACTTGTAAAAGATTTGATTTGTTGGCTGTGTTTTCCTGAAATTTCAGAGAAATAAATTCAGAAGTTTTTCTACACATTTTTATGGTTCAGTGAGTAGGAATGGTGTTCATTAACCTTCAAAATGACAAGTGAAATAAAGCAGGCCCTCAAGCTTACTTACCTCATGGTTTCTCCTGTGGGAGAAACCCTTCATATGACCAAAGAGCAAAGCAAAAGATAGATTATAGGAAACAAGGAGAAAGGTCTTCTGCAGAAGGGGAAGGGAGAAAGGGAGCAGGAGAAGGAAGAAGGCAGGAATCAAGGTGTGTTAGGTGCACGGATGCCCTTGTCTTGAGAATACAAGCATTATGTACTGCAAGCAGGTGCTAACACAGAAATTACAATTTAAAACATCAGTAATTAGGGAAGACTAATGAAAGTCAGTTTTTCTGGTATTAAAATGGAAGAGGGTTTTTTTAAAATATAAAATGTAATTAAATAAATTTCTGAAATAAAATTTACATGTTTCAGTATTAATGTTTGTAAATGAAGAGCAAAAGACCAATAATCATAGAATATGAAAACTATCTTTCAAATGTCATTATCTATATTCACTCACTGACTAAATAAAATTTGAATATGAAACTGCAGAAAGTCTTAAGGAAATGACTTGATTATGTAAAGAATAATCTAGAAAAAATGGACACATGTTGAATCTCTTCCCCTTAAAGTCTTTTTCAAAACTAATTTAAGGTCTTTTTTCTCTTTTAAGATGTTTGTACTAATTACAGAAATTTTGAATATACCTATGATAAAGAAGAAAATATTATTGCCTTTCATTATTTTGAACACTAAGGGATATAGTGTTTAGAGGTGTACAGTTGTCTTTGGATATTCTTTGGTGTGGCTTAAACACTTCTCAAAGAGCCTTTTATCATTGAATTAGTTCTGAGCTGCTACATAAACACATGGTTATTTACCACATTCTATTAGGTTGTAATTTGTGTACATTGAAACTTTTTGTTTCTTACATGTTAAAGTATTCATCAGAGTTTAGATTGTCTTTTCTGTACATTATTTTATTTTCACTACTGTATTTTGCATAGTGATTCACATAAATATAGGTTGAATTATTTTTCCACACAAATTAATAAATTATCTTAGCATTATCTAAACAACCACCCCCGCATTGGTAGGTGACTGAGGCTACGTTATAATTCTAGAGTCCTGGAAGGTGGGAGAACGGGTCTATTCACACTGCTGAATCTTTTCATTTATAATTGTGAACTTTCTATAAACATGATCATTTTAATTGTTCGGTGAATTTTTCCTCCAGTTATTTTTTATTTAAGTCCTGCCAATTACTACATGAGTATTTCATATCTTTTTTGCTACTGGTTAAGGCCCAATTGCTTGTGCCTTCTACAATTACTACAGTGAAACGTCATCTCCAGTGCGTTGGTACAAAGAGGTAAAACTGAAAGGTGAGCTGGCAAGGAGGCAGTCCCCTTACCAACGGGGTTAGTGCCCTGACGCAGAGACTTGGGGCTGCTTGCTCCGTCCTTTCACCAACAGGGCTCTTACAGAGGACGCCAGTGATGAAGAATGGGTCCTCACCAAACGAACACTGAATCTTCTCACACCTTGATGTTAGGGTTTTCAGCCTCCAGAATTGTGAAAACCAAATTTCTGCTGCTCAGGGCCAGGCAGATAGCTCAGCGGACTAAAGCACCTGCTTAGGCAGAGAGCAATGGCTGGGGTTGGATTCTCGACGTGCTGTGCTGTCCCCTCCCGCGGGGCGCACTGAGAGGGCGATTGAGACTGGGCGTGGTGGCCTGCGCCTGTAATCCCAGCGCTTGGAAAGCCGTAAACAGGAGGATCACTACGAGTCCAATCAACGTAGTGAGGCCCTGTAAACCCTGTCCTAAATACAAAATAAATAAGTAAATAAATAAATAAATTTCTGCTGTTCTTTATTACACTGTCTAAGACATCTGTTATAACAGTTTAAGCAGACAAAGAAGCAGGGATCCTATTATATTTTTAAGACAATTTCCCTATAGAATAGTATGAAATTATTCACTTCAGTGTAATTTTTTTTGTTGGTTAGTAATCACTTACTTCATTTGGAGCATTTTCCAATCCATTCTCTATAATTTTCCTGACAACAAATATTGTAATGTGTAAATGGTGATTATATTTATCTTATTTATTTATTTATTTATGTATTTATTTATTTTGTATTTAGGGCAGGGTCTACAAAGTCTCTCTACATAGATCAGATTTGTAGTGATCCTCCTGTTTACAGCCTCCCAAGAGCTGGGGTTACAGGCACCACCATCACATCCAGTCTCAATCATCCTCTCAGTGCACCCCCCAGGACAGGGTGGCACGGCAGGCCTGGGGATCGAATCCCAGCCCCTGAGTCTGCCTAAGTAGGATCTCCTTTTAAATATTTATGTGACTTGATTTTCCTCCCTCTGCATTGGCTAGCATATTTGAAATAATTTGAAGATAGAGTAATGAGAGTTATGATCCTATCTTTTTCAGACTTCATTGGCATCATTGGTAGACTTCCTTGCTAAGGAGGGAAGATCTATTATTTGATATATTCTTTACCATGTTCACAGTGTTTTATTTACAAATATTTTATGTAAAAATGTATGTTGTCAAAAGTCTTTTGTGCTTGATTTTTGGATGGGATCTAGAAACTTCCTTTTCTATCTTTGCAGTATTAATGTTTGCAGTACATAATGATGACATTTATTGAGAGGAGTTCATACCTGGACGTAATACATCTCAGTTCTTTCTTTCCTTCTTTCTTCCTTTTTTTCTTTCTTTATCCTCTATCTCTCCTCTCCCTCCCTGCTATTCCTTATCACTTGCAAAAACTCTGCTTTCATTATTTTTTCCCCTTTCAAATCTTTTTTATTCCCATTTCTCTCCTCTTTTCCTTTTCTTGTTCTCCCATCAACTTGGAAAAGATCTGCCTACTTTTCGCATGTCTTCTATTTTGATCTTTATTCCTGGAATATGTTCTCTTCTCTTATTACTATGTGTTATGGTTTGTGTGTAGTTGTCCCCCTAAAGCCTCATGCAGTCCTTGGGGGCCCAGTTCTAGACTTTGTGATTCATTCATGATCCAAGGCTGGGATTATGCGTCTGAATACTTCTGGGATTATGGGTGTGAGTACTACACCCACCCTAGAGCAGATAGTCTGAAGGCAATACAAGGAAAAGAGAGACCCATATTAATAAAATAAATAAAACAAGGATCTAGCACATTTAATAACATTTTCTGAAAGTGCTCAATATAATCAACATTGATTTTATGTCTTCTCCAATTACTAGCTGTGAGACATTGGGTCAGTGTTATAGCCTCTTTTTGCCTGCTTGCTTATTTGTACAACGGAACTGCCAGTACCTACCTAGAGATATGCTCTAAGGTTTCAATGAGATCAATCAAGCACACAGAGTATGCAGCACAGTGATTGGCACACGGTCCCTACTCAGGAAAAATAAACTCACGCTGCTCTATGTGGACTAAATATAGTGTTCACTTTACATTTCCTTTTTCTTTTTGCAGTACTAGGGATTGAACTCAGGACTTTGTACTTGCCAGGCAAGCGCTTATTCTGCTGAGCTATCTCCCTCGGCCCTACATTTCAATTTTTTTTTTTTTTATCCCTTGGCCTTTTATATTTTTTATTTTTTATTAATTTTATTGAGAAAAAAATTGCAATGAGACAGTTTCAAAACAGGTTGGTAGGAGAGTTACAACAATTAATACATTGCATGTTGTTGTCTTTGTAGTAGTCATTCATAGCTCAGGATGCCAACACAATATCCTGTCCAAACACTATTAGTACAAATCTTTCTTCTTATTGAATTAAGAAGAAAGTGGCTATATATCTATCCTAACAATTTTGTATATATAGATACAGAATTGCCCTTTATTCACATCAATTTTTTAAAATATATCCATTAGTAAAACAAGACTTGTGTGGAAAAAATAAACTGTGAAATCCAAAGTTATAAAGCTAAATATTCCATAAAGTGTAATCTATGGGCAAAGGATAAAATTAAGTATAGAACATCAGATCCTAGGGAAGAGGTTCATTGTGTTTATCGATAATTAAATGAAAATAATTCCAAACTTTTGACTCAAATGAGTTATGTATGAATCATTGTATTCAGAAACATAAATTTGACCTGAGTAGATTTTGTTGTTTCGACTTTTACACTTATAAAAGTGAGGCACTCTCCTGGCACAGTTCACAACTCAATTTGCTGATCTTGGGCAGTTAATGCTAGAATTCTCACATCCCATATTCTTTGTTCCTTCATGATTGCTGTTTCTGATGCGACAAACAAGTTTTTTTTATTTTCATAAAGTCATGCTCCTTGCCATGCACATAAGGTCAGTATTGTTAATTTAAGTCATTTTTACAAAATACATAAAGTTGCATTATTAAATTTATGTTTTGTTCAATTTTTGGCATAATTTTAGGGCATATTGACTATTAACTGTGAAGCATATTGACACTAACCAGTGATAATATTTTCTTTTAATTATTTATGTATTCATTTGATACAGGATCTTGCTATGCAGCTCAGACTCATAGTGATCCTCCTGTCTCAGCCTCCCCAGTACTGGGGTTATAGGTATGTGTTATTCTGGGACAGGATGGCATGTGGTACTGGGGTCTGAACTCAGGTCCTTGAGCTTGCCAAGCAAGTGGTTAGACTGCCAAGCAACCTTACAGCCCAATGATAATATTTTCTTTACAACTGTCACTAAAATTATAATTACAGCCAATAATACTGTCCCACTGACTCATAATATTCAGTTAAGACCTATATTGCAATCTGGAATAATATGTTTTATTTTGAAAAATGACATGCAATCTTTCTTACCAAAAGAAAGAGTATATGGCCGCCATTTTAGAAAAATAGTTAGAAACTTAAAATTACTCAAATCTCGGTTTACTGTAAGTAAACTTATCAGAAATTTCCAGAAGTAAAATCAATAGTTTTTTATGCACATACTTAAACTAACTTAGACCAAAGTATTTCTATATTAATTCATAACTTTTCTCTGGGGTGTTATGTTTTTCAATTTTTATTCTGTTTGAGATATTTTTGAAATATAAGGGTTCATGTATAGAAAAATTAACTAATATTTTAAAGTTTCAAACTGGATTTCTCAAGTGAAACAATGTTTACCTTTTAAGGATAATCTGCTCTTTTATAATTGCATATAATTGCAAAAGCAGGCCTAAAAAACATATTATATCCATCATCTTTTTGTATTGTAGTAGTAATTCTTTTTTTTTTTTTTTTATGTATTTAGTACAGGGGCTACCGGGTGTCATTACACAGATTGGACTTGCAGCGATTCCCCAGTTTTCAGCCTCCCAAGTACAGGGATTACAGGCGCACGCACCATGCCCAGTCTCAGTTGCAGGGCTGGCACTGAGGGTCGGGGATCAAGCCCCAGTCCCTGTGTCTGGTAATAATTCTTATAAACCCTTTTTTCTAAATGGCTTGTTTGTACATTCTTTGTTACTTTAGTGCTGTTTAGTAATTTTAGGGCCTAAGAATTTGCTCTTTCTTTGGCGCTTCTCATTTTCAAAGGGTTTGAACTGAGGCCTCAAGGAAAAGTGAGCACAAACGCATAGACTGTCTTATTTTTCTTATCAAAAGATCATCCCATCACTAAATACTGTTGATTACAGGCCACACATATAGAAAAAAAGAAATAGATCTAATAGTACTATTATTACCCAAAAGGAAGTAGAAAAGTAAAGAAGCTTTTACAACAGATAAGTTTGTTTGTTTCTTTTTTTTTTTTTTTAATTTTAGGGAAGGGTGTACAGGGTGTTCAGGTTCTCACTACTAGATTGGACTCATAGTGATCCACCTGTTTACAGCCTCCCAAGGGCTGGGATTACAGGCGCACGCAACCACGCCCAGTCTCAATTGCCATCTCAGTGTGCCCTGGGGGGCGAGGCCAGCACGGCAGATCCAAGGATAGAACCCCTGGCCCCTGCACCTGCTGGCAAGTGCTTTAATCCACTGAGCTATTTGGCCATCCCTTCAACAGATAAGTTCTATGTTCTCTATTCTGCCTAGCAGTTGCTGTGTTGGTAATGTAATTTGAATTGTTTGCTTTGCCACTCAAGGTTCTCTCTCTTAAGAACAATATTTTCCTATTGAATTGCACTTCCTTCTCATCATATGGTGTAAATTCTCCCTCTACTTCCCTCTCTTTCCCAATGTCTTTCTCTTCTTGGGTAAGTTATAAATATTAACCCAAAAGATGTAAAATATAAATCTTTTATACGTAAATCTTATATGATGATTTATTTTATGACACTGTCTTATCTAGACTCATGTTTTACATACATGAAATGTTCTCTTATGTGATTCATATTATTTTTATCCAGCCCCACTGAATTAGGATAGATTAACCAGACATTTTATTACAAAGAGAATTTCCATTTGCACCTGTGCAAGAATGCACAAGTATTCCTGCATTCCATAGTTCATTAGTGTTCTGATTCATTAGGTGCTAAGATTTTAATTCACACAAAATATTTCTAAGTAAGCAGCTCCAAACTGTTAACTTTGATTTGTTTTTTTCTGCTCAATTTAACTGAAAAAGAGAGAATTGGACAGTAAATCCTATTGAACATATAAGCAATGGAGAGGACAGTAGAATCCTAATTTCATTTACACTGTCAGGTTGATGAATTAGCTTATATTATACATGGGTTATGTGCCAAATGATGTCTTTTGATTCTGACTCAAGAAAAAATGGCAAGAATCTTAAGCAATGAAAGTCCTGGAGAAAAAGAAAAAAAAAGAAAGAAAGTCCTGGAGGAGTTGTTATTTCTGGCCTTTTTATATAAGTAAAGGGAGGACTCATAGCTAAAGAACGTCAAAGTGTCAAAATCAATTTCACATGTAGTTTACCCACGTGATGAAATACAATGTGAGCTCTTAAAACTTGTCATGATTTAGTGGCAGTTGACAAAGTTCCTCTGTGTCCAATTAGCTCACAGCTTTCTCTGTGTTTCAGGTTCTGGATGATCTGCTCAATCAGGTCAGCAGCTAACTTCACGGAGTCTCATACATCTTCCCATGGTGTGGACGGATTCCTAAGCATCTGAAGGAGCATAGAGTGGGGCCAAGGGAAGAGACAGAGAGACTAGCACAGAGGCTAAGGAGCATGCAGGACCCGAGCTAACAGCTGGGTGCTGTGTAAGCTGTCAGAATCCTCAGCAGTTCCAGTGAGACAGAGCCCAGGGCTCAAGGATAGGACTGAAGGGGCCTGTGGTGTGGCCTGTGGTCAGCACAGGGAAGGCCTTTTCTCCTTTGATAAGAGGGCAGTATATAAGCTACTTCAGAAACATGGACGCCACCCAGGAAGAAGCAGATTAGAGGTGTGACCTGGAAAGCCTCCGGTGGAGCATCATCTGGGTGACTCTCCTCGAAAGAAGAGCAGTTGTCTCCATTTTGGCTCTGCCTGACCCTATATCCACGTATTGACAGGTACAGAGCTGGCTAGGACTTTTCCTTATCCTTTCAATTGGCTTTGAGCAATGCATATTGGTGTATCCCAGGTGCTGGGAGTAGTCTTTGAAGACAGCATGTGTGTTTCCCTGATAATCCACACCTGCTGCTTGTTAATACGAGCTGGGTCCAGGCAGGAAAAAGAGCCAGTGCTTCACCCTGTCATCTGGGATCAAGCCTTGAGATAGAGGCTGTGACTTCTGGGGGCTTGAAAGATTACACATCAAAGCTGAAGCACTGGACCCAAAACATTAGATACCATCTCAACAGTATAATGCAAATCACTTTTTTCTGCATATCTTTCTCTGCATATCACAGAGGTAAATACAGGCCTCCTAGCCCAGCTCATAGTACACACCTACTTCCTGCAATTCTCAATCATTCATCCCCAAGCCACTCCTCATTCATGACTGAATAAAACTCAGGTTCTGCCCTGGGTTGAGGCCTTTGTTCAAGATAGTTATCACCATGGTTGGACTTAGGAACTCTTGGCTCTCCATAACTATAAATATGCTTTAGTGTCTTCATTTTTGCTGTTGGTTGCACCAGGAGGGGTAGATTGGAATTAACTTGGTGGGATTCCAATACTGTGTCTTTGGGATTACAGATATAACTTCTTGGACCGAGATGAGGACCAAAGAGGGTTCAGTACAGCGCCCTGAGTTGACAGAATAGATACTCTGGAAATTGGATCAGAGTTGCTAGAACTACTCTGAATACCTAAAAGAAGAGTATCCCACTATCATGTAGCAAGATTCTTGTGAGCTAAGTTTTGGTTCCATAAATAAAGGTACATCTTCTGCACTTGTGACAATGAAAAAGGCAATGTTATACACCACAGTGTGCTATACCATACATAAGATAGAAGGAACATTAGACATTTCTTTTTTCCATTGTATAATAGGTGGCATAAATAATATGTCTGTACATAATGCAAAACAACTTTCTGTCCTGTGATAATTTTAAACAAAATATAGGATTGTTTATACTGGCACTTGTTGGTTTGTGTGTGCATGTATTCCACTGTCTTTAGCTAGATGTGCATGAGGCACTATAACGCCGGGTTTCGGATAAGTATGTTAGCTCTATACTTTTGAGTATTTTCTTTCATGATATAGTTCTAACTTTCATTAGTGATATTAACACGAAGGTCAGATTTGTGGAGGGGTAACAGTCAGCCTTTGAAGCCTTACCCAAATGTGCGTGGAAGGCCTTTGTCCCCTAATGAGCCTCCTTTCATATTACTGGTTGTGTAAAGGCTGAACTGTGAATGGACATCAATCAGCTTACAGCTGCACCCCATCCTTCGGATGGCTGTAGCCATGGCAACATGCCCCAAATGGAGACGCAAATTAATCCATTTGTGTAGAATTCTCAGTGAGAGCCCACTTTCATCTTTCAGAGATGATTGTTAGAAAGTCTGTTGATAATGTAAAATACTGAGCAACAGCAAAATAGCGGTGGACTATCCACAGGATCTTCTCCCAGTAAACAGTGGGGCTTCTTTCCCTTTTTATCTGCTGGAGTTGTCAGAAATCAGCTGGGGATTTGATATTGCCACTTTAAGGTTTTCTTAATAATAAAGTTACATTAATTTAATGTCCATGCATAGGCTGTTTTTTGCCTTCTCTCACCAGTACTATCTAATCAGCCTTGAAAATGAGTACAAAGATTTACATAGCAATGCAAAACTGAAAAGTAATCTTTTATCTTGATGCTTTATTGCTAATAGTATTCATAGGACATAGAGCATGAGAGATACTTTCAACATCGGGTTTGGAATTAATTGTTAGCTTACTCTGTTACATGAGCAGCTGAAGTTAACTTCCTGTATCTTATAAAAGTTAAAAATCACTGAGTGTGTTCCTCGCCTTGTATTTTTAGTCCTTCATCTAGGCAAGTCTGCTCTTCAGTTACTGTTTCATAAAAAAGCATGTTTTGCTTCTTAAATAAATTCAAAGCCAAATTGCAACTTCCACTGTCAAAATGCTTTGATGAATTATTGAAACAAGGTAAGCTTTCACAAACTGAACAGATACTGACTTGTAATTTGGAATTTAGATTCATTACACAATGATAGTCAAAGGAAAATAGCAATGTTACATGTTCTTGTTATTCGTATCTTACAGACCTGTATTTTTCCATACAGAAATTTTTCTACCATGTAGTTTCTAACTTTTCCTAGTCATGGAAACATTTGAGAATTTAATAAAAGATCTAGAAATGACTCTTATGGATGCTGTACAAATATGCACAGTTCCAGTTGACTCATGGATCACAAATCAACAACTTGTTCATCATACTAACATTTAACATTCATGTCAGTGAACAGGTGAATGATATGGAAATAAGTGACTTTTCTTTGATCTATTACAGAATTGTATTTTCAGGACAAGCTGCCACTGAAAATCCGAGTTAGGTGAAACGAGAAGAACAGCTCAATCTACTTACACTGGGCAGAAGTGACTAGAGCCAGGAACTGACACAAGTAAGGAAATAGTCATTCTCATGAATTGCTGGAAGCAGAAAGTGGGCTGGACTGATGAAGGGAAAACTCCTGTGATCATAGTCTTAGAAATGTTACAAAATTTTAATAGGGTTTACTCCCAGAAAAGACCTCAAATTGTCACAGGAAAGACCCAGAGATGTTCTTCCCATAATTTTGGAAGGATGAACAGAATAACCAGTATGAAATACTCCCAGAATATTCTGTATAACAAAGACCTGTCATGTGAGGAGAACGAGTTTCTACAACCTTAACTCAGCAAGGGAAGGATCTTCCTCCTCCTCTAGGCCTTTCTAGCCTTTTGGTCGAATCTCACTTGATGGGAAAAAGCTGACCCACCGGCAAAACACTTGTGAGGATCACAGCCCATAGGTACATAAGTAGCCTAAAACATAATCATAAGAATGCTTACCCCAACACAAACGTGGACCACCATACCAATATAGCGTATTGACAGTGAACAATCGTAGTAAAATAAAGCTCAAAAAATTGGAAAATGTAAGACTTCTGAGGAAGAGATTTTAAAACAATTCAAAGCTAACAGCAGAGACAGCTGTTAGGATAATAGCTGTACCTGTGGCATGTACAACTACAAGAAATATTAAGTAATCTGCAATTCCTAGTCAGATTAATATAAATTCTCACATTAACGGCCTTGTTTTCTACTACTAGCCAGCACATCATATTATAGGCATAATGAAGACAACAAAGGGTAACAAAGTCTGAAGAAACCAAATAAACAATCGAAGTGGACTCAAGAGAATCTAAGTGTTGGAATTGCCAAGAAGAAGTTTTCCATAACTTTGGTAAATAAGTTGGGCATTAGTGGAAAAAAGTATACAACATTGAAAAATAGCTACATGGAAAAAAAATGGAAACTCTAAAATGAAAGAAAAAGAAGAAAATATGAGAAATTAAAAAAATTATGGAAGAGTTGATAATTTCACTAGGTTAATTCAAGTGTGAACACAATGAGAACAAGAGTGGTCAAGAGACTGAATACAGTGAGGAAAAAGGACATCAACACCAGACAAGTTGGTAACAACATTTTGATCTAAAATTGAAGGAAAAAATAATCAGAGAAATGAAAGAAATAGAATTCTGAGACAAGAACAGAACTTGTAAAGAAGGTAAAAAAGGAATATTTGAAAGAAAAGAAAAAAATCTTATTAACAGAAGAGTTTGAAATAATAATGGCTATGCATTTTTCAAAATTGGTAGCAGACATCAAATCACTTATCTAAAAGATCACAAGCAAGCATACGTGGATTTATAATATTCAACAGTAGAAACTAAAGGAAAAATATTTCTAGATAGTTTTTTTCTCATAAACTTGGTACCAATTTGCAACATTTACTGTACATTGCCAAATAAATATACAATGAAAAAATCCCAAAATTGAAGTATGACAAACATGCAAGGACTCTACAGCATAGTCAGGGTCAACCATTGCATCAGAGATCTTCAGCGCTTCAAAGAACACTGTCCCTTTGCCTGTTCTCTAGTGACTAGCAACCAAGTAAGCAGAAAATGTTTACCTGCTTTCCTTTCCTCCAGAATGAGGTGTAAAGAAATTAAAGGCCCACAACAATGCAGAAGTTCCAGTCTTGGGAATTGCTGAACAAGGGAAGCCAAAGTCTTAAGGCAAATGTGTAAAAACAAAATACACAACAACAACGAAAGCTTTTCAACTTACTAACTAGTTTGTGAAGAAAAATGTGCACCTGTATCTCTTTTTAAAAGTGCTTAATAGTGAGAATTTTTAGTTAAACTTGAATTTATTTTTAAAAAAAAAAAACAGGTAGCAACCAAAAAGGGCAGATTCAGGTAAAGCAACAACATGTAGTATATCTTGATTTTAACCAAGTTTGTAAGGGAACTAATACACATAGAGCTCCTACTAACTCTTTTGGTGAAAAGTCATTGTTGTAATTATAGCAAAATTCTTTAAAGCCTCCAAATTATTTTTTGTAATTAATTGTATATTTATATAGTTTTTTGCTTAAAGAGTCCATCTTTAAGTAATCTGTTTTATGTTTATTCATTTAAAAATAATTGCAAAACCCATTAATAAAACGAAAAGTCAAAATGACTAAAAGTTTTCAATGACTTTAAATGACAGCTGAGCCCAGCAAGCTTCAGGGCCTCCCTTAGGAAATAGGCATTCAGAGCCAGAGAAGAGAAAATCACTGCCCTCTGCAGAGAAAGAAGAATAACACTCAATTCTTGCTAGAAACCATGCAATCAAGAGGAGAGTAGAGAGAAATAAATTATTCAAAGAAAAATGTTGTAATTTATAATTCAATATATGATCTAGTTTTCTTACATAAAGGCAAGTGAAGATTTTGTTAGACAAACAAAAACTAAGACACTTTACAAGAAGTTCTTCCCTGAAAGAAATGTTAAAAGAACAAATTCAAAAAGAAGGAGAATGAAGGGCCGGCCAAATAGCTCAGCAGATGAAAATGCCTGCAAGCAGGCCCAGGGGATGGGGGTTCAATCCCCGGACCTGCCATGCCAGCCTCCACCCCGGGGCATGCTGAGACAGCAATTGAGACTGGGCATGATGGCACGCACCTGTAATCCCAGCTCTTGGAAGGCTGTAAGCAGGCAGATCACTATGAGTTCAATCTAGTAGTGAGACCCTAAACACCCTGTGACCTTTCCCTAAAATGAAAAAAGAAAGAAAGAAAAAAAGAAAGAAAGAAAGAAAGAAAGAAAGAGAATGAAATATCAATAGCCTCAATTTTCATTATAGAAAGAATGTTACATAAATAATGAATATGGATAAGATAAAAATTGTTTTCTTAGTTGATCTAGAAGAATATATTTGTGTATATGTGCCTCAGAGCAAAGCACAAAAAATCTTTATGTCAAGTACTATGGTAATGATTTATTTCTTAATTGAATTATGGGCTGATGAAATAAATGATGAGAATGAGACACACATTGGGGGATATAGAAACAGTCTAAGTAACGTTTACTGCCTTTGGACTAGGTCAGTATTATAAAAAGGACGACAGAGATTGTTTTAAAATGTATATTATAAACTGAAGAGTAACCTCTAAAATATTAAACAAAAGAAGTTTAATGGATATCCTAATAAATGCTATATGGTAAAATTTTATGAAATGTTCTATTAAAGTCACAGAAATATGAAAAAGAGGGAAAGAAGAAGCAAAATCTTGCTTGCTTTGGCAAAAACAGGGTTTGATCCCTGGCACCAGGCCAGCCCCGCCTCTGGGCGCACTGAGCTGGCCACCGGATCCGGGCGTGGTGGAGCGCACCTCTGATCCCAGCGTTGGGGAGGCTGAACACAGGCGCATCACTATGAGTTCCAAGCTGCCTAGTGAGACCCTGTACAAAACAAAAATAAAAACATACATTAAAGAGAGAAACAAAATTTAAGAAAATTGCAAACATGATAAGTATTACACCAACTATTTTAATAAATAAGAACAGGGCAAGTAGCAAATTCACAGTTTTAACAATCATGTTCAATGCACATGGTTTATCAATTTAAAGAGACTTTCAGGTGGACAATCATTTAAGAGCCAACTAGGGCCAGGGAGATAGCTCAGTAGAATAAGCACTTGCCTGGCAAGCCCATGGTCCTGAGTTCGATCTCCTGTACTGAAAAAAAAAAAAAAAAGCCAACTATATGTTTGCGATAGAAGACCCATTTCAGCTATGAAGACTCAGACACATTAAAAGTTAAGACCAACACATAGTATATTAAAACTAATTAAAACAAAGATAATCCAGCTATAATAATTTCAGATAAAGTAGACATTAGTAGAAATCGGGAGAGAAAATTTAAACAAAGATAGAGTGATTAATATTACAGAAAGACATACCTGCCCTTAAAGTTCATTAGCTTACAAATACAGATTTCAATACTTATCTTTCAGTAATTAGTTCATCAAGAAGGGATAAATTAGCAAGTACATAGTTGTCCTGAAGTGCTAGGAGAGTAGAATTTCCTTAACACCAAAACCAGATAAAGACATTACAAGGAAAAAGAACATTATAATAAAAGTCTCTCAGCAAACTAGAAATAGACAATGTCATCAAGTTGAAAATGAGATTAACTAAACTATCTCTATCTAGCTACTGGGAGAAATTAGATATTTACCCCTAATATCAGGAATATAGCAAGGCAGTTACTTCTGCTTAATACATCATAAGTTCTAGCTTCTATAATAAGAAAAATAAGGGAAATTGCATTTACATTGATTAGAGAAAAAGTCAGGCTATATTTCATTCACAGAGGGCATGATGGTCTTTGTAGAAAATCCTAAAGAACTTACAAAATTCTCTCAACTAGGTATAGTGAGCTCCCAAGATAAAAGTAAATATACAAAGGCCAATTACTTTGCAATATACTAATGGTGAGCAATCAGAACTTAAAATGATAAA
This sequence comes from Octodon degus, assembly GCF_000260255.1. Lineage (NCBI taxonomy): Eukaryota > Metazoa > Chordata > Mammalia > Rodentia > Octodontidae > Octodon > Octodon degus. The sequence goes on along the minus strand of NW_004524697.1, from coordinate 955,527 downwards.
CTTTTGTTCCTTACAAGCCAAGTTCTTTTTTTTTTTTTTTTTTTTTTTGGTACTTTTTAGGGAAGGGTGTTGAGGATGTTCAGGGTCTCACTACTAGATCGAATTCCTAGTGATCCGCCTGTTTACAGTCTCCCAAGAGCTGGGATTACAGGTGCGTGCCACCATGCCCAGTCTCAATTACCCTCTCAGTGCACCCCGGGGGCGGGGCTGGCACAGCAGGCCCAAGGATCAACCCCAGGCCCCTGTGCTTGCTTTCAGGTGCTTTAATCCACTGAGCTATTTGGCTGGCTCTTGAAAAGTATATTTATTTGTGTATAGAAATCCCTCATGTGATCATAGGTGGGGCTTTCCAGAGGTGGCTTGAGAGTGTGGAGCTAGGGCCAAGGCTGTGTGATTCCTAAGTCAGTCCACTGAGTGGCTTGGCATAGTTTCTGGGAGTGGATAGCGGGAAGGCTCCCTGAGTGTGCGTGGTACTCACCCCCAAGGCAAGTAGCCAGGATAGAGCATAATGGGCAGAGGGAGGGCGCTGGGCTCACTCATTGCTTGCCATTTCTTTGCTACTTCATTGTTTTTCTGCCTTCTTCCACCCAGAGACTGTTTCTCTTCTCTGATGCCTCTCTGCCATGTTGCCTGGAGCCAGCCAACTAGGAGCTGAATCCTCTAAGAACTGTGAGCTAGCAAACTCTTCTTCCTTTAACTTTGGGTATAATGTATTTTGTCTCAGCAATGAGAAAAATGTAACTAAGATTATAT
>NW_004524697.1:951640-954674 GCF_000260255.1 Octodon degus | reverse complement strand
GTAAGTGCAAAATCTACATGAAGAAAATGATAAAATTCTGATGAATAGAACCAGAAGTTCTAACTAAAAGGAAAGACAATCCATATTTATAGATTAAGAAAGTCAGTTTGTTATGATGTTAATTCTTCTTAAATATAAGAAGTGATTAAATATATCTCAAATACAATTATAGCTAGTGGCTTTACAGATACTAATTTATACAGGAAACCAAAAGACATAGAATATTCAAAATTATTATAAAGGGAAAGTACAAAGTTGGAAAACTGTAAACATTTATAGTAAGAGTAATCAAGACAGTGCAATAGAAGTGAAAAAGATTTTAACAGTGGAGAAGAATCAAGTAACCTTTGCAAATGGACAAAGAAAATTTAGATTTAGTGTGGAATAAATTTTTGAATAAATAGGAAAACTAGACATTCAAACAGAAAAAGAACATGTGCATAGACTACACATTTCAGAAAAGTTAACTGAGGGGCTGGGGATGGCTCAGTGCAATAAGTGCTTCTCTGGTGAGCACAAGGGCCTGAGTTCAATCCCGGTTCTGCCAAAAAAAAAAAAAAAAAAGAAAGAAAAGTTAACTGAAAAGGTATTGTGAGCTAAATTAAAAGGCATCATAGAGCTAGTTGTAAAACTTATACAATAAAATATAGGAGAAATTCTACATGAATTTGAATCTGGATATATACATACATATACATATATAATTATGATGCATAAAAGAAAAATATTGTTGTGTTGGACTTTATTAAAACAAAAATTGTTTGTCTTTGGAATAAACTGTTAGGAGCATGAAAAGACAAGCCAGAGATTGGAGAAAATATTTGAGAAACACATATCTGATAAAAGACTTACATCCAAAATATACAAAGAACTCCTAATACTGAACACAAAAGAAAACAAACAACTCAATTAAAAAATGGGCAAAGCATCTGAACATACTCATCAAGAAATACAGATGGAGAAGCACACACAAAGATGCTCACTAGCATTTCTCATCAGAGACTGGAAAATGGAAATAAACAACACTGACATACTACTACATTCCTTTGAGTAGGGCTACAATCCAGAAAATCTGACCACTAATTCTAGGGAGACTGTGGACCACAGACAACTATATTTTCTTGCTGGAAGCAATGCAAAGTAGTACAGACACACTGGAAATGATTTGGCCAGTGCTGCCAAGCTAAATATAGTTTTACAGTCTCTCCAGAAATCAGGTTCCTAGATATTTATCCAATTAATATAAAAATATATGCTCTTTCAAAAATATGCATGCAGATGTTTATTTCAGTTTGACTGATAATTGCCCAAAGCGCAGAGCTACAATATCCCTTAAGAGAATGGAGCAGCTCATTTTGGTTCATTGATGCACTGGAAAAATTATTCAGAAATAAAAATAAGGGAGCCAACAAGCCATGCGAAGACATGGCTAAGGCTTACATGCATATTGTGAAGCAAAAGAAGCCAGGGGAAGAAAGGCTATGTGCCTGTGACTCTGCACAGTATTCTGCAGAATGTGAGATTAAAGAGCTGATTAGAAGGCCAGTGGGTTCTTCGTGAGAGGATGAAGGTGGAACAGAAGAACACAGGCTTCGCTGAAGCTGGCAACGATTTTATGTTCTACTGCAATAGTGGGCATGTGACACTATGCATTAATGAGGAGTCATACAATTTTATTTATTTATTTATTTATTTTTTGGCAGAACCAGGGATTGAACTCAGGCCTTTGTGCTTGCTAGGGAAGAGCTTATTTCACTGAGCCATCTCCCTGGTCCCCAAAATTTTTAAAAAATAGAGTGAAAGTTAACAAATATACGTCTTAAAAAATTGTTCTGGAAGTTAGAGGAATTTCAGAATAAAATGCCCACAGTGACAAAAAGATTGATTCAGATTACAAATGCATGTACGATCTTACTGAAATGATAGGCAAAGAGTGCTGCCTAACTAGCTCTGGCTGTAACAGTCTATAGGAATAAAAGGAAAGGCAATTTCACATGAGCACTTCCATTATATAGGAAATAAATGAGTGGAATAACAAAGAACAGTGAAAGACAGATTTCTCATGCCATATAAAGTTACAGATAACCAAGGGGAGGCTAGATTGATCCATGTGTTTTAGAAATTAGCATGAATTCATTTTTAGATCAATATAATACAGAAAATTAAAGATGGAAATATTATTTAACCTGAGTTAGTGTCTTCACACGTGGTTCTTTGGTCTTTCAACAAAGGTCTTTAGGCAATAACAACAACTCCAGTAGCATATTTACCTCCTGGACCTGGGTTTCTATTACCATGGTAAAACAGAAGCAATCAGGGATTCTTAAAAAATGGTTGATTTTAGAACTCAGGCAGGAATTCAATGAGCTCAAAAATAATGTAGTGCCAAAAGGTAAGAATGAACACAAAGCACACACACACACACACACACACACACACACACACAGAAAACTGTAATCATGTAGGTATGCCGCTGAGACAGAGAAACCAAATATAAGAACTCTTGGTGACAAAATTGGAGCATTTGAGTAGCAAGAATACATAAGTTAGTGTTGTATGTAAGTCCACATAAATAATCACGAATCCACACTGTTATAAATAATTGATGACACAGCAATTCTTGTAAATATTCAACCTTGTAGAAAGTGGAATATAACTCCTCACTGCTCACGTGGAGGCTTCAAAATTCCACCCAATATTTCAGTGTGGAATTGGGAAGAAAGTGACTAGAAAGAAACACAAGCAATGCATCTATTAGGAGAGCTTGCCAACTTCACAAACTATAAAACAGGGTCCAGGGAGATAGCTCAGTGGCATAAACACCTGTGTGGCAAGTGTAAGGTTCTGAGTTTGACCTCTGGTACCAAAAAAGAAAAAGATAAAACATATTGGTGTTACACACTTTTGATATAATGTGATGAGAAAAATGGAATCCTGCTTATTGTGCTCTTCCCAAACCAAAAACTCTGGCCTAATCATGAGAAAATGATCCAGCAAGTCCCAGCTAAGGCGTTAATCCCCAAATTACCACTAT
>NW_004524697.1:946883-949810 GCF_000260255.1 Octodon degus | reverse complement strand
TATTTGATTTTATTATATTATTTTTACAGGAATTTGATTGAAATTCATTGATTTTGATGTCACAACATTTTGCCTCAGTATTCTTATGTATTTTGGATTATTTTTCAGAGTATGAAGCTAAAGAAAAAATTTTTATTAAGGTAGCACAGCCTGAAAGCACAATAGCAAGAGACTGAAACTAGTGGATCTGGCTCTAAAATTGATGTTAATCATGACTAACGTTACTGAACATTATGAATATTCTGGGATGTTCATGAATATTGTAGAAACACTATTATCTTGGTTTTTAAATAAAAATTACAACTTACATTACTTGTGAATATAGATTTATTAGCTGGGTGACTCTTCCCAAGGTTTTTGAATGAAAAACAAAATAACTTTGTCCATGTGACAGTGTACCAGCTATATGATACTTCGTATAACTTTTAAGAAGTTTAGATAATCAGTAAGACTCATTTGCTAACAACATCCTCTCTGTAGAGGGACATTTTATTTATGTATTTTAAAGAGAAAAATATAAATTTTTATAAAAATAAAAGAGCTTCCAAATAGACTAATAGGAGAGTGATAATAATCAATACATTGCATACTATTATCTTCATAATAATTATTCAGAGTGTAAGATATAGGCATGAAATATTGCCCCAACAATATTAACTCACACCTTTCTTTTCAGTGACAAAAAGAAACTAGCTGTATCACTATCTTAACTATCATATATACATATATACATAATAATAATTTTTTCCTGTTCCCTTCCTTCCTTTCCTTTTTTCTTGATCTGAACTTCTCTCTTTTTTTGAATAATTTATTTCCAATTCACAGTATCTATTGTATATTATGGATCTTATTTATTTTTTCAGTTTCTTAAACTAGTGAGATAATATGATGTTTACTCATCTGTGTATGATTTATTTCATTTATGAATATGATCTCAAATTGCATCCATTTACATATAAAAGTCTCAAGTTTATCCTTTTTATGACTGAGTAGTACTCCATTGTATACAAAGACCACATTTTTTAAAATCCACTCCTCAGTTGATGGGCATTTGGGTTATTTCCAAGTTCTAGCTATGATAAATTATGCTGCTATAAACATGGGTGCATGAATATCATTATTGTATGATGTTCTTAATTCTACTGAGAAGATACCCAGACGGGAATAGCTGGGGCAAATGGAACCTCCAATCTTAGTTCTTTGAGGAATCTCCATACTGATTCCTACAGTGGTTTAACCAGTCTACTCTCACCAACAGTGAAGAAGGGTTCCTCTTTTACCCACAGCCCCTCCAGCATTTGTTACTGGTTAATTTGTTGATGGTAGCCATTATTTCTGGAGTGAGATGGTTTCTCAGTGTTGTTTTAATTTGTATCTCTCAAATGACCAAAGATGTTGGACATTTTTCATGCATTTATTTGCCATTTCTAGTTCTTCATCTGAGGAACATTATTCTTCTCAGAGTGTCCATTTTTGGATTGGTTCTTTTAATTTTGAGGGCCTTATTTTTAAAAATTTTTAGATGTCCTAGATATAAGTCCTTTATGTGTAGGACAACTTGCTATAATTTTTCCCACTCTGTGGGTGGAAGATTTTAAACTATATTTAAAAATTTTTTCCAGTAATCTGATAAGTAAGTTCTGGGAAAGTATTAAACAACATAGTCAATATGGTTAATGATACTGTATTGTTCATTTGAAATTTTATGGGAGCAGATTTTAAATGTGTACACACACACACACACACACACACACACACACACGATAATGGAGGTAGTGGTGATATATTAATGGGCTGGATCATGATAATCACTATAAAATGTATTCCTATGTCAGACTGTCATGTCCTATATGTAACACTACGTACATGCAACTTGTAGGTATCCTTTGTATCTCAATGAAGATGGAAGGGAGAAAATGCAAAACAAAACTAAAGCTTCCAAAACAGCATACTCTGTGTACCAGATGGGATTCTTACAAGTCAGTAACTTGCATGGTGACCTCTGGTAACTTCTCTTTCCCTCACATTGAACAACATCCAGTATGATAAGATGCCTTCATAGAAATCACTTTTTTCAGTGATGCTGTCATATTTGGTAATTTAATAATAAGACATGTATCAGGCTCTGAGTTACTTTGTTCCAGGCTCTGTCTTGACTCTGGTAATGGTATAGAATTTTATCCTGGGCTGGCTGCCAGGGAATATATTTCAGTTCACAGACCAGAGACGTTAATTTGACCACATGTGGCCCACACAGTGATAATCTTTGGCTTTTGAGGTCATGAATGATATTCTTCTTGCCTGCTACATACATGACATTTTGCACTCATTTTCAAGGAAAAAAGTGTTCATTACCAAAGCATAATCTGGTGAAGCTGTGAAGTTTAAAAGCAATGGTTAAGAAGGTTGATGAGTATTGAATTCTAACTATTTTAAATAATTAAATTTAAGGTAAAGTATATGTCTGTCATGTCTCTGATGATATGATGTGGACCAGAAAGGAAAATCACTTGATTTCTGTGGGGTCAAATAAAAAGTTGCAGTCTTACTGGCTTTTTACTCATTTCTCCATCAGTTACTGTATAGCTTGCTGAACAGATAAATTCTCAGTAAAGTGTGCCTCAAAAAAAACTCAAACAACTCTGCGATTAAAGAGAAGTCAGTAGAGATGTTTGATACTGGCTAGAGACATAAATCATGCATGTAGGAAGTGGGTGAAATAGCACCTTTTAATTTTTCTCAATGGCAATCAGAAGTAATAACCTCATGGCAAGAATATGGACAGAGGGGCTGGAGAGATGGCTCAGTGGTCTAAAGCACCTACTTGAAACAAGCTTGGCAAAGCACAGGGACCTCGGTTCAATCCCCCAGCACCACATGCCAGCCAAGCCCTGCCCCCTGGTGGGCTGAGCTGGCCACACACACAC
>NW_004524697.1:943046-946783 GCF_000260255.1 Octodon degus | reverse complement strand
GCAAAGCACAGGGACCTCGGTTCGATCCCCCAGCACCACATGCCAGCCAAGCCCTGCTCCCTGGTGGGCTGAGCGGGCCACACACACACACACACACACACACACTAAAAAAAAAAAAGAATATGGACAGAAATCAATCTCAGAAGTTGCCTCAAAGTGTTTTAGTAAAAACTACAGCTGTTGGGATATTCCTATATGTTTCACTTAGGAAATTGTCTTTAAACACACTGACTGTCATGAGTTAGAAGCAATCTAAGTCTCACTTGATAGGATGCCCACAAATTTACGAATCCTGAATGAGAACTTGCAGAAATTAAAATAAATATTTCTCCTTAGTTAGAAATGTAGTGTAACAAAATAAAATTAACTTGTTTTTAAATTACAAAATAGGACTGTGTACATGGTTACTTCACTGTTATCGTACTTTTCACATTTTCCCAATTCTATGGGAAAGATAAAATTCCTGTTACAGTTTACTGAGAAAAGTAACTTTCACAGTGTCTCACAGGAAATATAGATGAAGCTTACTGGCCTACAATGACATCATTTATCCATAATGATGACCCTACATTGTACTTCACCTCATATTTTGAGTGTCCGCTATTTTCTAAACACTTCCTTTCCAAGCTAAAGAGGAGGGTATGGGGTCTGTCTCCCCACTTCACAGGGACTTGGACAGATGATGTATGTGCTCAGTGCTAAGTGCTGCCAGAGGTGGAAAGAACAGCTGTGCGTGGGAACCAGGAGAAAAGCTCTATAATCAAAAGAGATCATGACAAGCTCACAGGGAACTTATGTTGTGAGTTGGTGAGTGTGCTTAGTCGCTGTTTGAAGTATATAAATGGAAGCAAATTGTTTTAATTTAATGTTTGTAAAGAATGGCCTTTGGGGTGGGAGGTTGCCTCTGCATCTTAAAAGGTCTGTGTGTTTGGGAACTGTGGCAGGATTTTGCCGGGGATAAAAACTGAAATGATCAGAGGCTGGAGCAGAAAATAACCCTAAAAACTCTAGCTAAGTGTTGAGCTATTATGTGAAGCAATAATATTGACGAATCTTTTGTGTTTGGCTGTTTTCAAAGTTTAAAATAATGTTTCTTAGCCTTTTAAAACTGGCCATTAATAACACAGAGACTTCCATTTGATCTTCAATGATTATGATTTTTAAATTGGGGATTGCAAAGTTAGATGCCTGTAGGGAGCAGACAGACAATGCAATGCATAAAACTGGTCAAGTGAAATATGTAGCTTTTTCTCTGGTCCAGGACCAAAGGGTTAGTGCAATGGGGAGACACCCGACGCCATACAGTAGAGCTGCGGACAGGTCCTGAACACCACTTGGCGCAAGCAGTCACTCTGCTCCATGGTCTTGCTGTATGAGTCTGGCTGCCACATAGCCAGATCACCTGATTTTGTCAGAGAATCAGAAATGAGAGAGAGAGAGAGAGAGAGAGAGAGAGAGAGAGAGAGAGAGAGAACGTGTCTGTGTGTGCACATACACATGTATACATGCTTTGTCTTAATTTATAAATGATGGAAAATACTTTCTAATAAAAATAGTACACAACCAAATTTATGCAAAATCAACTAAGCAGGCTGGAATCTTTGTCCAGTTCCAGCTTACTGTCTTACCATTATTGGGTTCCATCTTACCATTGTTCCATTCTTTTTCTGAAGCACTAAGCATTAAACCTAGGGCTTTCACACTGAGCCTTTTTTATATGAGACACAGTCTTACTAATTTGATAAATTGCTCAGGCTGAGCTCAAGCTTGCAATCTTGCTGCCTCAGTCTAGCAGAGATCTAGGATGATAGGCCCAGTTACCACTGCTGTTTTATGTTGTTGAGATCACACAATGTACTGGACATCCTGCTTTTATCCATTCAGTTTTAATTACAATAGAGTTGTTACAACTATAATAGTAACACTTTCTTAGAAAGAATCTAGAAACAAAACGTGGAGTCTAAAATAAATATACATGGGATGGGGAGATGGCTGGGTGGCATAACCACTTGCCTGACAAGAGCAAGGTCTTGAGTTTGATTGTGCCTGCCCAGGACTGGGTGTGGTGGTGCATGCCTGTAATCCCAGTGCTGGTAAGGCTGAGATAGAAGGATTACTACAAGTCTGATCTGCAAAGTGAGACCCTGTAGATCCTGATATATATATATATATATATATATATATATATATATATATATATATAATTCATCATCCATCTGGAGCAATTATTAATCTCTTGTTTTAAATTGAGCTTTAAAAAATTTGACACCTGAGGGGACTTGACTGACCTTATCAGATACAAAAGTTACATTTCTTGTTATATAGGTCTTGCTTTATCTTGGTCTTAACCATCCAGCAGAAAGGTAAAAAACGATATATAAGGGGTGAAGCCATGTTGGTATGCTGGGCTGGAAAGGGCTCAGGTCAATGACTTCTGACATTGCCAGTCCTGTGGATGACCTACCACTTTATAGACTACTGGACTATATTGAAATATTTTGCTGAATTCATTCACCTACAATATTTAAATGACAATGGAATACCCTTCTCTGACAAAACTAAACAAAAAGGGGATACAATTGAGTGACCATTTTATATCTGTATATTCAAAATGGTTAGGGTAGATATACAGCTACATTCTCTTAATTCAATGAATAAGAACATTTGTTCTACTAGTGTTTGTGGGCGGGATGTCATATCTGCATCTTGTACAATGAATAACCACTGAGACAACAATGTATAATGTATTTATTATTGAAACTGTCCTATCAGTTTTGAAACTGTCTCATTGCTATTTGTTTCTCAATAAAATTATTTTAAAAAGTGTGGCAGCACCTCAATGAATGGCCATACTCCCAAAATTGTTATACAGATTCAATGCAATCTTAGTTTAAAACACCATTAGTACACCTCACAGATCTAGAGAAAACTTTCCTAAAATTCATCTGGAACCAGAAGAGCCTTAGAATAGAAAAATCAATCTGTGCAACAGAAGAAAGGCAGGAGGCATCACAGTCCCTGACTTGAAATTATATTACAAAACTACTGTGATAAAATCAGCATGGTGCTCGCATAAAAACAGATCTAAAGATCAATGGACAGAGTAGAAGAGGTAGATACAACGACAGGCCCACTCAGCTACTTTATCTTTGACATAGGGGCCAAATATGTTCATTAGAAGAAAGATCGCCTCTTTAATAAATGGTGCTGGAAATACTGGCTTTTCACATGCTTAAGGCTTAAAATAGACCCATGCTTATCACCATGCACAAAACTACAGTCAAAATGGATCAAGATTTAAATACTAAAACTGAAACAATAAATCTTCTGGAAGAGAAACTATGTAGAAACCTTAAGGACATAAGGATAGATAAAGAGCCCATGAACAAAAACGAAACTGGATAGGAAATACTTCAAAGAATCAACAACTGGGATCTCATCTTTTTGAAAATTTTCTGCACATCAAAAGAAATCATCAACAGATTAAAAAGAAATCCATGAAGTGAGAGAAAATTATAGCAGACTGTCAGACAAAGCACTCCTACCTAGAACATATAATTTTTAAAAATCAGGCCTCCAAAATTCAAAGACCCGATCCAAAAAAATGGGCATCTGAGATGAATGTACACCTCACAAATGAAGATATAAAATGCAAGTATCTATCTTTCTATATCTATATCTATATCTATATCTATATCTGTATCTGTATCTGTATCTGTATCTGTATCTGTATCTGT
>NW_004524697.1:939444-940430 GCF_000260255.1 Octodon degus | reverse complement strand
AAACAAACAAACAAACAAACAAAAACCAAAATTTAAGTTTCTTTCACATGTTTGTTGACCATTTGGGTTTTCTTTCTAGGACATCTCTGTTGATATCCCTTTCAATGGTCTTGGTCACTTTCTCATTGCTGGAACAAAAATACCCAAACACACAAGTTAATAGAGGAGAGGTTTGTTTTGACTCACGTTGCAGTCCACAGTAGGCTGATCCAGGGTAGAGCGTCTGATGGAGGTGTCTGCCACAGGAAAGCTGCTCACCTTAGGGTGACTGAGGACAGAGAGCAGAGAGGAGCTGAGCAGGGAGCTTGGCCACTCTAGGTCTTGCTCCTGCACTCGTGCTCTTTCTGCCTAACCCCACCTCCAAACAGCAATGAAGCCACCCCACACAGCCCATATCACATTTCAAGAACTCTGCCTGTGAGTGCATGAGGCTTTGTGGGCCATATAAGTAAAATTTCTGGGCCCAAAAGATAATGAGCATCTTTCTATGCAAAATGCATTTAGTCTACCTCTGTGACTAAAAATTTTAGCAGCCCCAGCATGGTGGAAGAGTTGCTGTCCAAGGTCTACCTTGAGACTTAAGGGAAACTAAATTGTGAGCTGCTGTAGATCAATCAGTCAATCAATCATTCAGTCTGTCTCTATCTATCTATATCTATCTATCTATCTATCTATCTATCTATCTATCTATCTATCATGTTAAACGTTGCTGACAGAGGATGATGGCACAAGGTAAACTTTCTCATCCTAATAGAACAAAAAGGAAATAAGATAACAATAAGACACAAACAAGACTGAGACCAAGCAGATCAAACATTAAACCTGTCAGGTGTCTCCCTTGCCTGAGACAAAGATATGAAATCCTATATCTCATAGCTTGGGTGGGCCCACCTGTACAGATTTGCCGGCTCACCCTACATGACTTCTCTCTTCAGGCAGCTCTGTGCACTGCCCCCAGTCTTTCCCAGTTGATAGTCCACATTCCT
>NW_004524697.1:928680-938574 GCF_000260255.1 Octodon degus | reverse complement strand
ATAGTTAGTTGGCTTCCCAACCCGAAAAGGCATGGGGAAGGGGCTGTACATGAAATCTGTCCCTGTATAGAAACTGGAAAGCAGAGAATACAGGGAGGAACTAGGGCACAAATATACACTTCCAGGTCACATGTTTAGTGTTGTAACTCTTCGATCCTGAGCCCGCCTCTAACCAGCAAGTCAGCTGCGCTGGCCCCATAACCAAGCCTGCCTATGAACATGTGGCAGGAACATCAGGTAGACATCTACCTATAACAGCATTGAAAAGCATGACACCATTTTTATTTTATTTGCAGTTTTAAGTTAAATTCTACTATTTTTCAAAATTCAAGTTATTATTCTCTTGGTAGCTCTATGTATGACAATTTTTAAAAATTCCATGAATCAAATTTATCAATTTCTGTTCTTTTTGTTTGCAATGCTGAGTCTTATATATCTTTTTTTCTGAAAGCATGACACTATTCTCTTATATTTTATTTTAAAATATTTAAAGTTAACTTTCCATGTATAAGTCTTAAATGTCTTTAAAATATTTTTTGGTTGGGTATAGAGTGATAAAAGGATTTTATTTTTTCCTTATTAATAGTCAGATTGTTTCAGCTCTATTTCTTGCCTGATCTCCCTTTCCATCCTTTAAGCTAGTCTCCTCCTAGAATATTTATTTTATCTCCTTTAAATCCATCTTCTATACTAAGAAGTAGAAAAATGTAAGTCAAACATTACTAAGGACACAGGTTTCAGATCATCCAGTCTGGGGCATACACTGGATTTAGCTCATATACACTTGAAATATTGGCAAGTAATCATGAAAGGACAGGAATAGTGAAATAAAACTGTAGTTTTATTTTTAGAGAGTCATAAAATACAGATATTAAGAGTTCATGGTATTTATCATGAGTACTTTGTCTTATTTTGCTGACCTTGTATACTAAGATCTTAAATTATCTTTCTCATTCAAAACAGGAAAAATATTTTAGCCTTTTATTCTACACTGAGAGTTTCATAAAACTTCAAAACCTATACTATGAAAAAAAATCTTCGGGAATAATTGTTTTTCATTATAATTGCTGTATTCATAACCTGTTCTGGAGCTGTTTCATTGAAATCTAAAAAATATTAATGCTTTTAGTCATTGCCTCCAATGACATATGGCTACCTTAGGCAAAGTTACACATAAATCCCTAGGAAAGTGTTCTCAAAAACAAATAGCTTCAGTTTTAGATATGATATAGCTGAGACTAAGATTTTTAAAAACTCTTTAACCAAATAATTTGACTGCCAGGAATTTATCTTGCACGTATGTTCAAGTATCTACAAAGTTATATATATATATATATATATACATATATTTCTCTGTTACATTATTAAAAATAGTAAGAGTGAAACAGCGTAAATGTGTATTACTAGGTGATATAGTCATGCTATATTAATGTAATAGAATGTCATGCAGTATAAAAAGAAATTTGAAATTGCATAGAGCTCTAAGATGTAACATTAACTAAAAGAGAGGGTTAAAGGACAGTGTACACACGCCAGGCGTGGTGACACATGCCTGCAACCCCAGCACTTGGAAGGTCAAGGTGGGAGGACTGCTGTGAGATTGAGGCCTGCCTGGGCTACCAAGTGATTTCAAGGCCAGCTGGACTATGTAGTTAAACACTGTCTCAAAAAGACAACACAAAATGAAATAAAGCAAACAAAAACAATGTACGTACAGTGTGCAACTGTTTATGTTTATATATGTGCTTCTTATTTTGGCACAAAATACTTCTGGAAGGACATATAAGAAGTAGGTAAAACTGACTTATCTCCTGGGGTGCTGAGGGCTCAGGAAAAGGGTCAGGAGGGAAGCTCTGCTATCTGTCTGTCTGTCTGTCTGTCTGTCTGTCTGTCTGTCTGTCTGTCTCTGTCTATCTATCTATCTATCTATCTATCTATCTATCTATCTATTCTTTTGCCAGTGTTGAATTTTGCACTATATAAATCTATTATCTACTGAAACATTGCTCTAAAAAGCAAGGCAACTCTGAAGAGGTTTGGCACAAAAACAAGTCATTTCAAATTATTTAAAATTAGTAAACAAATACTGTATTTTTCACCAAAACTATTAACTCAGGAATTCTCTCAAGTATGAGATGACATAGTGTGTTTATCGTGCTAAAGGTGCCAATATTTCATTTCAGCCACTTTTTGTCTCCCAGTGACTTGTGAATTACTGTCCACTCCATCTACTTGTGGTCAATGGGCACTCTCATCTCTCACAATCTCAGAGAAATAATAAAGGTTCAGACCACTCTTTTATCATTCAGATTATTTTCCCATTTCCCCCAGTTATTAAAACTCATCGAAAGCCAGTTGACCTCTGCTCAACTGAACTGAAAATTCTCATTTTCCAGCCATCATAAGATATTGGAGCACACAAATAGCATGGAAAACACTACGAAAATATAAACTATCCTCTCAAAACAAAGCTGAAAATAGAAGAACGTACAACACAGCAATCTCACTTTTGGGTGTATATTTAAAGAAAAAAGTCAATCCCTCCAAAGATGTCTGCATTCTCTTGTTCATCTCAGCACTTTCAGCAGCACAAAATATAGAAAGAGTCTTAATGTCTCTCAAAAGATGAATAACAGAATTATGGTACATATAATTAAGGTGTATTTGATAGAACACTACTCAGTCTTTAAAAAGAAGGAAATATTACTAAAGATAAAATGGATGAATCTAGAAGGTGTTATGTTAGATGAAATAAGGCAGAAATAGGAAGATAAACACCGAGTTCGCTCATTTATCTGTACTCTGAACACACCCAAGTCTTTTTTGTTGTTGTTGCTGGTGGAACCAGGGATTGAACTCAGGCCCTTGCGCTTGCTAGGGAAGCACTTATTCCACTGAGCCATCTCCCGGGCCCCACACTGAAGTCTTAGAAGCAGACAGGAAATGGTGGTTATCAAGCAGCGATGGGGAGACAGCGTGAACAATTTCCAAGCGGTGCAAGGTCCTAATAATGTTCTTACTAAATATATAGGCTCTGGTGATCTGGTGCGCCACAGTTGTATACTTTAAATTTGTGAGAGCAGAGAACTTAAGTTTTCTTACTGTACATATCAAGTGTGCATAATTGTCTTTATTGTAGAAATTAAATCTCAAAACATAACAGTACACTTTAACATATACAATTTTAAATTGTCAAATATACCTCAATAAAATTTCAGGGGGAGACATAGTGGTTTCTATTTTTATTGTTTGTTGTTTTGTTTCCTTTTCGCTCATTAAGTTCTCTTCTCATTTCTGTCAGTCAAATAGAGTGGCTGGATCATTTTAAAGAAATACTTTCTCACTTGAGCTAAATATTTTGGCATCTTCATTTCTAGGTTTAGCTCAGCTTCTCTAAGTGATAAGTTTCTGACAGACACTAGGTGAACTTGAAACTTTTTTAGGGGTATATTCAATTTAGGAAACTGATTATATTTCCTGAATCTGGGGCAGGGGATCTTGACAAACAGATGAGGGCAAATCAGGGATCCAACTAGCCCGTGGCATTGCCCTAGGCTGTATGCTGCCTGTGGAATTTTTACTTGACTCTCCATGGAGAAGGGTCTTGCTACTGTGCACCTCTGTAAGTATCTGCGCTGCTGTGGCAGTGCCTCCTTAGACCCAGAGGCTGGAGCATGTAGTGTAGTTTGCATTCTTAAGCCATGTAACTTTGATCTTGGCAAGTGATTAGAGCTTATGATAGTTTTGGCCACAGAGGAATACCTGCTTAGATAGTCAGGACTTCAGAAAAGAGACATTTAGGGAGTGGAGCCTTAGTAAGGTTTTAGTTTTAAATAACTAGTGGGCATAGGTTGGCAGTGCCAGGTTAGCTGTAATAGAATCCATTCATCATGCAGTATCAAGGAAGGGCTGAGAAGAAGGAAACAACTGCTTTGTTTGACTGTGCAATGCCTCTAAAATCAAACCCCACCATAGACTCTCTAATTAAAATAGACAATGAATTGCATTTGGTGGAGTGATCCTGACAACAGTTCTGTAGGCCTAAGCACACACAGCCCAAGATCTGGCAGGAGGGTGGATGCTGATGCTGGTAGTTACTGAGACCACTGCACTCAGAGAAGAATGGAAAGAAAGTAATTTTTAACAGAATGGATAGAAAGGAAAGGTATCTCCAATAAGAACTGGTGACTGGAGTGCCTTTAAAAAAATCCTAAATTTCCTAAGACAACAATACTGTATTCTTTCTCTCAAAAGACGGAAGGCAGTAAGCCCATTCAGATTTTCACTTGGGAGACAGTAAGAACAGACTGCCAAGGTCTGCCACTTGTTCAGACTTTTCTCCTAATAAGGTCTAAATCCACCAGTCATATATTCTGGGCACCTAACCGAGCAGCATGGGCCTCCTGGAAAAACTAAGACTGAAATTTTCTCCTACTTGCTTCCTTGAGGAAGATCTCAGGGAGAGGATTTGGCCATGGTCCTTATGTATATTGAGCATAAGATAGGACTAAGATACTTGTCATCAAAACTTCCTGTGAATATGATTTTCAGGACATAATTTTTCTTTGAGTAATTTTTTTATTTGAGGCTTATTTTCTAAATTCTATGGATGTGAAGTAATGAGTATGATTATCTTTGGATTGAATCTGGATTCACTATAACTGAGCCTCCAGAGAGTTTTCGAACTCAACTAACACTACAACTTCTGCACCCCTGGAGAAATAGCATTCATTCCAATGAGAGGTTTCCCAGGCTCTACTTAGTAAATAAGTGATCACTTCAACAGGAGCCCCTCTGACACATGTGGAGCGAAAGATATACTGGGCCAGAGAAGTATTCAACTTTAATTTTCTTAAGTCTTAGCTAATGAAGTAAAAAAGAATTTTATGTGAGGAATTTCCTTTTCCTTAGTGTGTACTTCTTGTATCTCTTGAAAGGTTATTTCATACTTTGACTTTGGTTTCTTAGAATTTGAGAACTGGGAGGGATTTATTTTCAGTTTCAAGGCATACCTCTGTTGTAGTTGTGACCTTACTGTATTGCATAAAGTGGCCACGTTGTCCTGGTTTACCTAGGACTATCTTGGTTTTTGATGAGAAAGTCTGACATTTGAGAAACCCTCTGTCCCCGGCTAACCAGCATGGTTGGTTCCCTTTCTGATAGCATATGTTCAGCCATGTGGTTGGACAGGGCTTGGAAGAGGGCGTGGATGTTTAGCTTTGAAAGCACACTGGATTCAAGGTAAACTTAGTGGATGTACTCTTCTAGTCCATTCCAAAGCTTTCTCTGGGAAAAACGTAGACTTTCCATTAGCTACTGCGGGAAGATATTCAGAATATCGGTGCTAAAAATGGGTGAGAAGAGTGGTGACGAGGACTGTGCAAGGAGAGAACCTAGAAATGCCTTGCTGGTGTCCTATTGTCCCTCACAAGGAAGCAGCTGTGCTCACAAGGCACTCCACCTTCCTGCCTGCTCTCAGTGACTTCTCTCACAACTTCTGAGAGAAGAGCTCGAAAGGAAACAGTGGTGTCAGGATTGGGGGTTGGGGGTGAAGGGATATTTTTGGATGGTGAGGTTCCCAAGGATAAGATAGCATGTGTGGCCGACATTAGCAACAGCCCCAAGCATCTTCGTTGTTTGGTCATGCACATTGGCTGCTGGTAAGCATTACAGTCCTGTGTACCTTCATAACCATGTAGCATGGGTGTGGTTGTCTGTGCTGTTGCACTTCTGTAAGTTACTGTTGTGCGCATGTGTTGAGCAGGGGGATTGTATCCTTATAGGTCTTCAAAAGCCCCAGAGTTGGAAACAGTGTCTCCCCCAAAATTCACTTAAACAACGCTGGCCATTCCTGCATTTCCCAGGAGGAATCCCTTCTAAATTAAAGAAAATATTGGGTGCTACTTAAAATGCTATGTTGGTGATGGATCACTATTTCCAATGCCTGATTTTAAAAAATTCCAATTTTGAGATGTGTCTGAGTTTTTCTTCTCTCCTTGCTGGGACAAATATCCAACACCCCAACATGAAGAAAGGAAAAGTTCATTCAGCTCACAGTTACTGGAGGTTTCAGTCCATCCTCAGCTGGCTCCAAGGCAGAGTGACACAGACAGAGAGCATCAGTTCATGGCGGCAGTGAAGACCAAGAGGAGCCAAGAGAGGAGCAGCAGCAACAATGGCAGCAGGGAGGACGTCTGTCTCTCTCTTATGTTACAGTCAGGCTGTCAACCCCAAAGCTGGGTGTAATACTCATACCCATAATCCCAGCAGCACTAAAACCCATAATCCCAGCCTTGGTTCACCCATAATCCCAGTGGATCATGAGTTAATCACAAACTCTGGATATCCCCTCCCCCTGACTGCCTGAGGCTTTTGGGGGACAACTAGACACAAACCATAACAAGGTGCCATTCACAAAACAACTAAATCAGAATATTTAGACTTTGGTGATCAAATTTTGAGGTGTTTTAAGGTGATTTGACTAATAACCTGTCCTAGCTTGTGGAAAGACCCTTGCAAATACCCGAGGAGTCTGAGGGGTCCCAGCTTGCTGTGGACTAAAGCAATAAATGTGATTCTCTGATTAGGTATTGAGAAGACCATTTCTTCTGATCTTTGAAAATTTTCCCCTTTTTATGGAATGTAGTGAAGTTTCCTGAAACTGATCTTATCAGTTACTATTTTTGTGATATTGTAGATGGACACAGAATAGCATTGAAGGGTACTTATTTTAGGCAGGACTCTTCTGATTACTGTACCCAAAAACCACATAAAGAGAGAAGATTTCACTCTGGTTAGTGGGAATAGGAACCACTTTCCAACCCTGTGAGTGCTGAACGTTTTTGTAATCCTGTTGGGATTTTTCCCTGGGTTTAAGTAGCTTTGTCATACAGATGAGTGACTAAGGAGGACACTTGGTAGAACTCAACACTTGTGTCTATGCAGTGTTTGCCTATCTGATATTTTGTCCCCAAAACTCCAATGACCTTAAACTTCTGCACATCCTCTTCCATCTTCTCAAACCTGGCATAAGACTGGACTCCCTCTGGGCTTCTGGCTCCTGTACTAGAATCTTGTCTACTTTTTACTGCTTTAAATTTCCTCTCCTCTGTCTATTCAGAGTTATTTTTGGCTGCTTAGCATAAATATAATTTTAAAATAAGCTGAGTTTAATATTTTTCCATTAATTGGAACATTCACTGAAGTGTTGGATATATCATTCTATAATTAACATAATTTGTAGCAGGTCATAGATGTTAGCGAATCTAAACAGAAAGTTTATACTTTCAATAGTCAAGAATAGCTCAGCAATAGGAAACCCGTAAACGCATTGCAACAAAGTCATGCAAAAGAGTGATTGTTGCCTGCTATGTAGCATGCACACATTTTGGGGATTCCCAAGCCCCAACATCACAGCTTCTCCAGAGCTTCTAGACCTCTACACTACAGCAGACTCTGCTCTCCTACCCCCAAGTCTCATGTAAGCATTTCTTTGGAAAGCAGCAGGTCCCTTACAGAATTCCAGCTGTAATAAAAATATAAAAAAATGCAACATTCAATGTTCTGACCTCAGCTATTCAAGAATTCTACTAAAGTAACTTAAATAGTCACTAAATGGGCCAATCCGTAATATCCACTATAAATTGAGGTATTGGTATAAGCAAGTTGTTTTCTATCCCTTTTTATTTTTTTATTAAAAAGCTTTTTAAAATTTATAGATTCTGTGGGAAGCCATTAACTGGCATCCATTTTTTAATAGTGTCAGCCATTTTCTTAAGTTTCTATTCCCCTGCTGCGTTAAGTTTCTGGTCCTTCCCGCCTTGCCCATTCCCCATGGATCATGTGCTATGCCCCAGGGGTGGGACCTTCCTCCTTTGCCTAGATATCTGCTGATGTCAAGAGCCAAAACTTCCTCATTCCTACACTCCCTATATATACCCAGAACCTCCCCTGAATAAACGAGACTTGATCAGACTCTCCTGTCTTGTCTCCATTTCTCGCGTCTCCTGTCCTTTGTCCCCTCCTCCATTCCCCGCTCCTCTCCCAGGTGACCTTTGTTGACTGACCCGCTGGACTGGACAGATTCCTAGAGGTATTTGACAAATTCTTTTTTACTATATTCCATAGACTTAAAATTTGTTGTATGACTTCATTATTTGCTAAGGCTTTCCTCAAGGAAGAATGAGAATTTGTCCACAGGAGAAGAGAGAGGACCACAACTGTACAACTATCTCTTCAATGAGCCTTGCTAAATATATATTTTCGACCTTCTAAAAGATTAGATTAAACAATCTACTTTCTCTATGTATATTTTCATGAGTTAAGTTAGCAAAAATAAATTTTTAAGACTTTTGAGCTGGGTGTGGTGAAACATACCTGAAATCCCAGCACTAGGGAGGCCAAGACAGTAGGATCAACTGTGAGTTGGAGGCCAGCCTGGGTTACTCAGTGAGGTGAAGGCCAGCCTGAATTACATAGTGGGACCCTGTCTCAACAACAGCAACACCAACAAACAACAACACAAAACCAAATATATTCATTTTGAAAGCAGAATTTTCAAATATTGTCATAACAATTTGGTTACCCTTTACTATGATGAATTATTTTGTAAATATTTGTAATGTGGACATCTCCTTACATTCTCAGAATTTCCTGCTTCCACCAGCAATGTGGTAGTGTGAATATTTGCTGCTCTGTCTAAGGGAACTGCATTTTTTTCATTGAAAATTACAATAAGAATTCTTTCTAGTTTAAAGGAATAATAATTTAATAATTATTTTTATTTTATTTTATTTTAGCAGAACGGGGGATTGAACTCAGGCCCTTGTGCTTGCCAAGGAGGCGCTTATTCCACTGAGCCATCTCCCCGGCCCTTTGTTTTTATTTTAAACAGAAAAATAAAACAGTTTCAAGACAGACTAGCCGGAAAATAATAGTAATTAATACCATGCATATTGTTGTCTTCATAGTAGTTATTTGGAGTACAAGACATAGGCATGAAATGTTAATCCGAACAATATTAACTCGAACATTTCTTTTCAACAAATAAGAGAAACTAGCAATATAACTATCGTAACTATTACAGTTTGTCATTTCTTTTGGAAGGTGTCTTTCCAATTCACAATATTATTGTATATTGTGGATCTTTATTACTCATTTAGTTTCTCACACTAAGACATATATGATGTTTACATAAGCGAGACTGTTGACAAGAATAAAGATTTTTTTCAAATTTTAACACAACAGTGTCATCTATTTTTTAAGAAAAATCTCTTAATGTTTTTATTAAATTCTAACATTCATAGCAATACTGAGACAAAGATATTTATAGAGCACCTATGGAATTCTATATCTGACAACAACAGTACACATGAAACAACTCAAGTATGCATAAAACATTTTTCAGTATCAGTAATATGTTGGGCCATAAAAGAATTTTAAAACAATTTAAGAGATTTAAATTATATAAACTATATCCTCTACTGCAATTTAGGAAATTCAAAAAAATTTTAAACGGCACATCTCTAAATAATTATTGGAACCAGCAAAGAAATCATAGTGGAAATTATTCAGTTAAAGTAATGTTTAAAAGGAAATTATTAGGCATCAAAAGCTATATTTTAAAAAGAAGAGTAAAAGCCTCAAATCAATACCCCTTCATTGAAACATAAGAAATAAAAAAAAAGCGGGAGGGGGGGGAAGGAAGAGATAATGAAGATGAAAAGTGAATAAAATAGAACACACACACACACAAAAGAACGAGAAAGCTGAGGGCCATTAAAGTTGTTTCTTTTAAAACATCAGCCATAGTAATAAGCTTCTGCTAGATTTACAAGGAGAAAAACAGAGACGATTCAAATTACTGCACTCAGGAATAAAAACTGGAGGACATTA
>NW_004524697.1:924927-928580 GCF_000260255.1 Octodon degus | reverse complement strand
AACTCAGGTCCTCATGCTTGCCAGAGAAGTGTTTATTCCACTGAGCCATCTCCCCAGCCCCGTCATTACCACTAATCTGATGGAAATAAAATAGATTAAAAGGGAATACTATGAACATTCACATGCTAAAAGTTTAGGTGATCTAGATAAAAGAGGCAAAATTTCATACAAACTACCAAAACTGACTGTAGAAGACACAAAAAATCTGCACAGATAGAAATAAGAGATTGAATTCATAGTTTTAAAAAATTCCCCAAAGAAAAATAAAGACTTGGCTTTGGTGAATTCTACTGTATGTTTAAGAATTACTACCAATCTATGACAAACTCTTCCAAAAATTAAATAGAAGGGAATACTTCCTAATTCATTCTACAAAGCCAAGTAATATCATAGTATAATTGAAAGAAAAGAAAGTACTGACCAGCATTACTTATAAATGTAGAAATAGGAATCATTCCCAAAATACTATCAAACAGACTCCAATAAAATACCAAAATAAGTGTATATATACTATCACTGGTTGGCATTTACTCCAGGAATGCAAAATTGGATGAACCTTCAAGAAGTGAGCAAGGTAATAAACTGTTATCAGCAGAATAAAGGACAAAATCCATAAAATCCACAAGATCTGGGGGCGGGGCCAGCACAGCAGGCCCGGGGGATCGAACCTCCGGCCCCTCGAGCCTGCTTGCAGGCGCTTTAATCCGCTGAGTTGTTTGGCTGGTCCAACATAAAAATTAATTGTATTTCCATGCACTAATAATGAACAATGCAGATACAAGATTAAACAAAGTTGGCTGTTTTTACTACTTTCCAAAAGGATGAATAATTTGGGAAAATGCAAGAAAAGAAGTCCAGAAATTATACACTGAAAAACTCAAAGTGGTGCTGAAGGAAATTAAGAAACGCTCAGAGAGGACTGGGGTGATAGCTCAGTAGAATGAGTGCCTGCCTGGCAAGCACAGGGTCCTGAGTTCAATACTCAGTACCACAAAAAAAAAAAAAAAAAAAAAAAGAAAGAAAGAAAGAAAGAAAGAAATGCTCAGATAAATGAAAAGACATCCTGGGTATATTGATTGGAAAGCCAACGGATGACTTGAGACCTTAATAGTAATCTCCAATTGAGACAATAATAATCTCCAATTTAATCTTATGGTCAACCTCATCTATATCTAGCTCTCTTTTATGAAGAAATTGACAAACCATTTCTAAACTTTGTCTGAATGTAGGGAAAATAAAATAGCAAAAACAACTTTGAAGAGGCAGCACAAATTTGAAGGGATCAAACTTCCTGATTTAAAAATGATTGTGATTGCTTGGCAAGTGCAAGGGCCTAAATTCAATCCCTAGTTCAGAAAAAAAAAGAAAGAAAAGAAAAGAAAGAAAGCAAGCAAGCAAGCAAGCAAGCAAGCAAGCAAGCAAGCAAAACTAAGTAAATCAAGAACATATGGCACTCGCATAATACACCTGTATCAGTGCATGGGGCAGAGTTGAGAAGCCAAAGCTGAGAAGAAATAAAGTTTTAGATTTACAGTTAACTTACTTTCAAAAAATGAATAAAAAATAGTAAATATAACATTAGAAAGAATACAGAATTTCACTAAACAAAATGATAGTAATTCAACAATGGTTGTTATACTGTACATTGTTTTTTTCAGATGTGTTCAGATTGCCAGATATAAACATACAAACTTGGTCAGAAAATAAAAAGATAAAATAAGGATTGACTGTTCCTTTCCATAGATCAGTAAAAATTAGCAGTATAATTATCCAAGGATGAAGGAAAGAAGAAAAGAAAGGGAGAAATATATGTGTATTATGCTGGAAAAAACCCTAAATATCCACATGTAAAAGAACAAATTTCATTGTATTTGATACTACATGAAGAAAAAGCTCAAACCAAGAAACAGAAAGAGGAGAATGGAAGAAAGGAGAAGAGGAAGGGAAATGAGCTGAGGTGTATTCTGTGCTCATAGAGACTCCCTCTAATGAACACAGCTTTATAGGCTGCAAGCATGTATTAACAAAACATTTTAAAATTGCAATAAAAATTTATTTTAAAGACCTAAAGCTGTGAAACATTCAGAAGACAAGATGCATGTAAACCTTCATGAGCAATTTAGCAGCTGGATTGGATTTAGCAGTGGCCCCTTAATTATAAAACCCAATGCACAGGCAATGAGAAAGAAGTGGACACAAAGCTCAATAATTTGGTGCTTCAAATATCATAATCAATATCATAATCAAGAAAGTGTAAAAGTGGCCCATAAGGTTAGAGAAAATATGTGCAAATCTTATAACTGGCTAAGAAGTTGTGCCTTGGATATATAGAGAATTCTTATAACTACATAAAAATATTGGAAGATTGGCAAATAGGTAAATGTTATTGCAACATGGAAATGGGCAAAACACATAAAAAGATGCTCAAAATTAGATGCTAATGAAATACCAATCAAAGCAACTGAAACAACACTGTATTCTTACTAGGATGGCTAAAGTTGGAAAAGATGGACAGTAGAAAGACTTGGTAAAACTGTAAAACTTTTGTGAAATTGAAACCCTCATGCACTGCTAGTAGGAATGCAATATAGGGTAGATATTTTGGAAAATAATTTGATAATTCCTAAAAATACTCTCTCTCTCTCTCCAAAAGCATATAACATATAACATCCAAAATATTCACACCAATGTCCATAGTAGCATTATTAACAGCAGTCACAAGTGGAAACAAATGTCCATTCACTGGCGATGTATAAATAAGATGTGGCATACAATAGAATGTTATTCATCTACTATAAAGAAACACAGGTGCGTACACACTCCAATATGATGAACCCTTAAATTGTTATTCTAAGTGGAACAGGTTGTACACAAAATCTTAAACACTGCATGATTCATTTTGCCTTGTTCAAAATAGGAAAATCTGCAAGGATTTAAAGCACATGAATATTTGCTAGGACTTGGGAAGACGAAGTGAAAGAAAATAGAAAAACTAGTTGCCTGTTTTGGCTGTCATAAATCATCACAAATTCCATGGTGTAAAACATCACACATTCTCTCATAATTTTGGAGGTCGTAAGTCTGAAATGAGTTTCATTGGGTAAAAATAAAAGCATCAGCAAGGTGGCCTGCCTTTCTGAAGGTGCTAGAAGAAAACGCACTTTCTTGGCTTTTCCACCTTTAGAAATTGCATTCTTTGGTTTATGGCCCCCTTTCCATCATTAAATCATCAATGACAGTTTAAGTGATTTTCACATTTCAAAACTCTGACACTGACTCTTCTGCCTGTTTCATATTTAAGGGTCCTTATGCCTACTCCAGAACACCTGAAGAGGTCAGCCCTGCCTCTGCAATTTAAGGTCACTGATTAGGCATGTTATCTGATCACTTCTTTTAATTATCCTTTGCCATGCAAAATAACATATTCACTAAGTCCAGAGAGTAGGCTGTGGACATCTTTGAGAGGTTTCATGTTGCCTGTCACATACAGTGGCTTCTAAAATGAATATGGGGTCTCTTTTTGGAATGCTAAGTCTACTCCAGAGTTCAGATAGTGGTGCTCAATGTACAATTTTATGAACCTACCAAAAAGCACTAAGTTCTGCACTGTAGAAAGGGCATTTTGTAGCACAAACATTATAGCACATCAGCTG
>NW_004524697.1:920187-924202 GCF_000260255.1 Octodon degus | reverse complement strand
TAGGTGTGTGAATTCAGTCCAATATAGTCCATAACAGTAGCGGGTTATTCATAGGACTGGCAATGTCAGAGGTTGTTGACTTGAGCCTTTTACAGCTCAGCATATTAATATGGCATTACTTTTTATACCTCATTTTTATACTTTTCTGCTGGATGGTTAAGACCAAGATAAAGCAAGACGTATATAACAAGAAATGTAACTTTTGTGTCTGATAATGTCAGTCAAATCCTAAAAGCTGAATTAAAAAAAAAAAGAAATATTCCAGATATTTCTATGATTGATTGTTCTCCAACGCTGGACATTTAAAGTGATGAAGAGATTAATGATATTACTTACAGTTCTCCTACTTTCTAGGTAAACTCGGCTCAGGCATTAAGTGAGATACTTACTTCTTCCTAGTCTAATTCTGACTTTTTAAAAAATCTGTCACACTGCTCCTCATTGTTCACCTTTCATATTGACATTTCTTTCAAGAAATTTAAGCACAGATATTTTTTCTTAACTAAAACAGAAATTATGAAAAGCAATGTATACTTTCTAAATTAATAGAGAGAAGAATGGTTGAATTCCTTTAACTTTTTTCTAAATTATGTTGAAAAACTGAAAAGATAGAAATAATATATAGTGATTATTAATAATTTTTGCAAAATTGATATTACTTTAAAGTGGAAAAAATCCCACAGGTTACTAAAGATATACTTTCTTGAAAATGATAGCATGAAATCTATTAACAACATTTTTGGTTCTGTCTCCGTCCCTCTCTCCCTCTCTCCCTCTCTCTCTCGTCCCCTCCCCCTCTCCCTCCCTCTCCTTCTCCCTCTCCCCTTCTCCCTCTGTGTCTTGGTCTGGGTCTCTGTCTCCATCTCACTCTCGCTCTCACTCTCTCCGGGGCTTTACTAAGTAGACCAGGCTGCCCTGGAACTCAGGGCACCAAGGGATTACAGCGATACAGCCATACCCAGCTACACCTCCATACCCAGAAGTTGACACCCTCTCTTCAGATCTTTCATTTTGAAGTTATTAGTAAGTATTGTCTAATCATGTCATGACACACAATTTTGGTCCAATCATCAGTTCTACTATACTGAATATTGAGTGGGCCTAATTGTACTAGGAGAGATAAAACCTAATTATTTAATATGTTAATAATAGAATAAATTTCCTTAATGATTTTAAGATACAAGTTTGTGTTTTTTCTAATTTTATCTCTGTCATCTGCTTGATTGGAGTGCATAGCTCTGGTGTTCTGGCTCGGTGGAGCCTACATTTCTCGATGCCTGCTAAAATGCAGTTGAATCCACTCACATACCTGTGCATCCTGATCTCATTCTTAGACGGGTTGATTTTCTGCTTCACTGTAACTAAGAGTGAAAATAATCTTACACAAATTCCAGGCAGGAATTTCACCAATCTTCTCCAAGGTTGGTGAAGCTTAAATGTTTTTGTTCTTGGCAGAACCGGGGATTGAACTCAGGCCCTTGTGCTGGCCGGGGAAGCACTTACTCCACTGAGCCATCTCCCTGGCCCCTTAAATGTTTATTTACCTGTATTTTATTTGCTTCTCAAAACAAATATGTGACAGACACATGTGTTTAAACTCACATACGGGGATTAGCATCATTGCGTTACTCTGCACTTGGGTCTGGTTACACAGCTAGGAGTCAAGACAACCATGTCCTGAGTTCAGATCTGCCTCCAACTGGCATTCTTGCAGTAACTCCAGACTACCTTTCAAACACTGTAGAGAATATAATTACTTTAAAATGTATCATTTAATAAGTGAAATTAATGTTACTGCTTATATTTTATGCTGGAATAAAATTTCACTGAAAATTTATGTTGCTTTTTATGCAGGCACAGGGGTTTACAGCAGTACTGGATGTCACCCCAAGACCTTATGTGTGCAGGGCAAGGACTCTACCAGTGGGTTACACTACAAGGCTCATGACACACTATTTTTAACAAGTCTACACCGTTCAGTTATGTCAAGTGGCCATAAAATCATTGCTATTTTAAGGAAACAAAATATTTGAGCTTTCTCAAATTTTCTATCTTTTTTTTAAAATTTGAGGCAGAATCATCTCTCTATCCCATTTCTTTGAAACCCATCATCAAAATAGCAGATATCAGAGAATGAACACAATTAAGACAGATTCCACAATTCTTCAGAGAAGAAAAATTAGACTTTTCTGTGGAGGAAAGGATACTTGTCTCTTTTCAAAACTAGGTATTTCTTCAGTGCATAGGGCACTTACTTCTTATGAAAATGAGTTACTCTTTACTGCAAAGACACTTGTCATCTTAAAAGCCAAATGCCAGTTTAATATCCCCTAGCTTAGAATATTGACATTCAGCTTCATTCTTTGGGATGAACATTATTAGCTGGTTTTTGTAATAAGCAATACAGAGCCATTTTAAATGCCATTTGCTCCTTAGCACACATTTTTAAACTAGGAAGGATTAAATGTGGAATCTGAGATCTGTATTACTTTACTCTAGGAACTGTGTAGAGAAGGTCCTTGCCTTACATCCTGAGTCTGTGGATGCCACCCAGCTTGGAAGCCACACCCAAAACCAAGAGAATTCAGTGAGTGATTGTTTTTCTCCTTCGCTGTGACTAAGAGGGAATGTTTTCATCTTCACAATAAGAGGAAATCTCATTTCTTGGGAAAAGATTTCCAGTGTTATCTCTAGTCCCACTGCTTAAGGAGAAATCACAACAGCAAATTTTGTTGTAAAAATAAGGATGATTTGATATTATGGAGAATTGTCTCTCTCTTTTTTTTTTTTTTTAGACCTCTGGGTCAGTGTGGGGGAAGATTTATTTCAAATAGCAACATGATCAGCAAAGCTTGAAAAGTTCTCAGCAATGTGCTCATGGAGTGTTTTTAAAGACTGATTCAAAGCTCATCTTTACGCTCCATTGTGACTAATTGCCTTCACTCATTTCAGAATTTACTGATATGGTTATATTTTCTTTTATGAAACACAAAGAAATTTGCTTACCTTTGTCTTTTTCTATAAGGCAAAGAAAAAAGTTCAGATATTGGATGCTTTCTGAGCAGGATGTGTTCTTGTAATGAACAGAATTAATAAGTGGAAGAAACTGTGACACAAGGGAAGCAATTTCTCAATTGGATGAGCTTTATGTGAAAGTGATAATACCTAACAGTTTCTTCAAAATAATAGCTATTGTTTTCCAAAATAGATTCTAAAAAGGCAACAATTATTGATATAGTCATAACCTAAGAATTTTTGATTGATTTGGCCACAGTGAAATGAATCAAACTCTATTTGTTGGGGCAGGGAAAGAATTTAAAACAAAGAGAGGAAAATTGTATGACCAATTAGAATAAACCTCAGAGAGTGAAATAGAATAAAAGAGGATTCAATATTTTAAAATAGTGACAGTTTATTATTATATATACTTACAGAGAAAGAGAATGCGAGCAAATTCATTGGGTAAGTTAAAATAGCACTCTAATCATTTAGCTGCGCTGTCAGTGATATGACTGAAACATTTACTTTAAACAAGTTAGGCTCATAGCCTAAGCAACAGTTTTCGACATGTACGCCTCTTACTAAAAGGATTGTACAGATCACTTTACAAGACAGATTGTATTTCCTCTTCATCATTTAAATCATCTTCCTTTCCCTTTTGCTTTTCTTATTTCATAGGTATCAAAAAAGGAAAACAAGTTAAAATAATGTATACCTTAAAAACACAGAAAAAGCATGGTGTGATGGCCCATGCCTATCATCCCAGGAGTCTAAGAGTCTAGGGCAGGAGGATCACAAGCTTGAGCCCAGCGTCAGTCACTTAGTGTGGAGCTCAGTGTGAAGACCAAGGGCTCCATCCTCAGCACATGAAACAAACAAGCAAACAAATCTCCCACAAAAAAATACTCTAGAGGAAAGAGAAATAAAATGGGAACACATGGGGCCGGGGAGATGGCTCAGTGGAATAAGTACTTCCCTAGCAAGTGCAAGGGTCTGAGTTCAATCCCTGGTTCTG
>NW_004524697.1:908561-920087 GCF_000260255.1 Octodon degus | reverse complement strand
GGGGGAACACAATCTCTTTAAAAAAATGTCATTAAATTCAATCTTCAGGGGCCAGAGAGATAGCTCAGTAGAATCAGTGCTTGCCTAGCAAGTGCAGGGTCCTGAGTACTGGGGGGAAAAAAAATCACTCTTCAAATTTTCCTACTGACATTTTGGTCTCCCCTGATGCCTTTACAACTTCTATACTAAAATAAAGAGCCCTGTTTGATCACCGGCATGCCATGCCAGCCCCACCCCCGGGGCATGCTGAGACTGTGACTGAGACTGGGCGTGATGGCGTAAGCCTGTAATCCCAGCCCTTGCGAGGCTGTAAACAGGGGGATCACTACGAGTCGGATCTAGTAGTGAGACTCTGAGCACCCTGTAGATCCTTCCCTAAAAATTACAAATAATAATAATAGAATAAAAAATAAAGGGCCCCAAGCTTCTGATCATTTCCTGTCTACAGATATTAAAAATGTAATTTATGGGAATAACTTGATTCTTGGAATTTTGCTTTTCTCCAATTATAATGCCTGCCAAAACAATGTGTTTTTGTTTTATTATTATCTTCTTTCCACTGAGCACCACATGATCATTCTTGTCACTTTCTGAAGTCATTATGGAAGTCCTTTTCTGTGAATCTCTTTATGAAAGTGTGATAAAAAATATGGTGAATGTTGCACCCAAGTGGCATCCAACAGAAAGACAAGCTCGGAAAAAAAATTACACTGTGTCTTTGTTGACCTTATTCACGAGATCTGCAGTGGAATACCTTCTGTCTCCTCCCTAAAATCAAAATGAGCATGAAAGGTTATTCAGAACGTAGAGGCAGCCACAATAGCTCAACTTAAAGACACTGTGAAAGAGAACGCTCATGACCTCTTTAGAAAGTGACAAGAACAGTAGGAATAATACATCGGAAGTGGGCATATTTTGAGGGGACCTAATGGCAATGTGTCTTTTACTATAATACATTTTTAAAAATTAAAACATTTCATTATTTACTTTTCTGATCAAACCTCATATTCAAAAGTGGTGTTTCTAAATCATGTGGTAAACTTGTTTTTAATATTTTGGGAAACTTCCACGGTGTTACACATCGCTGCCGTATCTTATCCTTTCCCACAACAATGTGCCAAGCCCTCAGCTTTTTTTCACGTGGTCATTGCAGTAATTTTTTAAAAATTGTTTTTATAATAGCCATTTAAACAACCATAACATGGTATCTCATTGTGGATTTTTTTTTTTATTTTCCTTTATGGCAATATGTTGAATATGTTCTCAAATATCTTTTACCACTTATATATCTTTTTTGGGGGGAAATGTCCATTCCAGTCTTTTACCACACACAAAAGTCAACTAAAAATGAACTAGAAAGTTAAATGCAAGATCCCAAACTGCAAAACTCCTAAAATAAAATGTAAGGGACATGCTTCTTGAGATTATTCTTGATGATAATTTCTTAGATATGAAACAAAACCTAGGTAACAAAAACAATAATAGACAAGTACTAATGCAATTAACCGAGAGCTGCACAACAAAAGAAGTGGACAGCAGAATGAAAAGCCAACCTGTGGAATGGAAGAAAATATTTGTAAACTGTATTTTACAGAGGGTTACTTTCCAAAATTATGTACAGAAATCCTACAACTCAATTGCTACTAAGCAATCAGAAGCCTGACATTGTATAATTAGAAATATTAAAAATATGTGCATCATTTTGGGCCAACGATTTTAAAAATATTAGTAAAAATGCTAAGAGACGTCCACATTTATATATAAAAATAAAATATATAAATACTTATGTTAAGACCATGAAGTATTCTTACAGAATATTCCTTTTATGTTATTGTGTACTTTAGTTCCTGAACTAAGAGAATTTTAAGCATTTACCATTAACTTCATAATTTTGAAGTTTTTTAAGTGTAAAATATTTTTTACTGAGTGCCAAAGGAGGAAATATGAAACAGCCTTTTAAGTTTTTTACTTTCTTTGTTTTCCAGCCAATGTACTCTGCAATTGCTCATAGAATATTTATCATAAATCAAGCATTTGTAACATGAGGAATATTGCCATTATGCACAATTATTCTTTTTTCCTCGGGAAAATCTGTTTATGGCACCAAATATAGATAAATCACATTCATAATAGAGTCAACAATCTTCATCAGTTCTCAGAGGACCAAAAACTGAAGTAACTTGATGCACTTTGGGTTTTGGAATATTATTAATGTTGAAAAACAGGGTTCTTATATTTGGTTGAAAAGCGATGATTCTCCAGACACTGTTATTTCTCACTTGCTATAATAACATTATGAAATTTCTTTCATCCAGCAATTCTATTATATTGTTGGGAAGGCCTCACATTTCGAGGGGCAAGGCAGAGATAAGCACCTTCGCTGCCATCTGTAGATGAACTGAGAAAAGGAGTAGCGGATTGCGCATTGTATTGGTGATATTTTTCTGTAGTAATCATGGTTTCTAATATTTGAAATGAAATATTAAGTATCTAAGATTTTCAATAAAGGGACTTGACGTATCATGCATCACACATTATAGAGACAAGCCTTGAAAAAGGACCTTGTGAAAGGATTTCTGCTTACTTCGGTGACTCTTTTCTGAGCTTGATAACTTGGCTCACATTTAAAAATTTCGATCCAAATATCTATCTCTAAGTAGGCTAGAAAGAGATCTTTAACTCAGCACAGTATAAAGATAGAAAGAACTAATTGACCTGTATTCTTGTTGGAGCTCAGCTTGAACTTTCAGTTTCTTTATTTCTCACTCAGTTTGAACTTATTCAGATGAACAGTAGTGATGTAATTTTTAATCTGCCTTTGGATTGAATCTACTGTGTGCCTCCAGATACTATTCAAAAACATTATTGTATAGGGTTGTATAAAGGGAATGTGCCTGGTAATCTTGCAAGTATGGGCTGTAGTCTATGATCCATAGCTAACTGTAGAAAATTTGACCTAATTTTTCTAGGACTTAATTCCTTAATTTAAACTCATATAATAATGAGTGAAATTAGTTCATTTTTTTAAATTTTTTTTTTAAATTTTATTTGTGTGTGTGTGTGTGTTGTGTGGCCAGCTCAGCCCACCAGGGGGCGGGGCTGGCTGGCATGTGGTGCTGGGGGATTGAACCACGGTCCCTATGCTTTGCTTAGCTTAGCTTGTTCTAAGTAGGTGCTTTAGACCACTGAGCCATCTCACCAGCCCCCGAAGTTAGTTCATTTTTAAAGGCCAATATTATCATTTGAAGCATGTGTAACAATTTAAGATATTTCAGGGTCTTCCTATGTATTTCTTATAATACCAGGCAAGTATTTATTTTGGGAGTAGAATCAGGTGGGAATATTCTATTCTAAGACTTTGGAAATGGTACCTCACCACTTTCATGAAGAATGAGCAGAGCCGTAGCCCTTAATGAGCACAGGGTGTCTTATAGGAGTTCATGGGGGTTTGGGGAAGGGGCCGGCAGGAGCGTCCCTGTTTGGGGAGAGTGAATAGATGTTATGAGATTAACTCTGTCCTCTGGGTCAGCAGATAAACACACGCTAGATCTTGAGAGGAGATAAAGGCAAGGCTGAAAGGGAAAGAAACTGGTCAAAGAGAAAGAACTATGCCGAGGGAAAGGAGGAAAGAGAGGCAGAGGGTATAGAGATATTAGATTGGATAATTGTATAATTGCACTGCTGATTTTTACTCTATTGTAAAGAACAGTTAATCAATTTTTTTCTTTTTTGTTTCTTGTTTTCGATTTTTTTCTTTAGACCAATTTTGCATGCTTACATCTGGTAATCTGAACAACAAATGTGAAGACAACTGTATGCAATGTAACAACCACTGCTGAGTGCCTATCATTTTATTTTATGAAATTGTGTGTTGTTTCCAGTGTGGAGGTTTTTTTTTTTTTTTTTACTATTTTTTGTTCCCTTAAAAAATAAAAAAAATCAAGGAATCATAGCTCCTAGTAAAATAAAAGGGGTAAATTTTGCTTTGTTTTGATTTTTGAGAACAATTCATTAATACCAGAAAGCTATATTATATCAAAGACTTTTGGTCCCTGGCTCCTGGAGAGCAGGCATTCAATGACCAAATCTCTATTTTTGATGATGTGAAATTAGACAGTAATATGATAAAGAAATTATATTATGAAAACATTACTTTTAACAGCATATAGTGTACCATTTACTATATTCATTCTATCTTTTCAAATTCTAGTTTTAAAGTAGAGTTTGTAAAAAAAAAAATTTGGCTCCTTTTTGGGATTGGATGAGCTGGTTTTCTAACATAGTATTTCCCATGGGCAGCAGAGTTAAGTGAGGGTGTGTTGGCCTAGTAGGCAGGAAATGGTACTAATAAAACCCAGTTGGTGCGAGTTGGCCTTTGCCTCCCAGGTGGGCAATAGAAGCTGCTTTTGCTCCATAGCCACAGGCTACAGGCCAGTGGAATTGTTAGCTGCCAAACGTTTTGTGCCAAAGGGATGAGGTGAGAAGGTATGAACTAATCATAAAGCCCCATCATTACTCCAGGGAAAGCAGTTAGAATTCTTAGTGTAGGGTCAAGTTGTGCATACTAACAATGCTTTTGAAATTCCCAAGCTGAGGTACTGTAAGTTCACAGTAGTGAAAGTTGCTGATGGAGTCCAGAGTTGGTTAGACCATTAACAACACGTGGTTTGTATTTTTGAGACATAAGACAGTCTGCTTATTTGAACACTTTTCCCTTGGATGTTTTCCCTGTTAAATGAGAGGTTTGACATGGTAGAATGGCATGTGTAGGCAAGGGTCATGCAGAACTTCACCATTTTGAATTAGTTGTAACAAAAACATGCAATTCTTTCTATGAGCTCTAGCATAGCTCTTAACAATTTTTAAGTCTGGCAAGGGAAAGATTAGAAAAGATGTCACCCATGATTTTCAGAAGTTTGTTTTATACTGTGAGAGATGAATTTGAATGAACCTAAGGAAATAGAAAACTAGGTAACACTACAAGGAGATCGCACCATTAATTCTAACTCAGGAAATAAAAGAGGGCTTTCTCATGAAGTTAAAAACTTTTAAAGAATGAACTTAAACATGTTTAGTTACTTTATTTGCATATTCCTCCACTAATTTATTCAACGGACACTACTTTATAATTTTTACTATGTACCAATTATGTTGATAGGTGTTGCATTAATGGGTCATGCAATCACGTAATGGAGACATTAATAAAAGTAGGTAATTGATTGTCATGTTAGTTAACAAGCACTGATAATGTGTTCTAAGAGACAATAATTTGCTATCTTTGTGTAGAACAGTGGAAACAGACTTAGCATAGCATTTCAGAGAATGAAATTTGATCTGATATCTACAGAATAAGGAGATGTTGAGTAGTGATTAAAAAGCTGTGAGATGCATCTATGTCTCAGTTAAAGGGAATCATTCACTTATTAATTCCATGATACAAACTACTAGGAAAAATAATTCTATCAGAGACAGTTTTCTGTATACACAGAGAGAATATATTTGTTGGAAACACAAACATACTTTGGAGCAGGGTATTTTTATATGCATGCATATTAAATTATGCATTATATATATGATTGGAATAGGTATATTAAAGTACTGTTCAGTATTGTTATGTTGTACTATTGAGTGAAAATAGAAAACTGTGGGCATGTTATTTTTTTTTAAAATCTGTATTCGGTCATATATTTCTCATACAGTACCTTTTCAAATCTCCAGACAATTGAAATCTAAGTTTTCTTTCACCTTTTTTTCTGAAAGAAATCATTTATAAGGCAAAATCTCATTGAACTATGCACACTAAGTCGTTGAAACTTGGTACTCATATGTACTGGGTAAAAATTAAACTTTGTTGAGCATGTTTTATGAGAGTCAAAATGTTTCATCTTTTCTTGTTTTTCTTTGTGCATTCTTTTATTTCAAAATATTTAAGATTTTATCCATTTCCTATTTTATTTATCAAGCTTATTGTTACATTTTAGATATACATAATGATCATATTTATCACATCAAATTTGTGCCTGGACATTATATATCTTACTTCTCTTTTTTCCCATTCCCTTACCCTCCCTTCAATCCCTATTCCCCTGCATATGTTCAAAAGATTTATTTCTAATTTTTCTGTCTTTTCTCCATTTTTGTCTTCCATTTCTTTTCTCCTCCCCCCACCCTAGGTTCCATTCTAATTGGAGCATTTCTTCCCATTTCATAATATTTAGTGTACATTTGGTCCTTATTTAATTTTCAGTTTCTCATGCCAGGGAACATAATATTTACATATGTCTGTTCAACTTATATCACGTAAGTGTATGATCACTAGGTGCGTCCATTTACCAACAAATGTGTCAGGTCTGCCCTTTGAGTAGTACTCCATTAAATAAAAAGCACGTTTTTACTCATTCATCAGTTGATGGGCATTTGGTTGTTTCTATGATTTATCTGCTACAAAGTGTGCTGATATAAAGACAAATGTGGGCAGATCACTGTGGTATGCTGTCTTTAATGATTTCAGGAAGATACCAAGCGAGGGAATAGTTAGATCAAGTGGACCACTGATTTCAGTCTTCTGAGGAATCTCCCCACTGGTTGCTGCAGTTGTTGCACCAGTCTGCACTCCCCCCAAGAGTGGAGAAAGCCTTTTCTCTACAGCCCTTCTAACATTTGCTCTTGGTTGATTTCTTGCTTATAGCCACTCTTTCTGGAGCGAGATGGAATCAACAACTGGGATTCATCTCATAAAAAGCTGTTGAACAGCAAAATAAATCAACAGGAGTGAAGAGAAAACCCACAGAGTGAAAAAAATTGCCAACTGTTCTTCAGACAATGGACTAATATATAGAATATATTAACAGTTCAAAAACAATCATACCCATCAAATTTAAAGATCTGATCTGAAAAAGGGCACCTGATATGAACAGACACTTCTCAGATGAAGAAGTAGAAATGGCAAATAAATATATGAAAAATTGAGAGATGCAGATTAAAACAACCCCAAGATTCCATTTTTCATATTGCTCATCTCAAGATTGATACTTCTATTTCTATCTCTTAATAAATACAGATTTATTTCAGTAACCTGCTCTTGATTTCTGGAGCTGATGTGCTGTTCTTGGCTAACTTTGTTATGACTTTAAAACTAATCTCATTATTTTGAACAAAGGAAAAACTTATTTTCTTCTTTATACTTTAAGTAACCATAATTTCTTTTTTCTAAGGTCTTCCTCAGGTTTAGATAAATTCCCATCCACTCATACACATCTCCATTCAAAGATACCATGAAATTAATTTATATTATATTATACTATGTATGCTATTAAACACATAAACACTTACAAAACATAATTATGATGTGAATTTTTATCTTTCTAATTAATTAATAAACCTCTGAAGGTGGAAGCCATATTCATAATTCTCCTGTATTCAACCGGTGTATCCAATACTGGGCTTCATACAAAGTAGGTCCTCAATGAATTTTAGTTAATGGAATTTAAATAATATTTATTAATGTTTTGCAACACTTTTGGACTGATTTCTCAGCTTTTCAGCATAAATAAAAAATACTTTAAATTTAAATATCAAATTGAAAGGTCAATTATTATTTCTATTTTCTTCAATAATTTTAAAGACAAAGGGGCTACATGTCATCAACTACTAAGTTGATACACTACAATATATTTGGTAAAATAATTGGGTGTTTTTTCGGCATCACATTGTCTATTTTAAATGAAATCTACATGAGCTTTGAAAATGGTTTAACTGAACTAGAAAAAATATATAATGGCAAGCCACCTTACTTTTATTGCTCTTGAGTTTAACATCCTTATTATAAAAACATTCCGTGTGAAATTATGAACATTCCACATCATTTTGTTGACAGATATGTGCAAAGTTTCTCATTTCCCAGATATTACAGAGGAGTGGTACATGCGAGGCTGAAAGTTCTGAAGCCAGCCATCTGATATTTTAATTCCTCATTCAAAAGTTTATTGAAAATAACTGCTGGAAAATGTAATCATCTCCTATGAGTGGCCTTCTACCTGATTTAGCCAGCTCACTTGGTGATAGCATGGTGTAAGCATTCAGGTATCTATACGTATTTCCAGTGGATAACAAGAGGGAAGATTTGTATGTGAAAAACATCCCTTCATATTCATAAAACTGTAGCTTGTGCTATATAATTTAGTTTAGATAACATTGTATTTCCAGGTACCAAATTCTTCTCATTAATTGAAACCACAGGAAACAAAATTTACTAAAACCAAATAAAATTCCTTCAGTATTGCTGTGTAGTTTCCAGCTTCCACAGATGTTACGTCTCCTGTCTGTCACATGTGTTTACACTCTCTTCTTAGGAAAGACATTTTCGCCTTAGTAAGATTAACTCAGAGTCTGAAAGGGGCAGTTGGAACTGGCCCCACGGTGAGGTGAGCCGGGCACCAAAGGGGGCTTCAGAGTGCTTTGCATCTATAGAGGGTGCAAAACACAGTGATGCAGGCTTTATTTTAGAGGTAACTGGAAGCTAAGGAAAAATAAATAATTTGTATTAATTTTAAACGTATTTGCTAAAACATACATTAGTTAAATATATACATTTTGGCCATGTGTTTGATCTGTCAGTTAAAGTCTTCTAAAACTCTTAAAATTGTGTAATTATTTTAATTATCTTTCCATATTTATTTCATTTGTTTTTAATGGAAACAAAAAAAAATAGTGAATTTTTTTCTCTTGCAACTTGTAAGTATTTCCAAAGCCAAGTAGTTTGCAGTGGTGCACTATAAAGTAAAGGAAATCACTTTCTGTCTATGTGACGTGATCAGACAACTCTAGATTTTCATCTCCTTACAACCTACAACTGCACAGGAACTTGTTACATAATGAGGCTTAATGAGAGCGGTAAAAGCTATCCTGCCTTCTGTCTTCCATTGGTAATTTGTTTTGCCAGGTGTGGTAGTAGGTAAATAAATAAACCTTCCCTTGATTGTGCCTACCAAACAAGTGATACAATGACTCCTGCACGCAGATTTATTTTATTTCAAAATGAGATAAATTATTGAACCGAAGCCAGAAAGTCAGGCTAATCTCAATACCAGACCTGAAACAATTACATGTCTCCATTGCACAGGGGCTCATAATTTGCTGATGAATTGATTTTAATCTTTTACACATTTTATTTGTATTATGCCCTTGATTAGGGCTACCTTGCAGTCATAAATTACTTCATTGACCAAGTAGCTAATTAAATAAGTATCTAGATACCAATAAACAGCCTAACGTAGAAACCAAAGAAGTTTGGCAGAAATTGAATAAAGGTACAGTTGAACATCACTGCTTCTTATTTCTTGGCAAATATTAGTTGTTATATAAACAACTGAGTTATAATGCAGCCCTTTCAAGATTGTGGGAAATTAATGGAAGTGTTGAATGGTCCACTTATTGGCACAGTTGTTAAAGGTGACTGATCTTTGGACAGAATCACCATCCCTAAAATAGCATCTATTTTATCCTTTAACTTCAAAAGTATCCTACATTTTGTAATTTGTTAATAACTTGCAATTGCATCCACAGGGCTTAGATTATCAACATATTGTTTACTATATTCTTAAAAAATAGGATGCATTAATAAGTTATTTTCTTCTGTTTTCTGAAAGGGCTGTGTAGTCTTGAGACTAAATTCTTAGCTTAGTTTCTGACTCAGGTAGGATGTTCATTTATTAATTCATTCATTTACTCTTTCACTTAATTCACTTTCAAATACACTGACCTGGAGAAGGAAGACATGGTTAATAGTTCTACGATCACAAAAAGTTTCCAATTTGTGAGATAACATTAAATAATGGAAATGTAACAGAATTATAGTACTCTTACTAGACATAAGTACTTAAACTCAGGCCTTACATACAAAGCTAATTTAATGGGAATTTTAGTTCTATGTCAGTGAAAATAATTACAACTGGATGTATTTTGGTAGGAGTCAATAGCCAAAGTTTAAGCAAGGCACATAGATGAAGAATTTGCTTTTAATCTTGGAAAAATGATATGAAATAAGATAATGGAAGGATTTTCTTGTCATCTTCTCATAGTTGAATTTTATTCTGAAAATTATTTCAGATATCAGAGTAGTGACCTTTAAAGGATTTCTTTGTAATAGCATGATTAGATTTCAATTTTAGAATGATTTTAAAATGGGTTAAATGAATATTAGTTGATTAATTATGAGATTAAGTATTTGATAGATTTGACCATTTACTGATTCCCTTTAGTATAGCTCCAGAATCCTGGGTACCTAGGTCTCTACAAAGGTCTCCTTTCAAGGATTGTACTCTCCCAGCAGCAATTTTTATGTTTCTAAGGTCACTGTTTTAAGTCTCTGAACCTCAATGATTCTATGACATCCAGATCTACGGATTTGACTTTTTTTTTATTATTATTATTTGTCCCCCTTTATGATGTCCTCCCCCGTCCCCCATGTTACATGATATAGCTGTTTCCTCCCTTCTCCACCAGCTGAAATAATTCCAACTTGCTCAAGTTGCGTCCAGGTCATTGAAGAAAAACATGAAACTTTGTATTGATGTTCTTCTTCTTTTTTTTTTTTTTAATGTATTTGGTACTGGGTCTCACTATGCAGCTTGGACTCGCAGTGATCCTCCTGTTTTCAGCTTCCTCAGCACTGAGATATACCACCAGGCTTGATGACCACCTCCGTGCGCCTGGAGACGGGGCCAGTTCAGAATGTGGTGCTGGGGATTGAACCCTGGTCCCTGCGCTTGCCAAAGAAGGCCTTTGTCCACTGAGCTATCTTGCTGGCCCTTTGATGTTCATATTTTAGTTTTTTGATATTCTTTTCTTTTTTTTGTATTTAGTATAGGGTCTCCAGGACCCCACTACACAGATCAGACTCATAGTGATTCTCCTGTTTTACAGCGTCCCAAGAGCTACGATTACAGGTATGTGACATCATGCTCAGTCTCAGTCACCATTTCAGCATACCCCAGGGGTGGGGCAGACATAGCGCGTCGAAAATTGAACCCCGACCCCTGCATCTGCCTAAGCAGGAGCTTTAACCCACTAGCCCTTATTTTATTTTAAAGAGTTAAAAAAATAAAACAATAAAAATGTTACCAAATTTCAAAATAAGATAGGTAATTAACAACGATTATTGTATTGCATATTGTTATCTTCTAAATAATTGTTTGATTAAGAGATGTAGGCATGTAAAATTGATCCAACAATATAAACACTATTTCTTTCAGTGAACCAATAGAAATTAGTAGTACAATTATCTTAGCTTTCTTGTATACATATATACATTTTATATGTTCTTTTCTTTTGGCAGTTTCTTTCGTTTTCACTGGTGCCTACAATTCTACTTGATTTTTTTCTAATAGACTCCTTTTAATGTTTCTTTAGTATTCTTTTGCCCATGAAAATTGCCTGTTTTTATTTATTTGAATATATCTTGGGCTGGAGAGATGGCTCGGTGGTCTAAAGCACCTACTTAGAACAAGCTTAGCAAAAGCATCAGGG
>NW_004524697.1:904498-905387 GCF_000260255.1 Octodon degus | reverse complement strand
GAGAAATACAAGAGGAGAATAAATATACATTAAAAAGTTCAACATCACTGGTCATTCAAGACATGCAAGTTAAAACATTGATGAGATTCCGTCTCACTCCACAAGAATGGTTATTATCAAGAAATCAACCAATAGCAAATAACACTGCACTGTTTTTGGAAGTGCAGACTCATGCAACCACTGTAGAAATCAGTATAGAAATTCCTTGGTAAGTTAGGATTGGGCATGCCATTTGATCTAGCTATTCCTCTTCTGGGTTTCTTCCCAAAGAATTAAAAATATCAAACCTCAGTGTTACATGTGCACTAATGTTTATAGCAACAGAGTTCATAATTGTTAAATCTTGGAAACAACTCAAATACCCTGAACTGATAAAGGACAAATTATTTTTAAGCAAGAAATACTACTTAACTATAAAAAGGATAAACGAGATATTTTTAAATACATGTATGCCCTATATGTATTCTAAAGTTAAATTAGATACATGTATGTAAAAATTGCATTATTTCTCTTCTGTGAATTATAGAAAGTGTAAATAAGGACTAAAGTAATAGGCATTATACAATAGGAAGAAATTATTCAAAACAAAGGGAGACTAGGGAGGGGAGAAGTGTAAAGGAAGGAAGAAAAAAAGAAAAGAAATGATAAAATAATGATAAAATGGAGGCAAAGCTTTGCAAGTAAGGAGAGATTGAAGAGAGGGGAGAAGACTGGGAGAAAACATGAATATGTATGTATCCCTATAATTCAATCCATTTAGCTATTTTGACAAAATATTTATAAAGAAAATAGCTGAGTGAAATGAAATTTCTATTTTTCATTTTGTGAAGAATCTCTATGCTGACTTCCATAGTGTTTTCACTAGTTTACATTTTTATTAACAATATAG
>NW_004524697.1:894924-904398 GCF_000260255.1 Octodon degus | reverse complement strand
AAATATATATATATCTTTATTTCATCCTTTCTCTGGAAAGTCGTCTTTATTGACACAATGATAAGCTGTCTGGCATTTGATTTCAGCATCCTCTCCTCCTTGGACTTTTACTGTGTCTTCTGTGCTATTTAACTTTTGCTGCTTTAATGATGAAGTGAATCAGTTTTCTGTATCTGTGATAAAGTACTTGGGGAAGAACAACTTGGAGAAAGATTTCTTAGGCTCATAGTTTTGGAGAATGCAGTTGGTTTTACATTTTCCAACCTTTGATGTCTTCGTGATCCTTTCTGGATAGTTTTGTCTGAATTTTTCTTTAGTCCCCCATGTACAGCTTTGAGTAATCCATTAAACCCTTCTATTAGTCTCACAATTCTGCTATTAATGGTACTTTTTCATTTCTACTGCACCTTCTTTTATATGTTTTCATTCCTTGCCCAATCTCTTAAGTTCTTTTACTTATTGGAACACAGAAACATGATTATTTTGAATTCAGTGTCATAAACTTCATGGGTCTGTTTTATTGTCATTTAATTCTTTTTTTTAAAGTTATCTTCTCAGAAAGCAGGGTTTTTTTGTATATATAAAATACTTTATTAAAAATACAGGATAAATTGCAAGTAGTTCTAGAAATGGAAAAGATTTTGGTTTTCTTCAGAACTCTTACTCATCACTTCACTGGAGTACTAAAATAAGAGCATAGAGTCTATCTGTACCTCAGTCCCACGTTCGGGGTCCTGAAACCATTTGTGTTTTATTCAGCACGTAAAGATTCTAAGAATTCCTTTAGTTTAACTTTGCAACATCCCTGCCGCCTTCTCCAGAATCAGCAAGAATGATCAGAATAAAAGAAGACCCATTTGGGTTTTGTCTCTTCTCAGATGTTGGCTCAGTTAAGTTTGAAAACCAAATTCAAGCATTCCTTTAGAGGAATACAATGAAGTGCTAAGTCTATATTCAGATTAAAACAGTTTTTGTTTTTAGCTTTCAGTTTCTTTAGAAAGGGAGTATTATTTTTGTCCAGCTTTTAGAGTTTTTCTCCGAGGAAAAGTTGGTCAAGTATACGTCCTTCATCAGCCATTGCTAGAACCGGAAGTCCTGACAGGTCTTTCTTCTCTTTGGTTTCACAACAGGACTTCCATTCCATAAGGCTGTTATTTTTCTCACCACCCCTCTCCTCTACCGTGCTGCTTCTCCTTGTCTTTCTAGCCTGTAAATGTTGATAGGAGCCTGGGCTTCTTTCTCATCCTTTTCCTTCTTTGTCACAGTTACTCTTTAAATTGTTCAGTTTTGTGGCTCCAAATATCTCCCGGACACTGACAGATTCAGGTTTGTATCCAGCTTGGTTTTCTCTCTCAGCACCTAGACTTATAAAGTGACTATTCTTCATCTTTTTTTCAGTGGTCAGTAAGCACTTTTACTCATTGCATCTCAACCTGAGCGTCTGTTTCTTTCAGACTAGTCATTTCCCAGTGTTTATAGCACAGAAGCTACCATCTCCTTCCTTCCTTCCTTCCTTCCATGTATTTAGTAAGGGGTCTCACTATGTAGCTTGGACTTGTAGTGATCCTCCTGTTTTCAGCCTCCTCAGTCCTGGGGGTACAGGTGTGCACCACCACTCTCAGTCTCAGTGGCCAGCTCAGTGAGCCTGGGGATGGGGCTGGGGCAGCATGTGGTGCCAGAGCTGTCTCATTTCCAT
This sequence comes from Octodon degus, assembly GCF_000260255.1. Taxonomy (NCBI): domain Eukaryota; kingdom Metazoa; phylum Chordata; class Mammalia; order Rodentia; family Octodontidae; genus Octodon; species Octodon degus. Next base: position 902,702 of record NW_004524697.1, on the reverse strand, counting down.
TCTTGTAGTAGGTTAACAAAGTTGTTGCTGTCTTTGACTTCATAATTTTTATTTAAATCCCATGTCCAAACCATCTAGAATTTTATTGGCATTACCTTCAAAATACACACCAAATGCTCATCCAAAGGCATTTCTCTGAACCTTTTATATAACACGCTAGACCCAAATTCGGAATTGTTGCTACTTTTACTACTTCCTCTGTTTCTACGATTTGTGTGTAGCCCCCCTCCACAGTATTTTCTACCTTCAGCAATAAGGACGATTATTTAAGTCAATAGAAGGCCTAATAACTTTTATGATACAGGAATTCTGTCTAGTTTGTAAAATATGTTAACTTTTAAAAACTTCCCGTGGCTGTATCAAGTAGTGCTATTAAGTGCCTTCATGTTATAGGCGAAGAACTGAAGTACAGTCACCCGATACAACTTCCCAGAGTTACACAACTGAATGTGACAGAGCTGGGATTCGACACTGTCAAATGGCTTTTCTACTTCAGAGTAAATCTCAGAGTACATCAGCATCACCATCTAACTTTATAGCCCTAGGTGACCTGCTAAAAAAACCTATTTTCTGTGACTGCACTCCTGGATTACTGGGCTCCAGTTGACATGTTCTCCTTGCCAGCTCTTGACTTTTCTGGGCACATCCTTACCTCGCATCTTTGGGCCTTTTCACCTACTGTTTCTTATGCCAAGCAGTTCTTCTAATACCTAGATGAACTGCTCTTTGATTTTTATGTTCATGCATTAAATTATGAGATCTGACCACCTGTTTAGAATACCAACTCCTTCATGAATCTCAGTCTTCATTTTCAGATTGAGCTTTGGCTACAGGACCAATCTTCATCTATTTTATATGTTTTTAGGGATGATAGAGACTTAGTGTGGTTTCTTCATTTCTATATCTTCTAAATCTAAAATTATGTTTGGCACAAAAATCCCTTTCAAGCACCTCTTGAATGGATTAATATATGGGTAACTAATTACTTTAGATACTTGACAGCCCAAATACTTGAATAGCACTGCAGAAAGTATAATAACTTTTTAGCAATGATTTTCTGTGATGGAGGAAGTGGCAGCAGAGGCAAGTTGAAAGAAGCACTGTGAAGAGGTTAGGTCTATTTGTGACTTTGTCCTCAGTGAAACTGTCACCATGGCTAATAGAATTTGTCACCCTGGATCTCCATTTCCTTTTCTGTGAAATTATGTATTAAAAAAGAAATGTTTACTTAATGGTATAATAAATTGCAAAATATGCCTGAATTGATGTGGCTACAGATCCAATTGGTAGACAAGTCAACTTCATAAGTTTTCTAAAAGTTTAACTTTTGTGAACATCCCCAACTCTCTAGGGGATGTAAGGCAATGTCGGAGTCAATTCGGTTGTCACTTTTGGGGCAGTGGTGCTACTGATCTATAGTGGGTAGAGACCATGAATCCTGCAGGATGTCCTACATGGCTCATTGTGCCCACCAAAGAATCCCTGAACTCAAAATGTCACATGCCCAGTTCAAAAGGCCTTTGTGTCTAACAAGTGGAGCTACTTTGATTTTTACGATGAGATTAAGGGAAAAAAACATAGCTAAAACAGACAAAGCCAGCAGACAAGAGCTATCAACCCAAAGAACAAAGTCCAGTTCTCATGCAGGAACTAAGATTGCTTCAGGAGCTCTGATAACAGGAACATCAACACAGTGGTGGGTGGCATCCCATGGAACTGGGAAGACAATGACCACAGAGGGAAGGGGCGTTTATCTCAGCCCAGGCTCACACTGCTCTCCCTGGGGCATTTGGTGATTACGCACATCCTGGCTCAATTGTTTCTGATTGCAGTAAGAGCCTGCTCTATCACTGAGGTGAAATATCATCAAGTTTTAGAGGAAATAAATATACAAGATGCTCCATGAACGCAGTCTCTACTTTTTTGGCACCCAACTCCATCAAACATTGATGAGGCAAGCAGGAAACCAAATGAAAATAATACAAGGAAATCTTTTCATCAACACCCATCCCTAATGTCTCAGCTATCGGTCATTGTTTTGGCTCCTGTAAGGGGACTCTGTACCTGCAGCCAACATAGGAAACTGATTTTAAACAAGGCAAGAAGTAATTTTTACCACATGGCCCATAACAGCTAAGTGTTGCCAAGTCTACCTCAATTAAGATGTACTGGTTTTAAATGTGTTTATATTACAGCCCAGGGATGGCAGCCTTTTAGACCTTTCAATGATAACAAATAGCCAGCTGCAAAATTCATGCCATAGGTTCGCTACCACTGTTACAGCCTTTCTTTCATAGATAAGCACACACACACACACACACACACACACACACACACGCACGCACGCACGCACCCAGTAAAACAATTGGAGTTTAGAGTTTTTCATGATATAGCCATCTACTTTATGTTTCAAAGGAACACAGTATTTGTATGAGATGAAAAATCTTTGTACTATTGACTAGGCTAGTAAGGGGATATAGTTTTTTTTCTCTTAGCATGAATAAATGACCATTTTATAAAATTATGTTTATCTTCTTTGGTCTATTCAGAGGGGGGTTACATGAGAATAAATTTTCACTATGCCCTCTAAAATGTGTTGGTGAAGAAGAGAACCCTATGGTAAAGGAAAACCCTCAGGAACAGAAATGCCACCAGGGCACATTCGCTGAAGTAAGAGGAGTTGGCGTGATAAGTGCGTGGAAGCAGAGATGGGACAGGGCAGGGCAGGATATCCTCTTCATCAAACATTATACATTGCTTTCCTCATCACGAACGGAGCACAGCTACACAAATTGTCCTGACTCAAATACTTAGAGGCCCATAAACTGAACCCACCCTTCCATTAGGTTCAAAGTAAAACGATTGTACAAGGAAGCCTGTAATGTCCTGTCCAGAGAATGTGGCAAGATAATGAGGATTAGAAATGGCCCGGTGGCACTGCGAGTAAGTTAAAGTACTTCTGCAAGGTGCAAAGGAAACATCAGGGTTCCAGAAGCTGGAAAAAACAGCCGAGCAGGGAGACTGTTTGTACTAGAATCAACTCATGCTTCGCTTGCTTTTGTGTTGCGTTTCCTCCTAACTCTTGAGTTCAGAAAAGCAAAAGCAGCAGAATGCAAGTGAGCATTTCACTAGTGCTTTGGTACTTTGTAAGTTTTCAATAAGTAATTATTTTAAAAACATCATGTAGTAAGTACCTAATATGCATCTGGTACTGGCTTTAAGACACAAAACATACAAAGAAAATGAGAACAAACTTTCTAAACACCAGAAATTCATAATACCATTAGAAATGACAGATACACTAGTTACTGTATAGTTAAAGATTAGTTGGAAAATTGTGGCCCATGAACAATAAAGCTGGCCGGTGCATTTTTGGTAATAAAATTTTATCAGCACATTCCGTTCCTTTACGTACTATTGATGGCTGCATTCACATTATACCAGCAAGGTTAAATTGCCAAAGCGTTTCCTGGGTAAGAAAGTCTGAACTGTTTTACATAAAAAGTTTGCTAAACCCTTGCTTGCAATGTTGTTATATACATGGAAACAAATACTTTATAAACATTAGTGGGTATAATTATCATTGTCCATTAATGTAATTACTATGTTATCCATATTTTAAATAAAATAATGTAGCTTAAAGGATTTTTAAATACATTTTATTAGCACATGTATGCAATTCAAAATGATTGCATTATTTTGGGTGGAGTTCGTATGCATGTATATCACATCTTAATTCATTTTGCTTTCTCTACTTCTTCTCTCCTTCCCACTCCCTGCAGTTCTTGTCCTTTTCCCTTTTGAAAAATGTCTAAATCACTGTTTTTCCTATTATTGTATATATCTCATATCTTTTAAACTTTGGGTCTCTTAGATGAGAAAAACAATATGATAATTAATTCTGTATGTCTGATTTATTTCACATAATATTATGGTTTCGAGGTGAATTCACTTTTCTACCAATGACTAAAATTTATCTTTCTTCATAGTAGACAGAGTAATAGTCCACTGTCTAAAGTTCGCAATTTTTAAATTCACTCATCTGGGCATGAACTTGTGGACTGCTTCCAAGATTTAGCTCTTACGAATTGTCCTGCTATAAACATGGATACGCTATCACGTGAACACTTGCTTTCACGAGTGACTTGGAGAGTACTGCAACCCTTTCCATTTCATTAAAGGATTTCATCAGTAGTGGCCATAGATTGTCTCTAAATTTCTTGTAGAATTAAGTAGTGAATCTGTCAGGGCCTGGGTTTTTCATTCTTGGTAAGATTTTGATTACATTTTCTATGTCTTTGGCTGATCTGGGGTTATTTAAAAGTTTTATATCTTCTTGATCCTGTTTTGACAATTCATATATGTGTAGGAACCTGTCCATGTCTTCTGTGTTTTCCATGTTTTAGAGTATAGTTTTTCAAAGTGGATATTGATGATATGGATATCCATGAGAGCCACTGTCATTTCACCTTTTGATTCATAATTGTATGAATTTTAGTCTTTTTTCTCACTTTTTGATAAGGTTGGCTATGAGTTTGTTAATTTTGTTTTTTGATACATTGATTCTTTGTATTATTTTCCTAGTTTCAATTGCTTTTATTTCTTTCCTTATATGAGCTTTAAGCTTGATTTTTCTTCTTTTTCTATGAGTTTGAAGTTCAATATTAGGTTGTTTATTTGTGCTTGTTCTCTTTTTTTGATGTGAGAATTCACTGATATAAATTTCCATCTTAAAACTGCTGTTACTGGATCCCACAAATTCTGGTATGCTGTATCAACATTATAATTTAATTGTAGGTACTGTTCAATTTCTTCTTTAACTTCACCTGTCACCCACTGATTATTCAGGAGGGTGTTAATTTCCAAATGTTTATGTTATTTTTGTGTATTCTTTGGCTGTTGATTTACAAGTTCAGTGTACTATGTTCAGGTAATATGCATGGGAAAATTTCAATTCCTTTGAATTTACTTACGTATGTTCAATAGGAAAACATTTGATTTATTTTGGAGAATGTTGGGCTGATGATATAGCTTAGTGACACAAAACCTACCTAGCAAGAGCATGGTCCTAAGTTCAATTCCTGGAACCAAAAAAATTTTGGAGAGCACCCATATGTAGTTGAGAATGTGTATTCTGATGTGGGCTGGACCACTCTATAGACACTTATTAGATCCATTTGTTTACAGATTTAGTTCAGTTCTAATATTTTGTTGCTGAACTTTGTCTAATTGTTATGTCTATTTGTAACAATGGGGTGTTGAGCTTCCCAATTAAGATTGTATTTGTGCTTATTTGCTTTTCATGATTGTTTTTTTTTTTTATGGAATTGAGTATCCTGGTATTTGGTGCATATATATTTATGATTGTTATGTCTTCTTGGAGTTTTCCTTTAGCAAGTATGTAGTGGGCCAGCCAAATAGCTCAGCAAATTAAAGTGCCCACAAGCAGGCACAGGGGCCATAGGTTCCATCACCAGGCCTGAGGTGCCAGCCCCGCCCCCAGGGCATGCTGAGACAGCAATTGAGACTGGGTGAGGCACATGCCTGTAATCCCAGCTCTTGGGAGGCTGTAAACAGGCAGATCACTATGAGTCCAATCTAGTAGTGAGACCCTGAACACACTGTAGACCCTTCCCTAAAATACAAAACAAAAAAATAAGTATGTAGTGATCTTTTTCCCTTTTTTCCTTCTGAAATTTCCTTCTATTTGTACCCTGTCTTTCCTCTCTGTTTAACTGCTTACACTGCTTGGTGGGTTCTTTCTGTTGGTGTTCCTGGAGTATAAAATGGAGAATGGAAAGCCAATCTGTCTAAAGAACAAGACTTGGAAAAACTCAAAAAGAAACTAACAAATAGAAAGAAGTAAATAATCAAGAAAGATTATCTATATGGTATTATATATATACCATGACTAAGTAGGATTCATCCCAGGAATGCTGGGATGGTTGAACCCATGGAAATCAGTAAATGTAATATACCAAATCAAAGAGTCAAAGAAGAAGCATATGATCATTTCAATTGATGCAGAAAAAGCATTTGTCAAAGGCCAACACCTTTTCATGATAATAACTCTGCAGAATATTAGAATAGAAGTTCTTTATCTCAATCTGATAAAGGAAATCTATCACAAAATGCAAGTCAACATTATACTAAATCGTCAAAAAATGAAAGCTTTCACTAAAAATCAGGAACAAGACAAGCATGTCAACTAACACCTCTTCTCTTCAATATAGTTCTGGAAATATTAACCAGGGTTATTATATAAGAGAAAGAAAGAAAAAAATGAACAGAGAGAAAAAAAAGGAAGAAATTAAATCATCATTGTTTGTACAGGACAGGATGATCCACATAGAAGACCCCAAAAACTTTACTAAAGTTTAATAATCACATTTAGTAGTGTAGCTGGATACAAAGTCAACACTCAAAAACTAAAAGCATTACTATATACTAACAATAAGCACACTGAGAGAGAAATTAAGGAAACACCTTTCATGATAACATCAAAAATAAGGAAATACTCAGAAATCATTCTAAAAAGGGAAATCAAAACATCCATATCTTAAAAATTACAGTACTCTGAAAAATGGATCAAAGAGGATACCAGAAAATGGAAAAATATCCCTTGCTCGTGGGTGGGAAGAAGAGACATAGAGAAAATTGCCATAATTCTGAAATAGATATACAGATTTAATTTAATCCTAATAAACATACAATGATTGTACTTTACACTGATAGGTTCTGGCCCTAGTATGAATTGCTGAAATCACTATGGTGGTCATCCAATATGGCTGACGCCCTTAAAACAAAAATCCATCTTTCCAAGGTCACCTATCCCTTGTTCTCCAACTTAGTTCAGAGTCCAATTTCCTTTCACTCTTCCTGCCACCTCCAGGAAGTCCCCAGTCAGGTATATCTAAACATTCCCTTCAAACTCCACCCCTGCCAAAAGGCCATAACAACTTCAACCTCCATTTGTTCAACTCCAGGGAATTTCTTATCTTCCACAAATTCTCTCCATGTCCTCAAAGAAAATAAAGTCCCTTTCCCTTTTTCCTTCTGACTGTTTCTCTGCTGCACTGGGTGCTTGAAAAATCCTAAAATTTATTTGGAACCAGAAGAGACCTAGAAAACCAAAACAAATCCTAGACAGAAAAGGCAAGGCAGGAGACATCTTAATCCATGACTTGAAATTATACTACAAAGCTACTGTGACAAAAATAGCATCTGGATGGAAAAACAATTTAAGGATGTATAGAACCAATTAGAAGATACAGCAGATACAGAAACAATTCCAAACACAGTCACTTTATCTTGGACAAAGAGGTAAAACAAATACTTCTGTAATAAAGATAGCCCTTTCAATAAATGGTGCCAGAAAAACTGACTTTCCTCATATGAAAGCCTAAAACTAGACCAATTTTTCTCACCATGCACTAAACTAAAATGGAAATGTATCAGAGATCTAAATATAGAGACAGAAGCACTAATCTGCTTAAAGAAAGAATAGGTCCAACTCTTGAAGACAGTTGTAGGTGAAGATTTCATGAAAAAACCCTGATCTCATAGGAAATACTACGAAGAATCAGCAACTAAGATCTCATAGTAAAGTAAAACCCATAGATTTTAGCCAATTATCCCTCATACAAAAGACTAATGTCTAGAACATATAAAAAATTGAAAAATTTCGACCTTACAAATGTAAACACCCAATCAAAAAATGGGTACATGCAGTCCTAGCCCAGGTCCGGTGAGTGTGCAGAGAGCTTCCAGCTACCCTG
>NW_004524697.1:879946-887736 GCF_000260255.1 Octodon degus | reverse complement strand
TCTTTCTTCTTTCTTTCTTTCTTTCTTTCTTTCTTTCTTTCTTTCTTTCTTTCTTTCTTTCTTCTTTCTCTTTCTTCTTTCCTTCCTTCCTTCCATCCTTCCTTCCTTTCCATCCCCTCCTCTCTCTTTTCTTTCATCCTGTTGCCCAAGCTAGCCTTAAACTCTTGCTTCAGCCTCTCCAGCAGCTCAGACTAGAGGTGCACACCACCACAACCAGTTTTTCATCATTTCTCATTGCAGTCTTCTGAAGGTAGGTTGTCCAATGTAGTCTTCCACACTGGAAATCAAAAACATGGATGTGGAGAGTCAAATTATGCAAAAGTACTAAACAGTTGGAAAATTGGAATAGATATCATGGGAAACGAATCAGTAAATTAGAAAATTAAGGCAGGCGAGATAGCTCAGCGGACTAAAGTGCCTGCTTAGGTAAGGTTAGGCAAGCAAGTAAGGACTGAGTCCAATCCTCAGCACCACATGCTGCACCAGCCCTGCCCCCATGGTGAGCTGAGCTGGCCACAAAAAAGAAAATAAATTAAAATAGAAAATTAAGCCTAATTTAAAAAAAAAATGTATGAAAATAAAATAATGGGGAGGTAGAAAGTCAAAAAAGTCAATGAGTTCTAAAAACAGAACTCTAGCACCTACTACAGATACCAAGAGAAGAAAGAAAAAATCATCTCAGAATTGAAAAAATTTAAAAAAACATGATTTTAAAAAAACTCACAAAGCACAAAATGTAACTATTTTAAGATACAAACTTTAATCCTATGATGTAGGTGTTATTAGTCTCACAATTTTGTAGACGGGGTTGTTAAGTTGTTGCTTACCTTTGTGAACACTTTGTATGTACTCATCATCGTGACATCATTTAACACTTTTCAAAGTAGCCATTGAAGCATCTGTTAGGATTACTTTAAAATAATGTATGGGAGGGCCAGTGAGATAGCTTAGAGAAGTAAGCACCTGCTTTGGCAAGCTCAGGGACTGTGGTTCTATCCCCGGTCCTGCATGCCACACTGGTCCTGCATGCCACACTGGCCCTGCCTGCAGGGTGCACTGAGCCACTGACCCAGTTCCATCATGGTGGTGCATGCCTGTAACCCCAGCGCTGAGGAGGATGAAAACAGGGGGATCACTACAAGTCCCACCCGCATAGTCAGACCCTGTACTAAATACATAAATTATAAAATAAAAAATCAAATAAGTAAAAATATAAATTATGGGAAATGAGAGCACAGAGAAATTAAATGACCTCATAAGGTGTGCAGGCAATCAATACCTAATATCGGTCTTCAAGCGAGGTGTTTGGACCCCGAGGTAACGTGTTCCACCAGTGTGTCACAGTGGCTGCGCAGCTGACTCACTGAAGGCTCACAACTCAAGCCAAGTGGGACTTTTAATTCTCACAGGAGCACAGAAAAAAAGACAAAAACATTGTCTTCAAATCTTGCAATATTTACAAATACAATATTATGGCAGGCTACTAGCTCGGTTTTACTTAACCAGACTATAACTCATTAATGTATTGAATACTGATTCTACCACAGTAGAATAACCAGGACAGGATTTTCCTTTGCACTATCAGCAAGTAGAAACATTTTAAAAACATATAGAGGGGGTGGAGAGATGGCTCAGTAGAATAAGCTCTTCCCTAGAAAGCGCAAGGGCCTGAGTTCACTCCCCAGTTCCACCAAAAAAAAAAAAAAAAAAAAAATAATAATAATAATAATAAATAAAATAAAAATAAAAACAAATAGAGAAAATCAAGCAATGGATAGTAAAAAAAAAAAAAAAATAATAATAATAATAATAAATAAAATAAAAATAAAAACAAATAGAGAAAATCAAGCAATGGATAGTATACACCTATGATCATAGAGTAAGGAAGAAAAATATGAGGTAAGTCCTATAATTTGTCTTGCTTTTTGCCGAAAAACACTTAGTGCAAAACAAAACAACAATATTAATAATTAAATACTTTAAAAAGAAAAATATTCTTTCACTGAGGCAAAGGTTATTGTCCTTTGTGGTAACAAGTGTACATTCTTAATGATTTATTATCACCTAGAAAAGGGAGGCGTGCACGCGGCCCCTTCACTCCCAACCCAATCACTCTCTTATTCACTTGGTCTTCATTTCTGATATAGAGACTAACAGCAGGCAATGGTACCTGCACTAAGGGGAAGGTATTTCATGTAACATTTTGTGCATTTGCATCTACGTGTAGCTCGTTTGGTAAGACTGAGCATACTGCTGTGTGTCTTCAGCTACACTTCAAAGGGGAAAAAGTTTCATCTAGTATTCTGTGCATCTAACTGACTGATATCAAACTGATATTCAATAACTGACTTTAGTGACAAGGATGAAGAAGGAAGAAATGAACAAAGTACAATGTCTCATCCTCACTTGTCTCTCAATTCAGAGCAGGCAATTAACCAAAAGAGAATCTCTAGGACTGATACCAAAAACTGTAATAGTAAAGCTTAAATTAAGATTTTGGAAGGGAGTGAGTAGGAAGATAGAAATGATGTTACTAGGGACATTCAATTTAGATCTTTTCCTAGTAATATATTATAAACCTTGTTTTGTTTTGTTTTTTCAGTGCTGTGGATTGAACCTAGGACCTTAGACATACTAGGCAAGTGCTGTAGCACTAAGTTATATCCCCAGCCCTCTTACCATTTTTGAATCCTGTTACTTATAAGCATTTTTAAAAACAATTTTTTAGCTCAAAATAATTTTATCTTGTGTATGGATAATTTAGGGTACCACATAAAGCTTGCCTTTTTTTTTTTTTAGTGTACTGTGCTTTGGTTCCATTTCCTGAGGAAATTTCGGGCTTTGTCTGTACACATTTGTGTACCTACCTCACTATCAAGTCCGTTTCCACTGTTTTATGCTGAGCAACTTTGATTCTAGTTACACTTAGAAAATAGCCAGAAAAGATAAATATTATATGTATGCTCTTTCCTATTTTATTATTTTATTTATTTTAGTACAAAGAATCAGACTCAGGATCTTGAGCTAGGAGATAGCTTAGCGGCCTAGGCACTTGCCTGGCAAGTGCAAGGACCCAGGTCCTATATCCAGTACTGCATACTGTCCTGGCCACCAAAACCAGGTGTGGTGGTACTCACCTGTAATCCCAGTGCTAGGGAGGGTGAGACAGGAAGATCACTATGAGTCTGAACTGCATAGCGAGACTGTGTAATAAATAAATAAACAAACGAACAAACAAGTAAATAAATGATTTTAAAAAATAAAAATAAAACTCAGGATCTTGCACTTGCCAGGCAGGCACTTATGCCACTGAGCTATCTCCCTGACTCCCTGTACGCTCTTTTGTATAACCACAGAAACTCTTAAAATATTTTTGCTTTGTTTTAAAAAGGTACAAGGAAAAGAAGTGATGATGTCAATGTTCATTTTATATTATTATTGCTATTATTATTATTTTGTATTTTAGGGAAGGCTTTACACGGTATTCAGGGTCTCACTATTAGATTAGACTCATAGTGGTCTGCCTGTTTACAGCCTCCCAAGAGCTGGAATTCTAGGTGCACAACACCATCCCCAGTCTCAATTGCCATCTCAGCACACCCTGGAGGTGGGCCGGGCATGGCAGGCCTAGGGATTGAACCTCTGGCCTCTGCGCCTACTTGCAGGCACTTTAATCCACTGAGCTATTTGGCCAGCCCTCATTGTTCATTTTAAAAATGAAAATAACTCAAACATTTAGAAGCAAGAGGAATTTGGTGTTATTTTTAAATGTAAAATATTTTAGAGGCATCTCTCCAAAAAGATTGTGAAATGTGAAAATATTTAGCATTTCTCAAAATGTTTATGTATTTTCCTATCAGAATTAAAAATAGATTGCTGGATACTATCACATGTATTGTGGGTTAAACTTGATTTCTGAACCTTTCACCTTGGTTTTCAATATAGTACAAATAACAGGATCAAGGGAGAGTTAATAAAACGTTAAAACTATAATAAGTCTGTTCCCGATGAGTAATCTTATGTGTGTTGTTGATTATATCATGTTTCTGTACAATAGTTCAAAAACTTTATGTCGCATTATTATTTCTTATATCAACTATCTTCCTTTGGATATGGGGATTTGTTATAGTTACTATCTCTCATAAATCTCCTAAACCATTTATAATCCTGGAGATTTATCTGTAAGAACTAATGACAATTTGGTAAATCTTCTACCCTCTTATCATCTAAATGAAATGGACAGGGATATCAGCAGCATGCATTCTAAGACCACTACATACATACAGAGAGAGAGAGAGAGAGAGAGAGAGAGAGAGAGAGAGAGAACTCTCTAATCCTTTTGCTAATCTTTTTTTATTATCCTAGAAATGGAAAACCTAATGCTTTGTGTTAGAAAACAAAACAAAACACAAAGTCAGCTAAAAAAGACAGGATATTAACAGTGAAATATATAAACTGCAGATTAAAATGACCACGCAGAAAGTCAACTGCTGTCCACTAAGATGCAAAAATATAGTTGGTACATGACTAACTTTTCAGTTACAGCAGAGGATACAGCCTACTCTTAGAGGTAGCCTAAAAGACAGAAATAGGATTCGGAGTAAATGAATGAGTAAATGCTAGCTGTACAGGAATATGTAGCAATATATGTGTCACTGGCCTAAGACATTCAGATGTGGGTTCTGAGACTACCCTGCCTATGTGCTGTTACAATCAGGAACAAGTGAATTGTTTTGTTTATTTGCAAGCGAGGCATAATAATCATGCCTGTGGTATAAACAGAGTTACTATGAGCATTGCTTTAGAGATTTAAATAATTTAAGCACTTGAAATAATGTCTAGGACAGAATAAACTTTGAATTAACTTTTCCAATACTTCCTTTTCAGGAATGGCTGTAGAAATGTGACATTACCAACAAAAATTAAAAATAATAGAAGTTGAAGATAAGCATGGTCATTATTATGTATGTTTCAATGAATGTTAAGGGTAGGTTTTATATGTTCTGCACCTGTATCTATAGAAATATTATTTCCATTAATGAAGATTGTAAATTTAATTTTGTAGTCGTAACGACATCAAAACATTTTAAAAGATAACAGAATGGACTCCAGTTAGATTTTAGGAAGATACTGTCATCTCCAGTGTTCACCCGAGTTATCTGTACCAAAAGTTAGTTCATGAATTGCATGCGGAGCTGCTGCTGCCTCCCACGTGTGGGGCAGTACCTTCCTGAAGCAGCCTGAAGCTTTCCTTCCAGAGCTTTCTGAGAATCTCTGCTAAAGAGCTTCTTCGGGAATTGGCCTTGACAGGTAGATGTCCCAGGAGCTGATGTGGGGAGTGATGGGTAGAGCTGTGAACACATAAGCCAGCTCTGTACTTCTGTGTGGTCCTATTCTGTCTTCCTGAGGTCTGAGGCTACAAGCTTCTTGTTGCACACAGCGTGTTAGCACCTTTCTCTCTGCTGTTGTACTTGTCCACACTTTGTCATTGCCTCCTGAGATCACTTCCCAAATCAACGAACTGCCTTTAAATTTTAATCTCAGTATATTTCTGACCAAACTTTGAGACTAAGGCTTTCTATTCTTCTGATGAGCCTTAAGAAGTGATGTTTTAAGTTTTCTGAGTGTTCTCTCAGGAGGAGAAAATAAACTGCGTGTCATTTAATTTTTTTCTTAAGCTATGTCACTCTATTTCCAACTATATTCAAATATACACATTTTAATAGAGGAGTGTTATTAGGTCTCCTTTTAAGTCTAACACTAAATAGAAAGGCAGATTGCCTTGTATTTTCAAGTATATGGCTGGAATCCCAAAGTCATCCAGTCCATAAGCTGCTCACCTTTGTTCTGGGCACACAGATATATGGAAAGAGACTCAATAGACCTTGTGCTCAGTAATTTAAGCCTTTGAGCTGGAATCTTCAAAGGCTTGGCTCTTGTCAGCTCAGTTGTGCTGGCGTTGGAAAATCCTCTTTTTCTCTGTTCTCATCTTTTTCCAAGAATACAGGTAGGATTTTGAGTTGTTCAAATTCTGGACCACTAACTGAAACCACTTTTCTTAAGGGCAATGACTTACCTGTAAATGACACATTCTCTCCTCACTTCTTACGTGGGTAGGCGAGGTTTTGTGCTTCACTGCTGGGTGAGTTCTGAGATTCTGGTGGGGGCTTTAGAAAGGAACATGTATTATACATTCCTTGATTCAGGAGTATTTAGATCCAACTTGCATGGGAGAAACTCAATACTTCCTCAAGATTTAACAAAAGTCACAAGAGTTCTACTTTGTCGCAAAGTGGCACTAATGAGAAAGGATTAAATTTCCTAGACTACCACAAGTGTGCATGTACACAAGGCCTTTTAAGGAGAAAGCGTGGCTGGCCAAAGCAGGAATCAGGGGATAAGGGTACTCTCACAGTCCGTATCTGAAGAGGGCTTGAGTATATAATCCACTTCACATTGCTGAAATCATGAGAGCCAGGGTGACGTCACTTGTATAGAGTAGGCCGAGTAAACACATCTAGAATAAAAATAGGCTTATTTACTGACTCTTCCCCCACAAGCCAAGCCTTGGCTAGCAAAAGATCACTCAGTCCACACAAACAAAGGAAAGTAAATCTAACAAAAATATGTCAATAAAGAATTATCTAGGATCATGTATTTTTGATAATATAAAGAATGTTCTACATTTTAAAAATCAAGAGATTAACAGGTATCTGTCATGGTGGTCCATCCCTAGCCACTTCTAGATGACACAAGGAAGATTCCTCAAATGATAATGGTTGTCATTCATTCACTTATAGTTACTAAATACCAAGGGACACTAGGAATACCATAGTGAAAAAATTATGAATTCATGTGCCTGTCTGTATGTAGTTTACCATAACCACCTGGCATGGTAGTAACAAAATAAAAATCCAGAGGAAATAAAAGCAGAGATTTTTACTGCAGTGTACTTGTTCAAATACAACAGATAATTTTAAAGCAGAATCCAAAGTTGTAAATGCAAATTAAAGTACTTTATACATTCACCCGGCACAGCAGCACAAGGAAATTCTGTTAGAGGCTCCTGCTCAAGTTCTCCCTAGCTCATAACACAGAACCAAGGAAAATGACTTTGCTTCTCCCATCTGACATGCATTTATTTCTATGGGTGCCCTTCCTTCAGGACTTCAGTGTAAAATAGCCTTAGGATAAATCCAGGACCCAGCAACACAGAGAGAAAAGACAGAAACACTCTGTAACTTTGTTGGCATACCTGCTTTGCAGGGTAAAGGGATTTCGAAGCTTGTACTGCCTGAAGATTGCCTTTTATGTGAAACTATATGAGCTACAGAAGCTCCTGTTTTATCAGGATACATGTTTTAATGGATGATAAACTGCTATTACAAGTATTTGTATCCCCTTTGTTTTGTTTAGTTTTGTCAGAGATGGGTATTTCATTGCCATTTAAATATTATAGAAGAACCATTTTGTATCTGTACATACTAAATAGTTAGGATAGATATACAGCTACTTTCTCTTAATTCAATGAGAAGAAAGATTTGTACTGATAGTGTTTGGATAAGATATCATGTCAGCATCTTGTACTATGAATAACCACTAGGAAGATAACAATATGTACTGTATTAATTATTGAAATTGTCCTATTAATTGGTTTTGAAACTGTCTCATTGCTATTTGATTCTCAATAAAATTAATTTAAAAAAAGAAAAGGCTGGGGAGATGGCTCAGTGAATTAAGTGCTTGCCTGGCAAGCACGAGGTTCTGAGTTTGATCCCTGGTACCACAAA
>NW_004524697.1:874246-879846 GCF_000260255.1 Octodon degus | reverse complement strand
AGACTTTAAGAAACTGGAAGGAATGTGATACAGATTATTCAGTCATCTGAGGTTGAAGAAAAGTAGCATCTGGACAATATCAGGATATGGGATTGTTGCTGTCCTGCCTCAGTCCTGCTATGGTCAGCAGCTGAGTCCTATCACTTGAGATATTCATTAAAGGTAAGTTTTAAGAGACTGAATTGCCATTGCCAAGGTATAGCATCATAATGTTGTGCTATTCTATGGATGCTGAGCAGATTAAAAGAAGAAAGTGAATTCCAGGAACTTCCTATGACTTCCCTCATTTTTGGGTTGCAGAAGCAAAGTAGCTGAAAAGCAAATACACTATATATTTCTGCAGGTTAGAGATGTCCGTGTCAGTTGAATTTACAAATTTAGGAAAGATCTTACAGAAACTTTGGGCAAGGGTGGTTAATAATGCAGCTTCTGGCTATAATTGGAATGGAGTTTTCGAGGAGTAAAAGTAATCCAGGTGCCTAATCTTAAAGAACTTTCTATATTAGCTGAAGGAATCCCTTCCACTATGAGACCCTTATACCTTATGAAAGATTCAGACTCACTGTTGGAGGTTATTTGATTTCAATGAGAAGTCACATTATATTGTATTCACATGTACAATAAATTAGATTCTGGGAATATGACTAGAATGTTGGAAGAGAAATTACAAAGTCAATACTTGAAGGATATGATTTACACAAAAAGATTTGGCAGAATTTTCTAATCCACATCAGCAAAAATCTGGGGAATTTATCTCAGTTTGCTAGAGCAAGGGAGAGAGACATAGTTTTACATAGAGCAGAATTTATCTACACAAGTGCCAGAACCCTGAATTCACATGACTTTAGCAGCTGGAAATTATGATAATTGTATGGTTGAGTTGCTGAAAGATTATCTCATGTGGTTCTTTAATTCAAACCGAGACACCAAAACTTTTTCAGAATCGTATCAGTAGAGGGACTCAAAGATATTGGGAGACAAATCATCCTGGAGGAAGTTTAACACGCGTGGCTATTTTTGTCCCAACTCACTTTGATCAGAGAAAGCTGTGAAGACAGTATTCACCATCATTTGGCAACTATATTGCTGAGAACAGTGCCATCATGCCATGGCTGAGTGTGGCTTAGAGCTGCAGTTGCACTAACTCCCTGATTTCAATGGAATAAAGAATTTCCTGGTGTGACAGAACCCAGTGGTCACAGTCAATCACCAAAAAGGAGATATATGTGATTACTCTAATGTCCTACTTGATTTGTACATCTGGGATATAACAGTTTAGGTGAATGCCTTGGACACAACAATACTGGCATGTTTTTATTCAATCACAGAGTCTTTGAAAGAAAGTGTGAGCATTAAAAAAAAAAATTACCATAGAAATTCTGTAATGTTCTCTCAGTTTTGTTTGGCATTCCTCAAAGGCTCCATGATTATGAAGAGAGGTACCCAGTCTTTCTTGGTTAAAAGGGCAGTTTTAAGGACCCAAGACTGATTCCATGAAGACTGTCCCACCACAAATCTCTGTGAAAATGGCTTTTATCGCGTCTTTACAACAATCAAAGCTAGCAGGATGCAAAGGCAGTGAACCCAGGCACAGCAGTTTTTTTTTTTTTTTTTTTTTTTTTTTTTTTTTTTTTTTTGGTGCAAATGAAAAGCAAGAGAAAAATAAGAGAGGCCCTTACTGCTCAGGGCAGGTGCACTACTCAGAGAAGAGTCTGAATCCTTCTCATCTGAGACAAAGGAATGTCCAGATGTTAATAGCTTTAGGCTTGGGCAGAGTTAGGGCCGTGCTGAGTGACATCTTGGGAGGTTATTGGGACTAAAAGTGTGACATGTCAGCAGCTGATTGAGGGAATACTGGTGTGTGCAAAAAAGGAAGAGAAGAAGAAAAAGGAGGTGGACTGTGGGCTGCTGTTCTTGGGCCCCTGCCATGCTGGGTCACTGCCATGATGCCTAGACAGATTTTTTCCATGGGCAGAATCCATAAGGTTTTATACTCCAGTGTTTAAAACAGGGCTTTGGAGGCCAGTGGCCTGTCTTATTATGCTATGATAATTATTAGACCTGAGCCTCTAGTCTTTGATTATGTCAGAAAAAGGACTGCTATTTCTCTAGTCATTAAATGAAAGTCCAAAAGCGTAAAGCCCGGGGTGACTCCTGACAGTCCGGTGTTGAGTCCTACAAAATCCATCTGTGCTGATGAAAAATTAGAAGGACCACAACATATGAGCTAGCTGCTATTGTCTTTGTTCTGTGAGTTTCTCCAATAAATATTTTCTCAGAAGACTGACTGTATATGCTGTTATTTTCCTCCCCTTTGTTTGACAGTAGAATCATATAATACTTGATCTTAACTAACCTAAGGTATGGAACTTATGACAACAAGTCTACTGACAGGGGGGTCGGCAATAATCAAATGATCATGGAACTTGAGAGGCTACAGGCTAACACGTGATTATTTCTCAAGTTACTGAATGTAAAATTAAAATAAAGCTATTGATATTAAGATCAATAAATTGTCTTACTTGTTAGAATTTACTTGTAACTTGAAAATCCATACTAGTGACATTTTTCAAAGGTATTCGTGGATTTGTAGAGCAGCAAATGTGTGATTCACTTCTTACCCTTGTTCCCAGCCAAGATCCAATACAGAAATGTTTCCCTTCTAATTTCAGCAATGTATGGCTAAGACAACAAACCCCCACTCAAACCCAGGTTTTCTACTATCCATTCACAACACAGATCACTTCTGACACCAGATGTGGATGTGTATGCGTGTGTGTGTGTGTGTGTGTGTGTGTGTGTATGTGTGTGTGTGTGTGTGTGTGTGTGTGTGTGTGTGTATGTGTGTGTGTGTATGTCTGTGATGGTGGGATTCTCATACACCACTTGAGCAATTAACCCTGCAGTGAACATCAGCTTGATATACTCTAATCCAAATAAGTTCTGACAGGGGCTGGAGAGATGGTTCAGTAGAATAAGTACTTCCTTGGCAAGCGCAATGGCCTGAGTTCAAGCCCCAGTCCCACCAAAAAAAAAAAAAAAAGTTCTGACAGTATCTAGGTGGGGACTGCATAAGATCCCATTGGTTGAGGGTTTCTCTATCTTTAAGATTTCCTCCCTCCTGGTGCCAGCCACAATCCCTAGGTTACAGAACCTGTGCTCCTAACTAAGACGTACACCAGCACATCCATAACCTTCTCCTTGGATTTGATTAACCTGCTGGAGCAGCTCATAGAACTCAGGAAATTTACTGGTTTTCTATAAAGGATATCATAAATGACACAGATGAAGAGTTACATAGCATTATGCATAAGAAAAGGCTGTGGAGATTCTATGCCCTTCCAGTATACCACCTTGTAGGAATCCCCACTCCTGGAGTTTGCTGGTTTTGTGTGTGTGTGTGTGTGTGTGTGTGTGTGTGTGTGTGTGTGTGTGTGTGATTTTGAGACAGGGTCTTACTGTGCAGTTCAGGCTGGTCTTAAACTCACTTTGTAGCCCAGGCTGGACTCGAACTCACAACAATCCACCTTCCACAGCCTCCAGAGTACTGGAATTACAGGGAGTGACCACCATGTCTGGCCTCTCCTGGAGTTTTCTAGAAGACACATATAGGTCAGATAATTTCTTTGGAGACCATTTAAAGATAGAAAAGTAGACAATATTAAAATGTCCATGGCTAATATTGGGAAAAAGATATTTTAGTTCATAAGATCTGCTTGGAAGTGAATTATGAGTCAACAATCATGCACAAAAAACAAAAATACGTGATCATAATATCACAGCTGTGAAAGAGTTTCCAGAAGAGGGCAGGGGGAGGGGGCAGCGTAGTGCAGTACAAGGAGCTCCAGCCCCAGGACAGGTAGGATTGGACTGAATCCCAGCTGTGTGCCCTGTCAACAGGTAGCCTTGGACAAGTCTCAGAACACATTGAAACCCTGTTTTGGTCTGGGAAATAACAAAAATAGAATCTAGAAGGACTTTTTTGTTTATATTTAAGATTACAATCTACATGTCAGAGGTATTTATATGCATACATTTCTCATAAGACCAAAAATTGGTCTTTATTTATCCAGGGTTGGTTCAACTTTATGGCTATAAGTACCACAAGGAAAAAAATTGAACATACCTATTTTTACCAATAGGAAGAGACACCCATAGGCTCCTTGAACATGTGACACTGTCTGATGATCCTACCTATGTCATAGGGTGAGTGTGAGATTAGATGAGTTAATTTGCACATCTGTAAAGTGCTGAAAATAGCATCTGCCTTGTTGTGAAGTCCACATATGTTTTGATATTATTATCATTGCTAGGAATAGATAAGTGGAAGCTCTGAAAACTAAGACCAGACACCTGGCAAAATAATAAAATTTTGCAGCAATGTTAAAGGGTTAAAAAGAACAGGAGTGGAGATTCCCCAAAAATTCAGTTTGTTGCCCTTTTTGATTATTGAAAAATGCTAAGTTGATCATGGGGAATGCAAATAGGTTATCATAAGTTTAATTGATCAGGAAATCGATATTATGATTTTGTTACAGTAGGCAGTCTTGTCATTAGTGAAAATCAATATAGACCTTGAAAGACATCCATTCAGTTGACAGATGTGTTTCCACTACTCGAAAAGCTGAAAATATCAGAGGTCGCTATGCTAGAGACAATAGTATGTGTGCATTGTCTTGTCACAAGGAAGTTTTAACTATTGGGTTATGTCCCAGGCCATCCTTCAGGGTCAAGTGACTCCCCAGTGAATGTTCAGGAAATCATCTTGGCCACCACACTAATCACATTGTGTTACATAGCAAGTGTCTATTTCCTTAATAAGGGAGATGAAGACCACAGCCTACAAAATAAATGTCCTCAAAGAGTAGGGACCTGCTACTCCCGTGAGATTTAAAAATGCCCCTATTTTCCCTCCAAAATGTAGAAGAAAATAAGTAAATAGGTAAATAAATAAGTTCTTTGTTGTTTCCAAAAGATACAGAAATCATGTATCTGTGAGTTGCACTGACCCATTGGCCTAAACATTTCTAGTTTGACCCAAAGAAAATAAACAGTGAACAGCTGGCACAGACTGTAATGGACACAAGACTTTCCATGGGCCCTTGGGGTTGAGTGTACCCATGATGCTGAGTTGATTCTACTCTGAGAGCACTTTATGAGGACAGGAAGATTTTAAATGGAAAGAGTTGCTGACTTTCAGGTTGGATCTGGAAAACTGATTGAGATAGCTCATGACCACAACATAGCAGTTGTCTAACATCAACTAAATTTCATCTGATGTGTTAAGTTGTATATTTTGGTGTCCATAGTAGTTTAGCTTTGCATTTATTTATTTTTTTCAATAATTTCATTGAGAAACAAATAGCAATGAGATAGTATCAAATCAAATTGGTAGGACAGTTTCAATAATTAACACATTGCATACTCTCTTCCTAGTGGTTATTTGCTGTACAAGACAGACATGATATCCTATTTTCAAACACTATTAGAACAAATCTCTCTATTCATTAAGAGAATGTAACTATATATCATTCCTAACCATTCTGAATACACAGATACAAAATGGACATTCATCTCTATCCCTTTCTTCATTTAGTTCC
>NW_004524697.1:872549-873776 GCF_000260255.1 Octodon degus | reverse complement strand
CAAGTTCTCATATGTCCTGAGTCTTAATCGATCTTGGAAGGCTAGGGCCAAAATGTTGGCTTTCCTTACAGCCCTTCTTTTTCTCTAACTTTAGTCTGCAAACTTAGATTGTTAACCCTCCAGAAGAGAAGCTTATTATTATTAGCATACAACCTAGGCTGTTCAGCTTAACCTCACTATCTGTCTCAATATCAAACATCTTAGGCATAACATGAACCAGGTATTTTTCATCAAGTATTGATATGTTGAACTTTAAGTCCCTACAGAATATAATGAAAAACATTAAACATTTTAGAATATATTTTGAAAATAGGCATAAATAATTCTATAATTCTTATGTTTACACATAAGTCCAGAAATTTAACCATATACAACCTTGTACCAGGACAGTCCCCCAAAACATTCCTATTGCTGTCTCCTGCATTCATTCACCACCCTCTCCTTTTTGAACAATCATCTACCTGAAGGACAGCATGGCAGCAACTGGCCTGTCATGACGAGCAGCCCGTATTCAGAAGACCAGAATGACAGGCACTCCAAGCGTGAACCTACTATTACTAATTGCCAACTTCAGTGCAGATGCTTAGTTCACAGGTGTCAGTATATATGGTTAGTCAGGGTGAGAATCATTCCAATTAACTGCTAGATTCAAAAATCCTCTGAGGATTCTCAGGATCACTGCCTTACCCATCTTCTACATATAACTGTATGGCTTGCCAGTGTCATGTTTCCTAGCTCTTCTCCTTTCCCTCTCTTAATTATTTAGTCTTCAAGTTCTTGCTTTCCTTTTAGTTGTATTATACCTTTCTATTTGTATTTCTTCTTTTACTAGTTCTTATACTAGGGAAACTATATGATAATTACCTATGGGTGTCTGTTTTATTTCACTTATGAGTATATCTTCAACTGGCATCCACTTCATTATAAAGGCTTCGAGTTTATCATTCTTTATAGCTGAGTAATACTCCATTGTATAAAAATACCACATCTTTTTCACCCCTTCCTCAGGTGATGGGCATCTTGGTTGTTTCCAAGATTTGGCCATCACAAATTGTGCTGCTATAAACATAGGCACACATATATCACTATGGTATGATGTTTTCAAATCCTCCAGGAAAATTCCCAGTACAGGAATAGCTGGTTTAAATGGGATTTCCAGTCCAACTTTTCTAAGGAGTCTCCACACTGATTTCCATAAGGGTTGCACCAGTCTACATTCCCACCAGC
>NW_004524697.1:854330-855527 GCF_000260255.1 Octodon degus | reverse complement strand
CATTAAGATTTGCTTTATATATTTATGTGCTCCCATGTTTGGTACACAAATATTTATGTGTTACCTCTTCCTTTTGAATTTTTCCCCTAACCAGTATATAGTGACCTTCTTTATTTCGTTTGATCATTGTTGGTTTGAAGTTGAGACTGTCTGAGAATAGGATTGCTACCATTTCTTTTTTCTGAGGTGCTAGGGCATGTAGTATTGTTTTCCATCCTTTGACTTTCAGCCTATGAATGTCTTTATGAGTTAAATGTGTTTCTTGTATACAGCTTATTGCTGGATTTTTTTTTTTCCTAATCCACTGTGCTAGTCTATTTCTCTTAATTGGTGAATTGAATCAATTTACATTGATGGTTAGAATTGAAATGTATTGACTTACAATTGATATGTTATTTACTAGTTGATTCTTTACTTCAGATGCTATACATTCTGAGAAATTCTTTTATTATTTCAGAAAATTCCACTCTGACTTTCTGTATAACTTTCTGCTGTTGCTTATTTACTTTTGACGCTATTAATTCATACATTTGAGCTGAGCTAATGTCCTTTGCACTGATTCTGGGTGGGCATTCGGTTTCTTCCATATATTTCTGCATTTGACTCTACTGCAGATGCTATTAATTCAGGGATTTCTTTTTTCATTTCCAATCTGAGTTCCTCTATACCTTTCTGCTGTTGTTTCTTTATTTTAGCAGCTGTTGATTCATTGATTTGAGCTGTGTGATTCCCAATTTGCTCTGTGTTAGTGTCCTCTGCACTTGTTATGGGTGGGCTTGGTGTCTGAGATTGCGTTTTGCTTCTTCTCTTTGGCATTTTGTGTAGCACTGTCTTCTGACCTTTATTTAGAGCCTTGGTGCAGTTATAACCTTAGCACCCACTGAAATTCAGGTGCAGATCTACAAAGTTTGGATTTATCCAGCTGTGTCTGGCTTGGTTCTGGCTGCTGTGCTTAGCTCCTTCCTGCTGCCACCCTTGGGAATGAACCTGTTGTGCCCCTCTGGAAAGATGTTCTGCTTCTGGACTAGCTTTGTGGTTTTGTCCCCTACACTCTCTGCAGGAATTGCAGCTGCAGGGTTGCACCCCAGGCCTGTAGTTCAGGCCTGAACTGAATCTGGAGGAGACAAGTTGGAGTAGGGGGAGAGGAAGCTCTCCCACACACTCACTGGGCCTGGACTAGGACTGAATCTGTGGGTC
>NW_004524697.1:839344-854095 GCF_000260255.1 Octodon degus | reverse complement strand
CACCAGTCTCATCATACGTTAAATTATGTAGAAGATTCCATCTGTTACCCAGCCCCCTAGTAGAGGGGTCATGATAGTGAAGGGTTTTGTAAATGTTGGAGGTGGGCTGACTTTCACAGTGACTTCAAAATGGATCTTCTAGAAAGTTTACTTAAAAAAAGGTCTGAGGGAATAAACATATTAGTATTGAATGGTTCTTAAACCCTCATCTTGAGTAGTGTCTAAAATAGGGAACTGAGATTCTTCACAGATGTGTTTTATCTGAGCCTCAATAGTCTGCTGAGATCAGTTCATATAGTTCTAAATCCTTAATTTTATCCAGAATATGTTTTACGCTCTGAAGAAAGGAAAAGAGGCTTTCAAAGTGGACTGTGTGATTAAATTCCTATTAAATATCACCAGCTTTTCATTAGCAAGGACATTGGTACCACTTAAAGACAGAAAGAGGCTTCACATATTTACCTGTCCTTCTGTAGTCTCCCACTACCAATGAGCATTGCAGTTGGCTGCTCCTTGTGCTAAGAACTATTCACACTGTGCACACCACAAGGGACAGCATTTCTATTCCCACATGAATGGACAGCGATCTAATCCTGAAACTTCATCTTTGCTGTGTGGTGTTTTGGCTGATACTTAGGGTCAGTCAAGTTGTCTGGGAATTAGGGCTTTGGCTGGAGATAGGGCTGAAAATCAGATATTGTATGAGAGGAAAAAGAGGAAGCAGGAGACTGCAGGAGGAACAGGCAGGCCATGATACAAGTCAAGCAAAATCTCTTCCAGTTCAGTGCAGAGCTCCAGGACCAGATGTACCTGTTAAAGAATCCCCAGTTGGGCAGAAAGGATGTCCTTGGATCTTAAGCCTTATTCAGTCATCAGCGGAAATCATTCTGGAAAGAGGTTGCCCTTGGCTCAGAAGAATCCTTTACAGAAAGGGATTTATGAAACTGAGCTCCACTCTGCCATGCACTATTGCCCTAGCAATGCACATAGTTAAATGTAGTTGTGAGGTTGATCAGCAGTTTCTCATGATGAGGAGAAACATTTCTTTCCCCAGAAAAGAACTTTTTGCATGTGTATTTTCAGACCTCGCCTTGAGAAACTCAATATTCCAGAGAATGTCCAGATTCTGCAGTTCCACATTTGCCATTACTGTAACTTTATCTATCTATCTATCTATCTATCTATCTATCTATCTATCTATCTATCTATCTATCTATCCACTGGGCACTTATGCCCCTGAGCTATCTCCCCAGATGCTTACTTTAGCTTTAAATGATGGCACAATATTATACCTTTGTGTTTTAGTAGTGATTCAAATGGCCATCTTCAAAATGGATCTCATGGGTAGATAGGCATTTGGGAATATATAAAGTAAAAATTCCAATTTTAGTAACACTAATGTTTTCCATGTTTTTAAAATTTTTTTTGAAAAATACCTAAAAGCATAGGGTTAAAAGTTATTTCTAGTGTACTGTAGTTCTTCTCTGTGAGACTTTAGTATTCTCACTGACCTTTTAGCCTAAATGCAAAAATAGAAGACTTTATCACAGCTTTAGCCTGCAGGGCTATTTTTAGATGTGTAGCGTCATGACCTAAACTTAATAAGAATCAAAGACAAAGAGATGAAAGTGGGAACCGTCTTTGCAAAAATTCTTTTAGGGTTATATCCTGCCTTCATCCTACATGAAGAATTCCCACAGAAATCAATAGGAGATTAAAATAAATATCAATGGCAGGATACAGACCAAATTATGAATGTAAAGCCCTTAACATGACAAGTTAATTGTTTTTCAGAGGATTGGAACGGGAAAGTACGTTCAAGAGGGAAAGTCAACATTTTGGCTGTAGATAAATTAGTGCCTAGCCTTTTGTACAGTAGGGCCTTATCTATGGAAGTTATGTCCACCTTTTGTTTAAAGACATTGGTTTAAGAGAAGGGAATGTTCCTGAGCAAGCATCATGATTTTCCATTACTGGGTCACTCTGCCTGTTTTAACAAGTTCATTTCTGCCATGCTGTCCTTAGCCACATTGCTTGTTAAATTTATTAGAAATAAAACATAATAATACCATAATGGAAAAATTCAGACTGAGTAATCAGTGACTTTGAGTGTCTTTCCCTACAAAATGCTACAATTGATAGAAATGTGTATGTGCCACTCATGGTGCCAACATTATTATCCAGAACAGTATACCAGGAGTTGGTATAAAAGGCAAACTTTACATCTACTGTTAAACTTTGCTATCATGCTGCACAGCAAGTTGGTGGCCTTGGGCACATTCCTTTCTCTGAGTCACTCTACTTGTCATGAAAAAGAATAATAGCTGTTTCTGTGAAATGGGGCTGCGATTCAAGTAAAAACAGCATCCTTCATCAGTGCTTAGTTCTGTGACATGGCTAGAAGTCAGCGTGGCAGAATCAGTGGCAGTGATTCAGCATCCAAGAGGAGACAGGGCCTGCCAACTGGGAGTTATGTGCCCTTTCCTACTGTTACAGGACACTTGCCACAGACTTCCTTGTTCCATCTAGTGATGTGTGAAGGAATTATGTCATCATTCTTGATCCTTTCACTGCAAACATTCCGGACACTGCCTTGCCTCTGTCAGCTTGTGCCTCCTGCCTAGAGCCCTGCATTGTAAATACTCCAAAGCACAGGGGAGTCTGGGGCCTACAGGGATGCACCAATTTTTCTTTTGCAGAAGAAAACCAGATTACATGGCTCCTTACATAATTTAATTTCATTAAAGTTAATTATCAAGCTTACAATAATATTTTAGATAAAACTGGACATAGAATAAAGGCCTACAAAAGTCTATGAGGGCAATGACCATGCTTGTCTTGTTTGTTGGTATGCCTCTACTCTTAGGACACTAACTCTATGCCTCATTGGATTGGATAAGTCTATACCTTCAAACATTCTGTGTTACTTTATTTGGATTATTCCTTGATGAAAATCCTTTCATCAAGGTCTGTGAGACACTCAGTCCATAATCATTACCTGCAGTCATCACACTGTGTGAACACACCACAGCTTGGCACTCTCCTATCTAACTGTAACTCGGTGTCTGCTGATCAACTTTCCTCAATCCCTTCCTCATCTCAGTTCTCCCTAGCCTGTAAGAAACATCATCCTACTCTCAATTTCTAGATCATATTTTAAAATTCCACATGTGACTAAGTTGTGATCCTTGTCTTCCATGTCTGGCTTACTCCCTTAGCATAATGATCAGTATTAACCACAGAGCTGAAAATGACAAGGCTGAATCCCTTTCATAGCTAAGAAGCATCCCATTTATATATGCATCACATATTCTTTAAGTAATATTCTATTGTATGTATATATAACATTTTCATTCATTAATTGATGGACATGAAGTTTGCTTCCATTGATAGATTAATGGAATGGAATGGAATGTAAGCTTGTCTGTCAAGCTTCATCCATGAGACATCTATTACCTATGAATGTCTCAATTTTACCTTTCTTTAGAGCAGTGTTGCATTCCATTGCATATAAATATCATATGTTCTTTATCCAATCATTTATTAATGAATATCTATTCTGTTTTCAAGATCTAGCCATTCTACATTATGCTGCTATATACATGGGTATGCATGTACCTCTGTAATATAGTGATTTTAACTCTTTTTGGGACACATCTAAAAGTGAAACAGCTGGGGCAGACTGAATTTATATTTTTACTTTTTTTGAAGATTCTCCATACTGATTTCCAGAGTAGTTGTGCAAATTTATGTTCCAACAATCAGTGTAGAAGATTCCTTCTCCCTCACCTTCTTTCCATCATTTGTCATTAATACATTTTTCTGATGGGTAACTTACTGTCTGGCAACAAGTAGTTCTGTCTATTCAAAAAGTTCTTGTTTATCTTGCTAGGAAAACATAAGTCAATTCTACATTATACTGATTAAAATACAGTTTAAGAAGTGGATTAAAATTATATCTCAGGTGTTGTTATTTTTATGAATTCTGTTTAATATTTCATGTAGAAATCAATGGGTTGGTTTACCCTCTTTAGTTATGAGTTTATTATACTCCGTGTAACAACAACTTTTAAAATAAAAAACAAGAACACGGTTGAGCTATTTCATGGCAAAAATTTTTTTGTGTGTTATTTATTTTAATCTGAATGTTACTGAACTGAGCTGTGGCCCTGGGAAATGTATCAAATGGACACATCCGGGGGTCTGTGCTGTCTGCATATTCAGGGCCCAGAGCAAAGAAAGATGGAGATCTGAGGCAAGGAGAGAAGACCAGAAGCTGGAAACTGCCTGTAGTATCAGGCAGCAGGCACACGGGAGGCTGAGCAAGGTTTCTTACAGAGACTTTGAGGCTCAGTTTGGGAATGTGAGCCCAGGAGAATCTCTGAGGGCACAGCATATGGAGCAAGGAATGCTTTTCTATCTCGGTGTCAGTACACACAAGAGGTAGAAAGGAGAGAGGGGAGTTTTAGGCATTGGAAATTATTAAGGTTTCAATGTATCAACTTGTTATAATGCTGAGACAGATTACAGGGTGGCAACTAGTCAGCAGCAAGGTGAGCTGAATAGTCTTGTATTAGCTACTTACAAGCCTCTTGCCAAAAAAAGATATGGAGGGTACTTGTGGTGTCTGTGAAATTGTAGGGGATGCTGCCAAAAACTTAGCTTGGATCAAAGAAAAAATCTGTAGAGTAAGGATTGGAACTCTGAACTGTGACGTCACAGGGGTATACTGTATATGTTGTGAAATACCTTCAAGGGCTTAGTGTTTGTAAGTGATGTAGTATCACACTAACATTCCACACCAGTTTGAATCTAGCGGCACACACATGACTGTCCCATTGGGCAGCACTGGATAGTCATGCATGTATGGCTCCAGGGTGAATGTGTTAATCCATACTACCATACATTTTTGGTTCTAATTATAGTAAATTTTAAATCTTGCAGAATTTTTTTTAAAAATTGAAGTGAATAAACATGTCTTTCTCTACTACAGCATTTCTAGTAACATGCAAAGAGTCTAAAATCTTGTTAAGAGAACAAAGCTCTTAAATGTTACATTCTTCTTCTGTAACACCCACTCCCCTAGCCTTTCCCTGTAAAAGTTATCTGAGGCATTGTCCACCCTTGTCCACAGCCCTCAGTCTCCTGTGTGACCACTGCTAGAACTGCTCCTTGCCCAATTCACCTGTCCTCATCTTAACCAATCTGTCAGACATGGTGATGTGACTGGGTGTTTTCTTGCTTTCTCTGTAGAAATCACGTCTGTTTTATCTCCAGAAACAGAATTCCTGCTAACATTCCCTTGAAAGAAAATAAGATATTCAGAGATATACTAAAAAAAGAAGAAAGGAATTATTAAATTTTCATTTTCAAAATCAGATCTCGCAGTAGTGGACAGTACAATTCTTGGAGTAATTTAACCAGAAAATAACATTCCAAAAAGTCTCTCAAGAACTAATATGGGAAACTTTTTCATAGGCAACCAAACAAGAATTTATTAAGCTGTACTATGGACATTCTACAAGCAAATCTAATAATTAAAGTATTAAAAGAATTCTTATACCAATATTCACAAGAACATTTAGTCCTTGACCTCATTTCTCTCCCTAATTCAAAATCCATACAAATTAAGTGGTGGTAAAAGCTGACAAAATGTTTGAATTAGCTCAACATGACATATTATGAATTTAAAATAGAAGGAGAAGCTGACCTGAAACTTGCCTAAAGTGAGATACCCACTAATTGTAAGCTAAATATCAAAAGTTGTTCAAGAGAGAAAAGATACCTTAAGAAAATTATAGCTTCAGGAAATTTGCAGTGTAGAAATCCCCCAGGTAAAAAAAAAATGGTGTCATTTTTTTAAAAAATCCAATAAATTATTGTACAATAAATACAAATGAACTTTATGATCTTACCCCCAAGTGGGGTGTCCACTGACACTAGACTCTTGCTTGACTTTCCACGTACCCACACATTAAACCTCCAAACTAGCTACTACTTCTTATCATATAAATAAAGATAAACATTAAAGGACCTCTTTCATGAGGTTAAATAATTTGCCAGACTTGGGATTCAGTAGCCATATCTGCCTGTCTCCAGAACTCAATCTGGGACAAAAACTGGATACTGTTTTTAATTATAATTTTCCATTGATATTTGATGTTACATAAATAATAAAAGTATATATTCAAAGAGATGTCTTTTTAACATCTGAATAACTTATTAAAAATTCTGATAAAATACAATTAAAAGGAAATCTAGCAGTGCTGCCTTTGTACTGTTGAAAGTAAACCTTCTGTTACTTGAATTTAGATAAATGTATGGCTTCCCCTGAGGAGGGCTCACGGCTTCCATGTGTAGGTTTTAAGCAAATTGAGAAATGAGATTATGAGTAAGGTATATGGAAAATAAAAATATTGCTTCTTTTTCTTTAACTGACAAGAACTAAGATGTAATGGCCAAATGAGCTTGGCGATGGACTACCCAGTTGAAAATTGTTTATCAGATAAATCACTGAGTTTTCAGACAGCAGAGAAAAGGGGGTGGGGAAAGGGTAGGTATGTAGATCTTATGGCGGTAGTCCTGTCTTGGTAGGATGAAAATTCCAGCATTCTCCACTAGCATTGTCTTCTGCCTCCTTGTCCTAGCTGCCTTATGTGCAGTCAGGTCTTCCCGATGGTGGTCATCAGTGTACAGCATGGCTCCTTACCCTTGTCTTAGAGAGGGATTCCTGCTCTTATTATCATCAACTTGAAGCCCCTCATAAGAAAGATGCGTTTTGTCTTGAGAAAGCTCTGAAATGAGTTCTACAGTCAAATAATTAAATCCATTGCAGAGCTATTCTATTTAAGGTTGAAACTATCCTAGGTTTTTGTCATCTGCAAATATGTCCCACCTTGTTTCCCGCTGTAACATATCACACATTCTGCAAAGAGATTTAATGATATTATTAGCAAATACAATACAATATATAAATGATATAGGAGTAGGTGCTAGAAAACTTGGATGGAAGTCCTTCGCTTGCTTTCAAATTTGATAGGGAGAAATCAAAAGCTAAGCTCAGTAAATTTCAAGGGAATTAATATTTAAAATTTAATATTTTGACAGTATGAGTTAAAAAGCTAGAAGTAAAAGCAATCCCTCTTTTTCTTTACTATACAGTGCATACTAAACATTTTTTCAATATCTGAATGTATGAGAATGGGTGTTGTGCTTTGAACGTCACACGTATTATTTAAATACAAATTATCTGCTACAACTCTCCTGTTAGAATCCGGAGTTAATAGGCCATACAGCATTACGACTGTGCTTCCCAGACACACACCAACTGTGAGTGACAGAAATCTTCACAATTTTCCCAAGAAAGTATTCCTCAATCCATTATTTAGCACTATCTCAAACTGTATAAAGACTCAATTGTTTTGAAGTGAAAGAAGAAATGTTGATTATCTACGGCTGCCTGATGAATCAACCTGGAACTTTGTAGTCTGAAACAAACACTGTATCATCTCACAGCTCTCGTGTTTTTGAAATCTGAGAGCACTTCTTCCGCTCTGTCCTGCGTTGGGGTCTCCGCTGCAGTGGCTCACGCAGCTGTGGGCCAGGCCTGGGAAGATTTCTTTCCCCACATGCCTGTGTAGTAGGCGGACTGCTGTAGCCTTGCTGTTAGCTGAAGACTTTGTTTTCTTCCCACACGACCCCCTCCATCATCTACCTGACAGTCAGTCGTCCTGATGCAGGAGCTGGCTTTCTTCAGAGCAGTGATCCAAGAAAAACAAAGAGGGACGCACAGGGCCGTGCGCGCCCTACAGTCTGAGCTGCACAATTCTCTTCTGCCTTACTCATTTGTTATGGATGAGTCGCTGAGTCCACTAAGGGCTGCGGGGAGGGCGCTACACACAGAGGCAAGGATCACTGGGTACTGGTGCAGACTGGCTTTGTTCTTCTTCTTCTTCTTTTTTTTTTTTCCGGCTCAGCTTGTCCTGATAGCGGGCGGAATTGAACTGTGGTCCTCTGAGCCTGCCTAAGCTTGCCAAAACAGGCACTTTAGACCACTGAGCTATCTCACAGACCCAGAAACTGGCTTTCAAAAAGATTATGAATAACCACTACGAAGACAACAATATGCAATATATTCATTATTGCAACTGTCCTACCAACCTGTTTTGAAACTGTCTCATTGCTATTTGTTTCTCAATAAAATTAATAAAAAATAGAATGAAATAAAAATGAAAAAAAAAATCAAAAGGCGAAGGGAAAGAAAGAGTCTTAGTTTCCTTTTTAGTACCAACAGGATGCTGCTGCTTAAGTGGTACATGTTAAGTAGAGGCTCTGATTTGTTACTGTCAACGTAATAAAGGCAAGTCCTCCACAAAGCATTTAGCAAAACTCACCTGCCATCTTCAGGAGAATAATTTGCGGCAGGTGATTATTAATCTGTTGCCCTCTTCTAAACCAGGTGCTGACAATTAAAGACAGACTGCCAGAAGCACTCAGGGCACACGTGCCAGTCGGCTGCCTTCTAGCCTGAAAGCAGCCGGATCAAGGTCTACAGATTTACAGAAAGAAAATCCAGCTGTCTCTGAAACTGAGTGTTTGATTCTTCTGTCCTCGAGCGCTAAGACCATTCACAGCAGCCAGTCTCCTCCTGGGTGTTTCCCAGTGTCCTTTTCCGTGCCAGGGGCTAACAATCTGAGCTGTTGCTGCCAGCTGCAGACTTTGCTGCCCCAGCATCATTGTCAAGGTTCTTCTAAATTTCTTTTCATATAGAGCTGCTTTCGCAGAAGTATACCATAATCTGCATTCAAATACCCAGATTAAAATATCATGTGCCCTAAGTCTTAAGGGTACAGGCTTCCACCGCAGCAATTATTAGATGGTGGAATGCAAACCATTTCAAATCTTAGCTTAGTATGTGCAAAATTTATGGTAGACTCCAAAACCTTATGATGGAGGCCTAATTAAAATTCTCATGTATTGGGACTGGGGAGATGGCTCAGTAGAATAAGCACTTCCCTGGCAAGCACAAGAGTCTGAGTTCAATCCCGGGTTCTGCCAAAAATAAATAAATAAATGAATAAATAAATAAATAAAATAAAATTCTCATGTATATTTATTTTATTTTCTTCCCTAGCTTTTCTTCTTTTATCTTATCTTATTTCTCAATATTTTGTCCAAAACACCTAATGTTTTTGTCCTGAAATTTATGCCTCCTAAGCTGACCTTTATAATGATAATACATACTGTTCCAGAAAAAAGCTTTTGTGACTCTGCTGTCTGCCCAGAGCCTTGTTCCCAAGAGGGAACAGGAAAGTAGGGTGCTTTCCATATGCCTGATGTTCCCAAATTTACAAACAAGGTGAGACTTACTTAGAATAGGTTTGAGTCAACAAAGGTGCAGGAATCAGCCAGGGGGAGGTTACACTGATTGAATACCTTTAATAAGAAAGAAAATGTCAGGGATGAGAAAGCTCACCCATTTGCCTGTATGATTAGGAGTCTCTTTTAAACTTATATCTGAGACTTAAAGGAGTAAAATACAGTTCCTAGGAGAATGTAGATGGTTCTTGTAAAATATAGCTGTGATTTTGTGACACTTACATTTTCAGTGTGAGATTTGGGGAAGAAACGAACAAACTTGCCAGGAAAGAATTCATTTTGTCAGAGAAATCTATTCTTCCATGTTTCCCTTTTATATTGCACATCACAGCGATCTGATATCCAACCCCTTCCTTTGCCTAAAACATCTTTTTACAATGTCAACAATGGTCTCCTGAAAGCCAAATCAAATAAACATTCCTCAGGTCTATTCCAACATGATTTCTCTTTGATATCTGAAACTATGAGTTTTTAAAATGGTGTTTCCCCCCAATATTTCTTTTTCAAAAATCCTCTTCTCTATTGGCTTCCTTAATCCTACATTCTCCCCAGGATCTTCAGCCATATCGCTAAATGCTCCTTCTCATCCTCCTTTTCAGATACATTGTTGGTGTATATTCCTTGAACAAAGTAATTCCTAGAGCAGCAGCCCCCAGCTCTGTCTTCTAACGATACACTACCTATCTTCACGATTTATTCTTCCTCTTTATTATGACATCTACAGTCCCCATGAGAACAACTCTGTGGGCTGTATTGCTAGCCAAAATATAAGCTTTCAACTTCCAATTAAACATGTATATTTTCAATATTCAAATTTAGTACTGTATTCCAAAAATTCTTTCTCCCTTCCATTCCCTTCCCTTCCCTCTGCTCCCCTCCCCCTTCTTTCTTTCTTTCTTTCTTTCTTTCTTTCTTTCTTTCTTTCTTTCTTTCTTTCTTCTTTCTTTCTTTCCCCAAAACCTGCTTTCTTTCCTAAAGTCCTTACCTAGGTAATCAGGCCTTCATTCCTCCAGGTCAACAAGCCCAGGAACTACACAGTTATCTTTAGCTCCCCCTTTTTCCTCATTTGCAATGGTCATCTAGGCAAGTTAAAAGCTGCTTATCTTAGAGGTTTGTTGTGCTCTCCAATGCGTTAGACCTGGGTTCAGTCCCAGCTCCATAATTACCAGCCATGTGATCTCCAGCCAGCTATGTAACTTCTCTAATCTTCACTTCCCCCATCTGTAAAACAGGCACAGTAAGTCAAGTACATGTCATAGGTCCACTATGAAGATTTATTGGTAAACGTGCTGGGCCTCCTTAACACAATGATGGACAGAGACAAAAATAAACCATAATGGCTTAACTACTATTACTACGTTCATCTAAGTCTGAACTGTCTTTTGAATGTGTGCCCTTCTTTTATATCTGCTGCCACAGCTTTAGTTTATTTCCCATTCTCAAGAGCATTACTATATCTGACTGGTCTCCTTGTTTATGGTTTCTCACCCCTTAAATCCATCATTCATTCTGTCACACGCTTTATCTTACTAGACTCCAGACCCATTGATGCCAAGCTCCGCTACTTTAATGCTCCAGTGGCTCCCCTTAGTCTACAAATAACGTTCACTGCTTAGCTTGGCATCCAGGGCTCTGAACGGTCTGCTTCCCGCTTGCTTTCCCCGCTCACACCCTGCTGCAGGCACCCTGGCCCTCCCCTTGCTTCTGAGGACACTTTTGGAAATGCACGGATTTTTTTTTTGCAAAATGAAAGTTTTCTTCAGCTTGAACTTCTCTAAGCCTTTTATGCTTTAAATGTGAAATTCCTTTGCTTTCTGCTGAATTAGCAAATTTCCTTCTTATATATAATTCTTATCAATTTTCTTTTACTCCATACTACTGGTTTATGTGTTCATTTATATAATCACATTATAAGCTCCTTAAATGGAAGGACCATGTCTAATTTTCTTAAATTCACTCATCGTATTTAGCTTGGGCAAAGCAGGTGATTAAAAAGCATTCACAGATGTGAATTTTTAACTTAAATAAGCGTTCTAAGTTAGGACCCTAAAATTATATGTTCTGCTCCATCAAAGTAGTTGGTATGTTGATCACTATTTACCCTTTTAATTTAATTTATTTATTTTTTATTAATTTTATTGAGAAACAAATAGCAATGAGACAGTTTCAAAACTGATTAATAGGACAGTTTCAATAATTAATACATTGCATATTGTTGTCTTCATAGTGGTTATTCACAGTGCAAGATGCAGACATGATATCCTGTCCAAACACTATTAGTACAAATCTTCCTTCTCATGGAATTAAGAGAAAGTAGCTGTATATCTATCCCAACTATGTTGTATATACAGATACAGGATGGTCCTTCATTTATATCCCCTTTTTCTGTTTAGTTTTGTCAGAGATAGGTATTCACCTACAGTATTTTAATGGCAATGGAATACCCATCTATTTGCCCTTTTGATTCCTGGCTTATATTGTTCAAGGAAACACCCGGGCTGTTTCCCCAGCGAGCAAGTTAGCTCGCCCCTGCTACACAGAGGAAGAGTGGAGGTGATGTCTTCACAGTGGCAGAATTATTAACCCTGAGATATAAATGCTAATTTTAATAGGTAAACAAACAAAATCATTTTTAATGAAAGAGGCAAGAACAGTCACAGCAAGATCCAGATGGACATCATTTTCTGAAATTATTACAGGCTTCTCACACCTTAAAAATCTCCAGTTCTAGCTTTACTGAAAAGCAGGATTGGTTTCAAGAAATTTGACTTTGTTTAATATCACATAATTGTCAGATCACTTTCCAATGGCTGTGTAGTTTTGATTGCACACTCTTGTTTATTTCTTGGCTTGACTGCAGTTCTAGGCCCAATGCAAGAGCTATCATGTTAATTACCAAAGCATCCCTTTCCAGGGCTGTGGAACTTCATTATAGCTATTTTATAGTGAACCCACCCAGGATTTTTAATCAAGGTGCCCATATGCCCTACATCATTTAAAGGGAAGATGAAGAAAGACATCTCAGTGGGAAATCTTGGAGCTCTTCCCAGGTCCTCAGTGCCTGATAAAATAATATTTTCACTTTTAAAAGAACGGAAAATTCCATCACTGGGTTGAAGCACAATTTGTCCAATTAAGAGTCTGCAGCTAAGCAGCCAGTGAACCTATACTTTCTCCTTTGCTGCCAGTGTCCTAATTATAAGACACACTCCCAAACATGAACCTCGCGAATAATGTTTATCTCTAATTAAAGTAAAATTATTATTATTCACAAAACAGGGTCCATGTTGATTATGTAAAAATAGAATATGAAAAAAGAAAAATCTGTCCCATTTCTTCAGTGCTTTCCATCTTATTGCAATAAAGTTTCTCAAAATAGGTATTGACAACAACTGGGATCTCATCCTTTTAAAAATATTTGCACAGAAAAAGAAATCAATAATAGAGTGAGGAGAAAAGCTACAAGATGGGAAAATTTTTTTACCAGCTGTTCCTCAAAGGACTAATATCTAGAATATATTTAAAAAACTCAAGAATGTCATACTGGGGCTGGGGAGATGGCTCAGTGGGATAAGCGCTTCCCTGGCAAGTGAAAGGGCCTGAGTTCAATCCCCAGTTCTGCCAAAAAAACAAACAAACAAACAGAAAAAGAATATCATACCTTAAAATTTTAAAGACCCAATTCAAAACTGGGCATCTGAAATGAGTAGATGTTTCTCAGATGAAGGAAAAATGGCAATTATATGAATAAAAAAGGGTAACTATGTGAATGGAAAAGGGTTTAACATCACTAGTTATTAAGACATGCAAGCTAAGGGCAGGCCAGATAGCTCAGTGAACTAAAGTACCTGCTTAAGCAAGCACAGGGAAAGGGGTTTGACAGGGCCTGCAGTGCTGGCCCTGCCCCCGAGACACACTGAGAGGGTGATTGAGCTGGGCATGGTGGTACATGTCTGTAACCCAGCACTTGGGAGGCTGAAAATAGAAGGATCTCTATGAGTCCTGTCTCTGTAGTGAGACCCTGTACTAAACACATAAGAAATATAAAAATAAAAATTTAAAAAAGACATGCAAACTAAAACAATGCTGAGATCCAATTTCATTCCAGAAATAGTAGCTATTATCAAGAAATCAATCAATAACAAATGCTAGAGTGGCTTTGGGAAGAAAAGGAACACTTTTCTACTGTTGGTGTAGGCTGGTGCAACCATTGTGGAGATCAGGGTGGAAATCCCTCAAAAACAAAAAATAGAGTTTCCATTTATTTATTTATTTTTTTTTTAATGTATTTGGTACGGGATCTCACTATGCAGCTTGGACTCACAGTGATCCTCCTGTTTTGAGCCTCCCCAGTACTGGGATTATAGGTATGTACTACCACGCCTAGTCATGGTGGCTGGCACTGCGTGTCTGGGAGTGGGGCCAGCCTGGCATATGTTGCCTGGAATTGACTCCCAGCCCCTGTGTTTGCCTAAGCAGGCACTTAGTCTACTGAGCTATCTTGCTGACTCAAGAGGTTCCATTTGAGCCAACTTTCATTTTTAATATCATCCAGAAAGAATTAAAAATGAGATACCACAGTGATATATGTGCATCCATGTATATAGCACCATAATTTGTAATAGCTAAATTTTTTAAACAACCCATATGCCCAACAACTGAGGAATGGATGAAACAGATGTAGTATTTTTATATAATGGAGTACTACTCAGCCATGAAGAAGGATTTTTGAGCCTTTTGTAGATAGAGGGATGAGCCTTGAGTCTATAATCTTAAGTAAGGCACACGCCTGTCAATATTACATTGTTTCTCTACTGTGAGGAATGGAAGATGAAAAGAAGGATGAAAATGTATGATAGATACTGTAAAGTAGGAAGAAAATGTTCAAATGGAAAGGGGAGCCAGGGCAGGCAGAGGAGGAAGGGAAAGAAGGGCAAACAAAACAATGAGAAAAAGAAAGAAGAAATGGTAGCAACGCTGTCGTAATTAAGGAGGTGAAGAGAAGTTGAAGGGAGGGTAGGGGCATGGGAACAAAAGAAGACTCAAGATCCAGCACGTACAGGCGCAGTCTCCCTACTAGGAATGCGATCATTAGGTGTGTCTAAAATGAACCAATAAACTTAATTAAAAACTTCATATTTCAGAACCCCATCATGATCACATTCGACGTTTTCAGTAAATTTATTCCTACTTAAATTCAACCATTTCAAAATCCTTCATTGTCATTTGTGTGAAAGGGTGGCTCAACACATAAAAAAAAAAAAAAATACTAATTGTGTATTTAGTATTCTTTCTTGATAAAAAAAAGAACAAAAAACAGCAAAACATTTGCTAGGAACATATTACCTCACTATCAATTCATGGTGAAAAACT
>NW_004524697.1:830779-838743 GCF_000260255.1 Octodon degus | reverse complement strand
ATGTCGGGCTCGTCGCTCCCCAGTGCCCTGGCCCCCTCTCTCCTTCTCCCTCTCCCTCCCTCTCTCTCCCTTCCTCTCTCTCTCTCTCTCTCTCTCTGCCAGTGGTGGTGCTCTATGACGGCAAGCATGCCCCAGTGAACATGCAGAACTGTCAGCACGTGAGACGCGGCGCTCACGCCCTGACCCGCAGCCGAGCGTTCAGGTTTAATTGCAGCACTGACACTGAGGTGAATGCGTTTTTGGCTGTGGGTTCCTGCTTGGCCGCTGGGTCTCTAAAGCTTCACCCTCACTGCTACACTCGCACCCTCTCACGTCACAAACTCAGAAGCACCTTTCCCGACTGCAGTGAGTTCTGGGTCTGCGCTCCAGTCGGGGTCGCGCACTCGTGCGCACGTGCTTCACACTCTCCCAGGAAACTGTCCTCGGCTCAGAGAAAGGCGCATGCCACAGGCCACGACAAGTCGTCTTTGCCTTGACGTTTTGTTCAGTAAAGCCATCTGCCTCACACGGCAGAGGAGAACAGGGCGCTCTGCGCTGCATCCCTGACTTCGGACTGCGGTCCGCGCCACTATTCCTCGGGTGTTGGTATTCGTGATCCTGTAATTTTAGTTTAAGCTACTTTCAGTCGGAACACTACTGCAGCCAGAAATGATTCTAATGAAAATGTGATCTTTTGAAAATACCAGCATGGTAATGGAATAGGAGGCTATATAAAGACATCGATTGAACAACACACAAGCGGGTTTCCTTTGTGAAAAATGCAGGAGCGAGTTAAGAAGCTCCCGTGGCCAGGACAGCGCACACCGGGCTGTGCCAGCTGGGCCGGAGCGTTCCCGGCGCCTCCTGGAGACGCACGGCCAGGCGCGTCACCTGCAAGGCTTGTGCCCTGAGGCACGGCGCCAGGAGGAGCAAGAAAGAGGAGCGAGACAGGCAAACGGACCAGGAAAATTCCCCAGAAACGGGTCCTGACCAAGAATTTAAAGTAACTTTCCTGAAGGAATGGAGGAATCAAACTACAGACCAATTTACCTCATAAATTGACTCAGAATTCTTCAGCAAAGTAAGAACAAACCAAATCCAGAATCACATAACAACCATCAGTGCAGAACCAAGTGGCCTGGATTTGTCATTTGTGTGAAAGAGTGGCTCAACACATAAAAAAAAAAACAAAAAAAAACAAAAAAAAAAAAACTAATTGTGTATTTCCACATTAGCAGAAAGAAGGGAATGAGCATTTCAACAGATACTGAAAAGCATTTTAAATATTTAGTATTCTTTCTTGATAAAAAAAAGAACAAAAAACAGCAAAACATTTGCTAGGAACATATTACCTCACTATCAATTCATGGTGAAAAACTAGATATTTTCTTCAAGATTATGGGACAAAAAATGGGTGTGCAATTTTGTCACTGCTATTCAAAAAAAAAAATACTAGAGTTGGTGAGATGGCTCAGCGGCATAAGTACCCACCTGGCAAGTGCAAGGTCCTGAGTTTGATCCCTAGTACAAAACAAAACCAACCAACCAACCAACCAACCAACCAACCAACCAACCAACCAAACAAAACCCACAAAAAAAGGAAGAAAGAAATAGTACTAGAGTGTTGGTGTGAGTCACTAAGTAATAAAAAGAAATAATATGCCACCTAAAATTGAAGAAGAGTTAAAATTATCTTCTATTCACAAATAATTTTACACGTACAAATCTAATAATTCCAGGACAGCCGAATAGTTCAGCATACTAAAGCGCCTACTTAGGCAGACTCAGCAGTCAGGGATCGATCTCTGGCATGCTGTGCTGGCCCCAACCTCAGGGTGCGTTGAGCCAGTGATTGAGACTGGGTGAGGTGGAACGTGCCTGTAATCCCAGCTTTTGGGAGGCTGAACACAGGTGGCTCACTATGAGTCCAATCTATGAAATGAGACCCTGATGGCCCTGACTTAAAAATACAAATAAGTAAATAAACAAATAAATAAATAAATAAAACCTAATAATTCCACAACAAATTTATGAAAGCTATAGAATATACAATTAAGTTGATAAAACAATTGTATAGGCTAACAAAAGGTAACCCAAAAAGAAAAATGGAACAATTCTGTTCAAAATAACACCCAAACAATCAAATGCTCAGAAATAAATTTAACTAAGAAGGTGAAAGCCTTGCACACCGGAAATACAAAATATGAAACATTAGTAAAGAAAACTAAAGATGTGATAGAGTGTGAAGCAGCATTCCACACTCACAGAACGGGCTCTTGTCAGTTTTGCATTGTTGTAAGGAAGTATCTGGGGTGGGCTCATTTATAAGCCAAAGAGGTTCATGTAGCTTGCAGTTGTGGAGGCTGAGGCACACAGTGCCAGAATGTCTGGGTCATGGTGAGGAATCCACGGCACATGCTGCCACAGCGTGGGAACGTGTGTGGAAGGTGGAGTTGAGTGGCAAGACAGGAACCCAGAGCAGAGGGTGGAGCCAGCTTTGTACTTTTTATGACAACCTCCTCAAGAGAACCAACTCTGAGTCCCAGGAGGCTTCCCTGCATCTCCTCTGAAAATGGTGCCTGTATCTGAACTAGAAACACCCTCCAGGCCCCACCTCTTGAGGGTCTCCCCACATCACCACACTGTAATCAGCCCTTTCACACACAGACCTTTAGGTGATGCACTATAACCAAACATTTATTTCACTGATTTTTATTATCTGTAATTGTCAGCAATTGTTAGAATTTATTCAAGAAATGTGGCTCGAATATTTTTAATCTTTGTCTAAGGTATAAATAAGTCATCACTCTCCCCTTTGTCTGTGGAGGATGTGGGTAGGGTGTAGGGAAGAAAGGAATACTGTAGCTCATAGGGAGGAAGATTATACAAGTTCACTCTGCTTTAGACTGGAATCTCTATTAGCCCTAAGCTGCAGGCTCAGTGGTGGACTTCCACTACAATGTTTGCCTGACAAAAATGGAGATAAGAATTCTTAGAAGCAATGTGTGCTTGAAGTTTGAGTTCATACGCTCATATTTGCAGGAAGAACAACATGGCAGTCCCACGACACAGTAGTTTTCTAACAGAAATGGAAGGTACTAAGCAAGTCCACCCTGAGGATATTTAGACATTTGCACGCTTTGTTGTTCTGGTCTTCAGAG
The DNA here is from genome assembly GCF_000260255.1 of Octodon degus. Lineage (NCBI taxonomy): Eukaryota > Metazoa > Chordata > Mammalia > Rodentia > Octodontidae > Octodon > Octodon degus. The sequence continues at coordinate 835,603 of NW_004524697.1, read as the reverse complement.
AAGTTTGTGACAAAAACTTTCTGTGGTTAGTTACTCCAGTGTTTCCCATTCATTCTCATAGACTAGGGCTCAAAAATTTCTTGAAGGTAAAGACCTTGTTTGGGTTGGTTGGTTGGTGCTATTTCTCACATGGTCAACATGATGATGTTGTATACATAGTAGTTGCTTCGTTAAACCTTGTTGAATATAAAATATTTTAAATGGAGGGTGATAGCTGTGCTAGAAGGACAGAGAGTGTTCTGAGCACCCATATGAAGTTTCCGTAATATGAGAAAATAATTTTGAACTTTTACCAAGCTATTAGATATTTTACTTGAACTGCAGTATTTTAAACTTCAAAGAACCCTAGAAAATATCTACAACTTCTTAATTTTCATATGAGATTACTGATACCCACTCATCAAAGACAAAATCCACATTGGACACTATCTGTCCCATTTTAACCACCGTGTCTTCCCTGTAAAGGAAAAGCACTCTGAACATATTATTTAGCTCATGAGTTTGAACTCTTGCAAAGCAAAAATAATCTAATTTTTTTACATGTTAAAACAATGGTTATCCTGTAGACCCTGCACTAAATACATGCATATTTTTTCAAAAAAATAGTTAAATTTGTTATTGAATTAAATTATTCTTTATAGGTGAGTTTGTTTTGAATTTTAATTTTGTTTCAATGAGCTGGAATTTCCTGTGATTAAGATTTCAAGTCACAATAAAAAATTACTGTTTGTTGCAAATTTTTACTATGTTTAGACTAATATATAATTAGATAACCATAAAATGTGATAAACTTTCACGGTAGATTAAGTAATATTCTGGAACATTTGACCGCATCTAGTCACTCATATCATATTAATATGCACTCAGATCAAAACATTTTCCACCTGTAAGATCATTCAGTGGTTTGCTGCTATCAGAGAATGAAGCAAAAATCTTGATATTCATAATGTAAAACTTGTCTCTAGTCTTTTTAAAAATAATTTCATTTTCTTCGTTGCTTCCTTTAAACCCTAAACAGATTTATGTGCCCACTGCTTCTTGCAAGGGGCAGTCTTCAAGCCTTTTTTGTGTTAAGCCTTGTGTCTTTAACGTTACCATGGCTACTTCTTATTCATTTATCCATAAGAACTGTTACTAGTTTAGTTCTATCTCTTAATTTCCTTATGTATTAAGGGCCTTGCACTCTGATCTATTCTTTTGTTTTTTGACGTGCTTCTCATGTTTATTCTGAAGCACTAGTGCCAAATTTCTTCCCACATTGTATCCCAGTACTGTAAGTTTTTATTTCCTGTTAATTCCATAAAAGAATCTTTGTCTGGTTCTTCTAAATAATCCCTGTAGCATCTTTTTCATTCTGTGAACATCAAAGATATTAATACCTTTAATAAGAGCACAATACTAAGGAAAAGACTTTTGAACATTATTAAACTATCATATTGTTATATCAGGGCTCTGCAAACATTAGTGATTAATATTTTCTTCTATGAATCTTTGTAAACTTTTGAAAGATTTTTATTTTTATTTCATTAAAGTTTATCATAAATATGTCAAGACAAATGAAAATTTTAATACAAATTTAGTATCTAACTATAAATGTACAAAACTAGCATTTGTTAGATGGAATCACTCATACCAGTGAAAGAGTTCTGCTTTAATAAACTCCAGAACTGGGAAATTACATAAAACAAATACTTTCAGACAGTGGCAAACAGCAGTATAAGATCACACACTCTACCAGAATGAATCTCCTCTTGTGCATACGTAATTGCCAACCTTTCTGCTTGGACCAATTTTTCTGTCTATAGTATGAAGAATTTAAGATCTGGAAAGATGCTTCCCATGCTCTGCAGAACTAAGAAGGCAGAGACTATAGTGTAGGGCAGTTTAAGCAGTTCAAATCTGTGGCCTCAGTCATGAGAAAGAAGACAGATGCACAGAGAGAAGGCTCTGGAAGATTGCTCAGAGCAATAACACCAGCCCACATCTGTGAGGCATACATGTATAGGCAAAGAGCTCATAGTGTTTGTGAGTATGAAACTATTACATTAATAGTAGAAGAGAGCTACCATCAATTGAGCAGTGCTGGAGAACAATAGTTATAGAAATACACTGGAGTGATGTCAGAATCTACCTTTTTAATTCCATGGCATTTTGCTACAGGGAAAAAGCAAAACACAATGCATCACAATACAAAATCTTGGCACTAGCTAGACATCATAAAATATTCATGTGAGGTGAGATTTAACAGCAGACTCTTCAATAACTACTCTAGACTTTCTCTTCCAAAACCCAAAATCAAGACTCAGACAAAAAATGTAAAGATTGAATTCTTCTAAATGATAGGGATTAAAGTAATACTTTGGACTCTGAAGATCCACATTAACAAAATGAAAGTGCTAGTCTGCAAATTGCAACATAATCAGTAATTGAACTACCTTCTAAAAACAATAATGAACACTTGTTACACGACTTTGAAAAGCTAGAGTCTTAACAGTGTATTAGTTTGAAAGTTGAGTATTTTATTTAAAATTCACAACATATATAAAGAAACAGGCATATTTGATCTGTAGTGAAGGGTAAGATGATCAACAGGTGCTACATCTAAGACAGCTTAGTTGTAGAATTTACAGTAACGAGTATAACTTTTTCTTTAAAAAGAACAAAAAAAAAGAGATATTCTTAATGAAGGACAGGCTGAGAAACTCCAAGAAAAAATCTTAAGCACACACACAAAAAAAAGCCTAGAAATTCTCAAGTGGAAAAGTGTATCAGAAGTTTAAAAAGTGGTAATGGAAAAGAGAAAATTCATGATAGAAAATATAAGAAATATTGATGACAAATATGTAGAGATTATTTGATCACACAAAGATAAAAAGCAGAAAAAAAAAAACATTTAAGCTTAAAGAATACCAGGACAAAGTATGATAATGTGATTTGTTTAGTTTTAGTTCTGGAGGAGAAAATGAGATAATGAAATAAAAATATATTTGAAGAAGCAGCTTTCAACAACATTTCAAATTTGTAAAAAGTACTGTTTTATAACTACTAATACCTCAGGAAACTTCAGGTGTAGCAGATCTAAATAACTCTGTTTCAGCACATTATAGTCAGGCTTCTGAAGTACTACTAATAAATCTTAAGAGCAGACCTGTTAAAAGGAAGATTCAGCATAAGGGAACTATAATAATTAAAATTTGCAGATTTCTCATTAGAAACAATGTCAACTAGAAGACAATTTAAGGGTTTTTTAAAAGTCATATTTTAAAAGTGGCCACTGTGAATGTTATACCTAACCATAACAGTCTTCAAAATTTTGCAGGTAGACAAAAAGATAAGAAATGGAATTCACCACCTACAACACCAAGCTCTGAAATTGTTGGAAGATATCCCTTAGATCATCAGGAAATCATAGTGACTGGAAACAAATCTACAGAGACAATTAATGAGAACTGAAAATGGCTGATTAGTGGAAAGTATTGATGATTCTACTTTCTTCTCATAATATATTTTAAAAAGTATCTGTCTACTTCTAACTTAAAGCACATGTGAAAGATAGAGACAGTTGAAGAAACTGTGTGGGTAGTGAAAAGAAATATATTGTTTCAAAATGATTCCTTTTGTGAAGTGTGAAGCAAGAAGTGGAAAGCAGAACTGGAAACAAGAAGTGGGAAGTTTCTGCTGCTGTGGGGGGCAGCGTAGAAGACTTGAAAAGCTTTAAGTAATCTAAGAAAAGGTATGTTAGATCTAAGTACATGCACATTGTAAGTTGTAGAGCAAAGTCAAAATGGATATGATTAGCCTTAAAACAATAACTAAGAAGTAATAACAGACGTAGCTATGAAGCCAACAGAGAAAATAAACACACTAAAATATTTCATTAACTCAAAAAAAAAAAAAAAGGTAGAAAAAAAAATCAAAGCATAAAAAGCAATTGGAAGGGGCCAGCAAGACAGCTCAGCAGACTAAAGCGCCTCTTAGGCAAGCTGAGGCAAGCCTAGGGACAGCGGTTTCAACCCCAGAGTCACATGCAGGGGCAGCCCCGCCCCCAGGGTGGGCTGAGCCTGCCAGAGTCTGGCCTGGTGGCTCATGCCTGTACCCAGCGCTGCGGAGGCTGAAACCAGGAGTATCACCAGGGGTCTGAGCTATATAGTGAGACCCTGTAACAACCAGATACATTTTAAAAAAATTGGAAAACAAATGACAATATTTTAAGCATAAATTCAAGCAATAATTTAAAAGGCTTATGCAGGGCTATTGATAACATCTTTATTCATAGTAGCCTCAAATTGGAAGCAATTGGACTATCCAGATGGATGCATGATTGATAGTGGGAGATTCGTATAATAAAATATTAATCAGCAAATAAAGGAGAAATGAAATGTGATGGCTGTTTTCAAAATATTATGTTTAGAAAAAGCTAGCCCAAAAGGTATACACATTCTATGATTATATTTATATGATATTTTAGAACAGGCAAAATTAGTCTATATAAAGAAATTAGATTAATATTTGCCTGGGGCAGGGATGTTTTATGTTCATTGCAATGAGCTATAAGAAAAATTTTCGGTGAGGAAATGTTCTATATCTTGAAAGTATTAGTGGTTAGATGGTTATTAGTCAAAAGTCATCAAATTGTATTATGTAGTTTTGTGGTTACTGTATATAATTTATAATGTACTACACATAATTTATAGTTCAATAAGGTTCACTTCAAATGTTTTTAAAGGAGCCTGCCAAATAGTTCAGCAAGCAGGCACAGGGCCAGGGGTTTGATCCCCGTGCCTGCCATGCCAGCCCCGCCCCCAGGGCGAGCTGAGACAGCAA
>NW_004524697.1:824999-830644 GCF_000260255.1 Octodon degus | reverse complement strand
TAATAATAGCATGTTTTAAAAGAAAAGTAGAAAGAACACATGGTTCCACTATGCCACTTCTGATGAATACCTGAAGGAGACAAGGCCAGGATAGAAAAGAGACACATACACATCCATGTTTACTGTGATAGTATTCACAGTAGCCAATTTATAAAATCAGGCTCATATCCATCAACAGATGAATCAATAAAGAAAATGTGGTTTGTGTATGCTATGCAGTATTATTCCACTGTACAGTAGAACAAAGTGATGTCACTTTTAAGGAAAAATGTGGAAATGGAAGATATCAGCTTAATAAGCCACATACAGCAAGGCAGGTATCACCCATCTTTTCTCACCTATATAAACTAGACAAATAAAAGATTACTGGAAAGTAAATGGAATTTTAGGGAAGGAAAGAGACTGGGGGAGGGAGAGGTTAGGGCAGGACAGAGAAGTGTGGAGGATGTGGCAGGCACGTACGGGCATGTAGCAGTGCGGCCGTGGGCCTGTACAATTAATCTGTACAATTAATAATCATCATAAATGTTTTGTAAATGTCTAAAATTATACACATTGTAGATTTGTGTAGAACTTATACAATAAGATTTTAAAATTTTTGAATGGCATAAAAGAAAGTTATGGACTTTTAAACCCAGTTTGCTTATTTTGGTAAACTGCTAACAGAGCCATTGTGACCAACCAGAGGTTATAGCTCAATGTATGACTCCTGGATTTTATTTATGTTAATTTTTAGGAAATTTCTATTACTCTGAAATGGCAAATCATTAGATTTTAATGTCATTTATTTTTTAAGTAAAAAGGCTAGTTTACTAACTGAACAATGTGTAGTTTTATTCTCATCAACTATTGGCCAATATTTGAATTGGTTTGGTTATTGAAGCTTATTCAGTCTTGTTTGTGCTTTTCTTTAATCCAAGCACAACTAAGAAATTGGTTCAAGATTATAGCATATAAAATGTGCTTAAGTATAATTTTCAGTCAGAAAGACCTGAACATCATGATTGATGTCTGATGTTTGGGCTTCACAACACCTGTTTTATCATGTGTGAAAATCTTTTAAAATGTAGACATATTAATTCCTGATTTACAAAAATTGTTCTCCAAAAAACGAGATTAGGACAAGCAGCAGAAATTCAGGTTTGCACAGGAATGTATTTTGGTTTGAGTTAGGCCAAAATATATAATATAATATAGTACCATTATATTTGTTTTTAGTATCCAAAATGTAACATAATGTAGTGCCCAATTATAACAAATATAAGCTGTCATATTTGTGAATTGCCAAACACTGAAATGAGTAGCTGCAGACAGAGTTGGAATCTGAGCTCAAAATTACTGTTACATACATAGGAAAGCCAATTTCCTTAAAGAATTGACATTCTCTCTAACCTTGGAGGATCACAGATCACTGATAATTTCAAGTACACCTCTTATTGAAACTCTCCTTCTGTGAACACATTGTTGGAGTTCGTTCCATGCCTGTGCATAATTTATTCTGGATAAGAAATAAAATTGCATTCAATTTTAATTATAAAGATATTTTGATCAATCCCTGGGCCACCGGTACCTGTTCCACCCCTAGGGTGCACTGAGAAGTCAATGAGACTGGGCATGGTGTTGCCTTTTTTGTTTTTAGTCTTTTTTGATTTTGCTGTTTTTTTTTTTTTTTTTTTTTTTTGGTTGAATTGTTTTTTAGGCGAGGTTTATTTTTTTATTTTGGTGCCAAAGGCCAAACCCAGCGCTTCCAGCTTGCTAGGCAAGCATTCTACTTCTGAGCCAAATCCCCAGCCTCAAGACTGGGCATGGTGGTGCGCGCCTATAATCCCAGTTTTTGGGAGGCTGAAAACAGGAGGATCACTATGACTCCAATCTAGTAGTGAGAACCTGAAGACCCTGTAGCCCCTTCCCTAAAATACAATAAATAATTAAGTAAATAAATAAAAAGATGTTTGGAGCTATTTTGCTTCAACCTGGTTTGATCAACGCATTGCTTTTCCATATATATTGACATATTTATATTTTAAATTGAAAAATAAATTAATGACGTTAGAATTTTGAGAAAGATATTTAGAGAGAAGAGTTATTTATTTTATAGTAAAATAGTCTAATGGACATAGAGCAATATTTCTATTTTATTAATTATTATAACTTTTTCTTTTATAAACAGAGCTAAGATGATTAATTTCATAAAATAATTTTGTTCTACAAATTTAGTTGTATAATAGTACAATGAAACTGCTTATCAAATATTTCCTGGGGAAAATACCATATTTGTTAACAGATTAGAAGTTTGTTTATACTAATGCATATATAATACCAGCAATAGAGCAAGACAATTACAGCCTTTCATTCATCAAATCAGAAGCAGCAGAATGTCACTGATTTTGGGGTTGTCAGCTATTTTTAATTAACCATTTTCCCTCTCTTTTCCTTTGTCATATAAAAAACAAAACAGGAATGAGAGGGCAGTATTAGGACACATAAAGGGGGCTGACGTGAAAAATATATGATAAACACTGAAACCTCCTAAAACTATGAATGTAGAGGGTGGGGTGCAGCAATAGAGTTGGTATGGGAGAAAATGATCAAAGTCTGTACATGTACAAATCTACTAAAACTGTTAAATCTATTAAAAATAAACCCAAGAAACAAATTTTCAAAATAAAGGAACAAAGGAGAAATAAAAAACCACAGACCCGCACCACAAATAAACATTACAAACCTATTAGAAGCATCCCATGTGGGCTTCAGTTTGAATTCAGAGATCTTGTGTACTTGTTATTAAGTACTACTAAAACTTTCAGACAAAAGCTATGCTGATAAGATTATTTGGAATGAATAAAACACTACGACCATTGGAATCCAAGTGTTTGCCAAGATAACGTGAAGTGACAATGGAGTATTTACAAGCTTGTCAAGTCACATAGACAAATGTGTTGCAGATTTTCATCCTGGCCTAACCTGGACACTTTAATTTGACAGAAGTTAATACTGACCCGCGAGACAGCAGAAGGTTGATGATCATTGCAGTAACAGGAAGAAATAAAATGATGGTGGAGTGATGAGCACAAGAAAATTTAAAACTTTATAAAAAGAAAAATGAAAAAGCCACAGGTATCCTAAATTGTGCTCTTCGTGAAGTCAACGGAAGGCACAGGTTATTCCATATGTTGAAAAATGTATCAATGCACGTTGTTTTGTAATCACTGGGCTTATAAACTTTTTTAGCTGATTCATTTTCTACTGTATCATTGATAGACTTTATATTCAAGGAACTCATCTCAAATCAAGGAATTTATCACAAATCTTTCATATTTAGGACATATTTCCAATGTGTTCATGATGAAGTAGCACAAAAACTCATTGGAAATCTTTTATTCTAACTACATTTTATAGTAGATATATTATTGCTATTCACGTTTTTTTCATGGATTTCTTATTTTTTAATGTATTTAGGACAGGGTCTACAGAGTCTTATTATGTAGATCAGACTTGTAGTGATTCTCCTGTTTTCAGTCTCCCAAGCACTGGGATTATAGACACACACCACAATACCCGGTCTCCATCTCTTGTCTCAGTGGGTCCTGGGGGCGGGACAAGCACAGCAGGCTGGGGATTGAACCCCTGCCTTGGCATCTGCCTAACCAGGCACTTTAATCTGCTGAGCTCTCTGGCCAGCCCCTTCATGGCTTTCTTAATGATATAAGAACTATATTGATAGAAATGTCAAATTGTAAACTTATTTATCAATACTCTGAACTTTACTTTTTCTTATTTCAAGTTCATTAGTATTGACAAAATTCAGCTGCATTATGATTGTTTATCATCTATGGATGGGAATTCCAATGGTGATGATGGTATAATTTTCTGTATTACTATAAATTTCATGAGACATATCTCTTTATTTCAGATATATATAAGGTTTTATTTTGCATATGTACAAGTGTCTTTAAAAAATTTCAACTCAAATACTTTTTCTGTAGTAAACCCTAGTCTGACATAAAGTGATAATAGTTTTATTTTTGACAAAATATGAAGTACAAACAGCCAAAGCTTTTTAACTTTGGATTTTTCATATTCAGCTGGGGAGAATGTATATTTTTTTACATTTTTTCTCAATATTTGTGTTAGTAACTTTTCTGTCATTGCTGAGACAAAATATTCAACACTCCAAATTAATGAAGGAAAGGTTCATTTAGCTCACAGTTCATGGAGGTTTCAGTCCATAATCTGCTGGCTTGCAGGCAGGGTGGCCTAGCATAGGGACACCACTTTACAGCAGCAGAAGACAGCAAAAGCAGCCAGAGGAAAAGGAGGAGAGAAAGCCTCCTCTCTGCAAGCAGGCTACCCTGCCTGCCCCTGGGGTGAGTGTAGTTCCCACACCATTTCTGTGCCCTCTTCTTGTCCAGGCTCAGAATGTTTATGGGGGCTCTGACCCCTTGCTGAGTCACTTAGTTCAACTTCTAAACTCCTTAGGTTGACATAGTGTGTCAACCCTAACAATTTTATTCCTGCTGCTATGACAAGTCAAATAGCTTTCACAGCATCTGACTACTGTAAAGAGATAAATATCACTGCATCTCATGTGGTTAGTATTTATTAATGATTACATTTCCTATGGAGAGATTTCAAGGTACTTTGCAGTATCACATCTTTTACATATATTAATCTACAATAAATATGGCTTTACTTTCCTAAGCGTTGTAGAGTTATTTCACAAATATCTCAAGAACCTTTGATATGAAAGTGCTTTACAGGGCTTGCCACTTTGAGGTCTGCTCATGCCTCTGAGAGAGATTACTCCTCTCACTTTACAATCATTGCTTGCTCTAAGAGACACTAAAGAAATCTGAAGCTCTTTGTAACTGATGGGGAGATGATGAATAGTGTTTGATAGATTTTCTTATTCCCAAATAGGTACATCGCTATACATACTTGTTATCTAGCCAAGAGGGAAAGCAAAATAAAACATCTCAAAGAATCTTCGATGAGTGCTTATAATAATCTAGAGAGATTTATAACTGTTGTGTCTATATTCTCTGCCAATTCACACACATTTTCGGTGTCAAATAAATATCCTTTTTTGTTAGGCAAGGAATGTTTTCAAATGACACACATTAAGGCCAAATGAGGACTTTGGCATTTCATTCCTGAATCTATTGAATTATTCAAACTATTTCATTTAAGTTTGTTTTAGAACACTTTCCTCCATTTTTTCATCCCAGATGAGCAGGTGTTTCAAACAGTTTACACTATTAATCTTTAACACCTACTGACTCTCTTTGGGGATGGATCCTATAGTACAATGCTATTAGGAAACAATTTTCTCTTAAATGCTCCGCACTTGTTGTTAGAAGATGCATACATGAGCAGATGTGCTTCATGTTGGGTGAGCCATGCTGTGGACAGAGCACAGGACATCACCCAGGGACAAAGTGGTCAAGTTTTCTAGGAGGCGCAGCAAAGATTTCTCAAACAAAAGTGACAACTTATTGGTATCTTAAAAGATGAATGAGAGCTTTCTAGGAAAATGGGCATAAGCAAAGAAACTTTCCACCAGAGTCAAAAATTGAAAAGTGGAGACAGAGGAGTGAAATAAGATGTTGAGATTGAGTGAATTATTTTCCCTGGCAATTGCAGTA
>NW_004524697.1:810781-823333 GCF_000260255.1 Octodon degus | reverse complement strand
ATAAAGAATTATATACTTCTTATGTTTACACATAAGTCCAAAAAACTAACCATATACAACCTTGAAACAGGACATAGACTTTTAAAATTTTGACCCCTTCAGTTGAATAAATGCATCAGAAACTATAAGGATCACTGTTGCTAAAACTTACATAGTAGAAATCTTTCAATAGATGTGATTTCATGTCCAATGGACTGACTACAGTGGTTTTGCGAAGTATGCAGAGAAGCTTTGTTGGTCAACAACACAGTATGAGTATCTATGTTGTTTTCCTAAGAGCATTGCCTTAGTTAATTTCTTGTTGCTGAGACACAATAGTCAGCACTAGCAACTTGAGAAGTTTATTTTTGCTCCTGGTTGCAGTGTGTGGTCAATACAGAAGCTGTGCAGTGGAAGGGTGGGTTGTAGGAAGGTTGTTTGTGCTCTCAGAGAAAGTCCAAGGTAGCCAGGGAGCAGGAAAGCAGGAAGGAACCAGAGAGGGAGGTGATGCACCCTTCCATGTCACACCAGTGACTGCTGTCTGACCTCTCCTGGCCAGCTTCACCTTCCAATAACACACTCAGCTGGCAGGCTCAGCAGTGGACAATGCCATGGATGGGTCCCCATGACCAGGTCACCTTCCCAAGTCCTGCCTGTGAGAGGATGAGAATTTGAGGAGACATTATCATAACAGGCAAAATCACCTGCTGGGCCTGCTGAAATAAATCCTTGACCCTGCCCTAAGGTTGATTTATTGGTCTGAGAGGAAAGATGTGGATTTAGCATTTCCAATCAACTTCCCCACATGACTGTTACTTCCATAGGAGTTTAAGAACCAAGATCACTTACAGTGAAAGTGTATTTAATACTACCTTTGTGGACTACACAATCTATTTATTATTTCAGTAGATTTGTTTGAGAAAAAGGAAATTCAGCCTATAATGAGACATGAAGCCATCACCAAACCCGGCCATTGACCGTGGGGGGCAGGTAACACTGATTTAGTGAAAACTCAATCTACAGTGGTGGCTTTGCAAGGAGAAACCTATGACAAGTAGGAGACTGTCTCAGCACACTTACTCTTTTTGGCAGTCAACCTACACAGTTGCTGCATGAAACATTCTGATGGGGGAGGCTGCATTGGCTTTCATTTGAGCTAGTATAAGCTCTTTTCAAATATCTCAACAGACAAAAAGTTAAATGGGAGACTGCTTAATTGCCTAGGTACCAAAGAGCAAGCTGCATTCTCCCTTGAAATGCTGCTGGGTACAGTGCAGATGGTTTGTGAGAGGCACTGAATGTCACTTGAGTAGGGATATTCTTTTTGGTCATTTTGCTGTATTTTTAAAGGTGATAAATTAGGAAATTACTGCCTCCGTTCAAAAATATTGGAGAATTCCAGGTCTAATGTTGAAATGTCAAGTTCCAAAGGATGGGAAAGAAGGAGCTAAAATACACAGCTTTCATTCTTCTCTTTCTGAATTCCTAGCACTCTTAGTGCTTCCTGTTCTTTGCTTTCTCTTTAATCTGTGGCTAGGTGGCCTTTCTGTTCTCCCCCTTCTGTTTGCTTCTCTGTTATCAAAGCATCAACAGAGCAAAGGAGAGTGAGATTATTTTGCATGTCAACTTTTATGGTTTGTTCTCTGGTTATTTACTAATATTGTTTTATTATTTATAGCTGAAAATTTTACCCTCACATTGTGGTAACTAAATTTTCCTACCAGATTTTAGTTTTATGTGATTTTAAAATGTTGATTATTGATGTTTAATGTTCAAGGATGTTGCTTTGCATGTGAACATTGCAATTAGAAATAAAATCATCTTTTGTCTTCTTTTTTGCATTTTATTTGCTAAATTTCATATGCTAGGTAAGTGATGATAAACTAGTTTCTCTACTTGGCTATCCTGAATTAATGATGAGAAAGATTAATTTTCTCTAGAATACTTTTTAGAAGCACTACAAATCCTCCCAAAATCTTAACCTATTAAACTGGGAATTTTAAGGACAAAAAATGGGTGTGAAGGTTAGGTTTTTATTTTTTTGTACCTATGTGAGTCTTGAATGATAGCAATAAAAACAGATCAGAAGACCTTCAACTTAAAGTAAGACTAGGACACACTAGATGGTGCTCTTATCCTAATAGCAATCGTGTTTTGGAAGCAGCACTTATGTAGAATAAATCTAGAGAAAACAAAACCATGCCCTATGTGCATATTGGATTTTGCCCCAGAGGCAATACTAATATCAGATTATAAACTTCATTTTCATGGAGTTTGCATTTACTCAGAGGTGACTTGCTGAAGCTTTGCACTAGGACCGCATTGTTTTAATAAATGTAAGTGAATGTGAATGCATCAGGGTGTGTGTGTGTGTGTGTGTGTGTGAGAGAGAGAGAGAAAGAGAGAGAGAGAGAGAGAGAGAGAGAGAGCAGGCATTCAAGTTCTGTCCAGTTTATTTCCACTTTTAATTCCTGTTGCTTCATTAAAGGGGCACCTTATTTCCATCAGATTGTCTGGACATAGCTTAAATTTTCCTGTTTGTCTATGTGTGTCCAACTTCTTCCTAGCCTAGGGGATAGCACCACTGGACATTTCTATGTGGACCTTGCCTGTCCCACAAGAACAATCTCAATTATCAGGTCTTTTATGAGGTCTTTCCTGATTGCCTCAATCATTTTCTTTGTTTTTAATTCCCTAACAATTTCCTGTCACTTGTCTTTTGTATATCATTCTGCCTAGCACTATTTGTATGTTATTATTCTTATATTGCAAGATCCTTGAAGATATGGACAATTTTTACACAATTTTTCATCCTAAATAACCTTTTGCAAGAAGTACAACTTGAAGATAGTTGGAGATCACAAATGCATTTATAATGAAGGACTAAAGGAATGAACAAACACATTGCAAATAAGTTATATATTCTAATTAGAAAGGTAACTCTTCTGGATGTTACTCTTTGTTCTTTGGCTTTTCATGATGTCAGTCTGAATCCTAGAACTTGACTTCAATGGAGTGGCCTCCTGTTGGCATGACAAATGAGAACCAGTATAAGAGGTAAAAGAACCAAGAGTCGAGTATTTGTTTTGCCATCTTCCTCTGAGTCCAGCTTTGGATTGGCTGCGGCTGCTTTCCTTCCCATGAGGTCATAGGGATCTGGCAGGAGCTCCTCTGCCTTGGTCATGAAGAGGGAACATGGTATATCTTGGCGCACACCCATCCCTTGTGTTTTAGTCTAACTCCATCCTTCATTTAATGCTCCAAAATCATTCCTCGTAAGTATTCCAACTAAGTTCCCCCTATACAAATGTGAGCCATAAAAGCCATTGATAAAAACATGAGTTTGTTCTTATAAGAAATCATTATTTCAGAAAATGTGATGAGTGTTTACTTCTTTTTTAAAAAGGCTTGTTTATATAACCAAGATCTGATTTTTACCTTTACCCTCAGGTCAGAAGATAGCCAAATCTAACACACACAGAACTGCAGAGTTGTTCAAAAAAATCATCTCAATTATTTAAAAATATTTGCTAATTTCCTGCAAAATAATCTACAATAATATTAATGATAGTTTGCCCTGTATATAGTCTAAACGATATTATTGTCTCACCTTAAAATATTCCACTAATTCTGTTTTCTGCTAACACACAAAATCATTGACTCATACAACTATGATTCTGTAGTCATTCCCTAAGGGAACCAAGAATGAAGAAGTGTGGGATTACAGGCATGTGCCACATGCCCAGTCTCATTTGCAGAAATTTTGAATTTAATATTTAAGGAAAATGTAGAATAAAAAATTTCATTTGGTGTTAGAGTTCTGATATTTGTTTTATAGTCCATGTTAACACCATACAAGTATTAGAGATATTTGTCTATTTTCTACCTGACATTTACAAACTGAAAAAAGAAATCAACTGTCTGTTCAACTGGAATGTTTGATTTCTCATTAGAATTTGATAGGCTTTTCAATTATAAATGATACTTTTGACTATATTTTTACCTTAATCAAAAAGTACATTTAGATACTTGTTTGTCAGTAACCTTCCTCTTCCTTTCTTCAATTCATCTTCCATGTACCAGTTGCTGGAATTGCAGCCTTGTTAGCACTAGTTTCACAGATTAATAAAGCCTAATTTCCAATTCAGTATGTCATTAATATTGTGTTCTCCTTGGGAGAAGTCTGAATAGGAGACTTCATCCTGTTTCCCAAAAAAATTGTCATAGTTTCTTCTTCTCTGTTGGAGTTCCTGCTCTGGTGACCAATTTTTATGTTAATTTGCTTAGTGGGAGGCTTCTGAGAGTGACGAACCAGTCCTTACTTTCACAGCATACTCAGAACTGCACACTTAACTTCCACCTTTCCAGAGCTTGATCACATGCCTGTTACACTGTTCAGGTTTCCAGTGCTACCTAAGAGTTTTCCTTTTTACCTATTTCCTTTCTAGGACAGGAACACGATGTATTTCTCCCCTATAGGAATGTTCATGGTGACACCAAAGACAGATTGACAGAAGAAAATATGACAAATTTAATAACATTTTACACAACCCAGGAACCTTTAGAATTACTCAAAGACCCAGAGAAAAGAGCACTTTTATGCTTAGGTCTGATGAAAAGAAGACAGTTGCACAGAAATGTGATTGGACAAGGGGTTTTAGAAGCTAAATATGATAAACAGGAACTTTAGCAAGGCCGGTTTATTCAGATTTTGGACCTTTTGGTGTAGAACAGGACCCCTCCAAAATGAAGCTCTTATAGCCTGCTTTCAGGGCAAGTAGGCCAGAAATTTTTCTTTATATGGTCTCTGAGTAGAAAAGTCCAAAGAAAAGATCAAAGAGCATATTTCACTTTCACACTTTTCTTGATTTTCTTCAGCTTAAAATGATCAGCATGTCACTGCACTTCATTGCTGCATCCTCCATCTGTCACCAGCTCTTCCAGCTCCCTGGATGTCTCACCAGCAGGGCTGCCTCCCTTCTTACTGCTGCTACCGAGCTCTGGAAGCAGACACGAAGCCGTGATGTCCATGGCCTTCACAAGCATGGGTCACCAGCCTACTCACTGTCAGAATTCTAGTTCATAATAGTTTGATCCATTCTTTCACTAAGTCACATATGTGTTATAAAACAATTCTAGAGGAAGTGAGCGTTAAAGTTTACTTCAAGTGTAGACATATGTGTCAAAATTTATTATTGAGTAAAAGAAATAGTGTTATTGTTCAAACTTTCTGTCTTCTTGAATTGAAGCTAATTTAAAATCTTTACTCTTTGGACAAGAAGGAAAGGACAAACCAGCTCTACAGAATTAATAGATGAAGATGAACATATCTGCAGAAAAAGAGAACACTTGTATTGTGGTCCCTAAAAATAGACTGTTAGCTCTAAATTTTCTTTAAAAATTTTAGTTTCTTTCTTTCTTTCTTTCTTTTTTTTTTTTTTCAGAACCGGGGATTGAACTCAGGCCCTTGCGCTTGCCAGAGAAGCACTTATTCTACTGGGCCATCTCCCCTACCCCTGTAAAATAATTCAGTTTATAATGAAGCATCAAATCTATGTGTGCATCTACACACATATGTAAACGTACACACTTATATGTTTGTAAATTATAAGCATATATTTTACATGTGTGAATATAAATAGAAAAGTGGATAGATAACCTGAAACTCAAACTCACATGGATTCATGCTAAGAACACGTTTTTGTTTTGGGTTTTTGGGTTTTTTTGACACAGCATCTTTCTATGTGTCTTGTATTTATAGTGATCTGCCTATCTTAGCCTCCTTGGTGCCACCATGCACTGTTCTGGGGCCTGTAGAGCTAGCAGGGCTGGCAATTGAACTTAGGACCTCACTCTTGCCAGGCCAATGCTTATGCTGTTGAGCTATCTCTCCACCCCCTAAAAACATTTTTCTAGCATTGACTTCTAGAGCTGAAGCTTCCATGAAAGAAATTATTTGTCTGGTTGATGAGCTGCCTTAATAAAACCCACATATACAATGATAGGAACAACTACTTCTGATGCATGAAGCTCCAAGAGTGTATTCCATCTGATACATAAATTATCTTGCAGAGGCACCTTTACAAGATGAGCTGGAAAGCACACGCCTTCAGCTAATAGGAGCCCAAATTCAGCCAATTATGTCTTGCACTAGGCCACAGAAGGTTAGTGATACAGTAGTGTATGTCCTTAGTGCTCTATGTAGGGACCGCTAGTCAGTTCAAATAAAAGAGAAGACAGATGTCCTTAACATCTTGCACCTTTATCAGCTCTGGAGGTGCTCATTGAAGAAGCCCTAATTCAGAACCACAGGAAAAAGACCAGAAATTAAGGTAAAAGATAAAGCTATTGCTTCACACAGTACAATGCAAGTTTAATTTTTACATAAAAGATTACCATGAATACTAAGAATCACAGATAAGATGTATTGTTTTCTTTTTTCCTGAAAGTAAAATGTGTTTTCTTCAGAGATAAATCATCTTGGATTCTGTGATCACTGTATAATATGTGTAAGAGTACCTTCTCATTTTTTTCTTGCTACCAACAGCTAAAGAAAGGTCACATTGATATTGTTATGGTTTGTGTCTAGTTGTTTCCCCAAAGCCTCATGCAGTCATGGGGTGAGGACTTCTAGAGTTTGTGTTAACTCATGATCCACTGGGATTATGTGTGATCCAAGGCTGGGATTATGGGTTTTAGTACTGCTGGGATTACCCATAGGTGGGTAAATACTGGGAAGTACCCATAGGTGTGAGTACTTCCCCTACCCTGGGGCAGGCAATTTGCATGACAATGTAAGGTGGGAAGAGAAGCTAGCTGCTTGAGCTGCTGCTACTCCTCCCTTGCGCTCTTGCTCTTTGCTGCCACCATGAAAGGTTGCCCTCTGCTATGTGCTGCTCTGCCTTGGACCCAGCTGAGTATGGACTGAAACCTCCAGTAACTGTGAGCTAAATAAACCTTTCCTTCCTTCATTTTGAGTGTCGGGTATTTGTCCCAACAACGAGAGAAGGGTAACTAAGACAGATATATGCCTTCAGTTTAAGAATGATTTTTGTCATATTAGTGTCTAAAGTTATGAGAAAAGCGTATGTGTTATTCATAGTCTTCTCAGTCTTTTGTTTGGGAGTTTATATCATTATTAGATATATTTTTATTTTCTTGGCCCATTATTAGCAACATGTTTGACCTGACAAACATCCTAATTTCCTTAGGCCTCCTCAGTTTTCACTTTACTGGAAACAAAAATTATTTTTGAGTTCAGTCTACTGAGGACAGCCTTAGCTTTAACACGGCATTCACTAAATACTGCTATTAATATGGTTCGGTGCCCTTTGGACCTAAAACTTTGATATGATTGTCACTGTTATTTGTGTGTACTTTGTATCAGTAACTGAAGAGCCTAATGTAGCTCCTCGAGATATACCACATGGAACTGAAAGTCATTTAAGTATCTAAATAAAGTTGAGGTATAACTAGATTGGAGGGATATGAAAAGAATTTGAGTTATAATCAAGAAATATATTTACTGACTCCAACCTAAAGTGATTAGGTGATATAGCCACAAACTCAAATCAGCTTTGAAAATTTGATAAGGTGTTACTAGAAATCAAAGACAACCTCTCCAGAGTACCTGCTTATAAAGTTGAACTTTGGGTCCCTAGTGGCATTACAGATGGTCATAAAATCTTCAACTAACACTTCATATAATAAGATAAAAAGAATACCCTGTATATACACACTTCCACATTTCTTCTCTCAGAAAAAAAATCTCTCTATGAATTATGAAACTTCACTACCTGAGAGTAATATTGATTTTCTTGGAATAATGACCCTAAATTATCTCAAGAAGGTAGAATAAGTACATTGGGGGTATTGTAGATTCACTTGATAAACAAAATATTCATTTTCTCTTTGTTTGTATTTAGTTGTGCTGAGATTTGGGTGGGTTTGTAGCAACTCTTCTGCAGAGCAGTGACTTAGATTTGGTTACAGGCATTTGAGGTGAATCATAAATGCAAGCGCATTATGTCTCTTCCTGGTTCTTTCCATCAGAATATGTTGAAGAATACCGTGAATTTCTGTCCCTTTCCTGCTTGGTGACGGATAGCACATGTGAGAACAACTATTTTGGATTATAAAATAGAAACCGCATTTTGGAGGTGGAAAAATCAGTACAGTTATTCTGAGAGCGAAGAACCAGTCCACTATTTTCCACTAAACTCTTATTATTATTTTACTATGATGATTAGCTTATATTCCTTATACAAAATAATGGTTTTCATTATGCCATTTCTATGTACACATATACTGCATTTTGATTTTTATGTTTCCCATAGCACCCTCCATTATGCCTCCTGTCTCCCTACATCCCTGTTTTTCTTCCCAGATAGTTCCTCTTCTACTTTAATGTCATTGCTCTTTCCATATTCCACATCATGAGGTGTACTTGTCTTCCAGGGTCTGGTTCACTTAACATGATGATGGCCTCTAGTTCTGCCCACTTCCAGAAGATGACAGAATTGTGTTATTTTTCATGGATGAATAATTCTCAGGCTTTCACAGAGAGCACATTGGCCAAGCAATGGCCATGACTCATCCACATGGCTGACACTGACAAAGGTTCTACAATCTGAGGTACAGGATCTCAGGATATATCCTGAGGTGATTTTGCTGATGTTCTCAGACCCAAAAACTACAACTCTTGTTGCATAGGTCCGGCTTTACCTTGGTCTTAACCATCCAGTAGAAAAGTATGAAGACGAAATATAGGAAGGAAAGCCATGCTGTTATATTTAGCTGTGGGGACTCAGGTCAATAATTTCTGACATTGCCAGTTAAACAGAAGACCCAATGCTATTATGAGCTACTGGACTCTTTTAGAATATTTTGCTGAGTTTACACACCTATAATATTCAAATAATGGAACTTAGAAAAAAAGGGGTATACAGATGAATGTCCATTTTATATCTGTGTATTCAAAGTGGTTAGAATAGATATATAGTTACATTCTCTTAATGAATAGAATGATTTATTGTAATGGTGTTTGTAAATAGGATCTCAAGTTCGCATCTTGTACAGCAATTAACCACTAAGAATATATACAGTGTGTTAGTTATTGAAATTGTCCTAGAGATTTGATTTGAAACTGTCTCATTGCTATCTGTTTGTCAATAAAATTATGAAAAAAATAATGCTCCACTGTGTATATATGTACAGAGCATATTTTACCTCTAAGCTGTCACGTGGGTAAGAAACAAAACTGTGTTTTGTTTCAGAAAATGGATTTTAATTAGCTTTATTGAAATAGAGTCAATAAAAGTCACTTATTTTAAGTGGGCATTTAAATGATTCTATGGTTGGATTAGTTGTACAACTAATATTTGCATTAATTTTAGAATATTTTCATCATCATGAAAGAAAACTTGTGCCCACTAGCAGGTATTCCCTCGCTCCCAAGCCCTCAGTAGCCCCCTTCTCACCCTAGAGAGCTGCTGACCTACTTCCTACCTACATGGATTTGGGCTTTCTAGACCTATAAACAGAGATATGATATAATGATATATGATATTGTTCAATATGTGGCCTTTTATGCTGTCATGTTTAAGCCTAATTTAGGTTATTCTATTTTGTGATATGTTCCTTTTTGTTGCTTAGTTATATTTCATTATGAGTATAATATGTTTTGCTTACTGAGTCATAAATTGAAGGATGTTTGGTTTGTTTCCAATTCTTTTGGGCTGTTATGATGTTTGTCTATAGTTTTTTTGCATGATTTATGTCTTCATTTGGCCAAGAATACCTAGAAGTGTCATTGTCATGTGACGCAGTAACTCTGCTTGACATTGAGGAAATACCAAGGTAGTATCTATAGTGGTTATGGCATTTCACATTATCACTAATTCTCTCTATATACATATATAACAAATATCTTTTCGAGTCTTTTCCTGCAACTGAAATTCTAAACAGAACTTCTGTTCAAAATATTTAATAAGTACTACAGCACAGTAAACAACTAGTAGAATATGGAAGCCTGTACATACTGGTTCATGAAAATGAAATGTTAACTGGCTGGAAATTGTATTTGTGTTATCAAATCTGTAGTAGTTTAGAAGGGCTCAGGGGCAAGTATTCTTCATCACAGAAATGGAAAAATACTGAAAAACAGAGCTTTTAGTTCGGGAGATTTGATTTACCAAACTGCCACTAGAACTAACCAATCAGAATGGACGGTAATGAAGTAACGATAGATGACTGTCCTGTTCTAGTGAATTTCACTTATCCATATATTAAGCAGATTGGGCATATAGTTTAACTCCAATCAGGTATAATTATATACCTAAAATAATAAAATAAATTTAAAGTGTTAACAATTTTTGTTTCTTGAAACTTATCTTAATGTATGCGATATTTAAGTATTTGTAATAAATTTGTTTCAGAGAGAGTATGAGATTTGATTAATGTTCAAAAATATAAAGTAATTGAGTTAAACTAATACTTTTAAGTAAGACATGAGAAACTGTCTATTTTTTATAATTTAAAAGTCAGTTTACATTCTTGTTTAACTACTTAGCTTTATAAGAAGTGTTTGAGGAAGAAATAAAGTAGAAATATAAAGTTATCAAACATATCTCTGTTGATGCTATGGACAGTTACTGGGCTGGCAATGTAGCTTAGTGGTATAGAACTTGACTAGCATGCACATGGCTCTGAGTTCAATCTTTAGCTCCACAAAGACAAAAATAACAGGTTAATGAATAGAATAAAATAAACTATTAATTGAATTTCAAGCATTTAGGAAAATTAAAATTTTTATTTTAAAAGGTGAAAGATTTATATGATCTGAAGAGAAACCAGAGTATATGAAATTAGTAAGCCAAAAATTAACTTTGGTAAATTAAACTAAAGTCTCTCCTATTTGCTAAAGGTGTTCCAAGGACATAAAGGATGCTCAATGGCATACAGTAGCCATCTGGTTCTTATTTCTTGTTCCTGACTCAAGTGTTCAAACACAGGTTTAAAGAAAAACATTAATGAGGCATATTAAAAATATCTATTAGTACAAATCTTTTTACTAATAGCTTTTGGACAGGATATCATGTCTGCATCTTGTAGTATGAATAACTACTACAAAGACAACAATATGCAATGTATTAATTATTGAAACAGTCCTACTAACCTGTTTTGAAACTATCTCATTGCTATTCATTTCTCAATAAAATTAATAAAAGAATAAATAAACTAAAAGCCAAACTCAAATAAAAAGAATATTTACTGTAACATCTTAAAAGGTATCAAAATGGATATACTGTAATTTTAGGGTGAGAATTTTTGATGTCTGCTTGCTGTTCATTGAAACAATGTAATAGTTTGTCATCAGAATGGAGAAAACAACCCTGCCCAGGTCTAGGTGCCTGTTCTAGCATATTTGATTTATTCTTATGCACGTTCCATACTAGTATGTTAGTCCTTTCTTACCCAGTGACCTTTTAACTATTTTCAGATAAACTATATCAGTTGGGGCAATTGCTCAAGTTTGCTTGAGATATTAAAACTTTATTAATAACTGCGTTATACAAATTTAAAGTGCTTGGGAGAGTGCTCATTGCCAAACTGTGACTGCTAGCATGGGAATGGCTGTGTTCCAAAGTCTCTGCACCCAGGAATTTTATTCTCAGCTCTCTCTGAACTGCCACCGTCTTGCTGAAGCAAAGAGGAAGGTAATGTTCTGCATTTTCTCATGGGAAGAATTGCTTCCCTGGCTCTGAGTACTTTTACTAAAAAGTAAATCCAGCTGTTTTAAGATGCCTTTCTGTTGTATGCAGATTAACACTTCTCCAGGTAGCAATGCTTAGGGAAATCTCCTTTTTGTACTTTTACATTGCTTTTTCCTTAAATGTTTTGCCTTCATTCCAAAGGTTACCATTATAGTGTAAGCTTTACAAAAACCAATTCTTGAGAAGGAAAGCTAATTACCTCAGCACACTTTGTCTTTATTTTCAAATTTCAAATGTGCTGCTTCCTTGTTTGCTTTTACTTAGTTGCTTTATCACATGCAGCTTCCAATCCACATCTGCAGGAGGAAATTCCAACATACCTAAATATCCTTCATGCCATCTACATTTTATTGTGTAATATGTTTACATCCCTTCAAGAGAATTTCAACTTATTGTGGCATACAAATTATCAAAAAAAAATTTTTTTTTTCTTTTTGGTGGAACTGGGGATTGAACTCAGACCCTTTCTCTTGCCCCTGAAGTGCTTATTCTGCTAAGCCATCCCCCTGGCCCCCAAAATTTCTTAAAGGACTTTCAGCATTTGTTATATACTCATCACTCATATCCAAGAAAATAATAAAATTTTAAAATATTTATTAGTTGTCACCAGAGAAAGTAGATTCTAATTCTCCAGCAAAATCTAATAAATTATTCTTCTAATAAGGGGAAGATGTCATGTATTACCAATATTTTAGTGGGTGTTTGAAATTTGGGCATCTATTTTCCTGACAACTGAATCTCTACTAATATGAGACATGTCTAAAGTATTAGGTGAAGTTGTATTTTTTATTTAAAAAAA
>NW_004524697.1:810087-810681 GCF_000260255.1 Octodon degus | reverse complement strand
AACCAGGGATTGAACTCAGGCCCTTGTGTTTGCCAGGTAAGTGCTTATTCTACTGAGTCATCCCCCCAGCCCATAGAACAATAGTTTTGGTCTTTTTCCAAAACTTTGGCTGAGTAAAAGGAAGAAAGACTAGAATGGTATAAATGGTTAAGAAGAAAGCAATTTTTTTTTCTAATGGAAGACAGAAAAGGAAAGAGGAAACAGGAGGAAAGGGGAAAAAGATGACAGAGAAAGGAAGGAGAGAGTCAGAAGAGAGGGAAGCAATTGAACACATACATAGTTTACAGTGTCTGCCAGCCTGGACTCCACTGGACCAGATAAGGATTTCTGGTGCATGGTCAGAGGGTGAGGGAGGGTGTCTCTTTCCTTATAGGGTGTTTATCATATCCATGATCTTACACACAGGTTCCAAACCCTCCATGGTTGTGGCAGTCAAAGTATCCTCAGCCATTCTCAAATATTCCTTGGAGAAAGATGAGGAAAAATATTTCCTGGGTGAGAATCATGATACCAGGAGAAGAAAGCAATGGAAAATTTCAATGTCAAAGCAAAGGAAGAAAATAATGATGAATAACCCAGTGAGGGAGTGGAAGA
>NW_004524697.1:803769-806204 GCF_000260255.1 Octodon degus | reverse complement strand
ATAGATTTTCGAATATAGAACCATCCATGCTGTTATGTTGAGCTGTGGGGGACTCAGGTCAACAATTTCTGACATTGCCAGTCAAGCAGAAGACTCAATACTATTATGGGCTACTGGACTCTTTTGGAATATTTTTCTGAGTTTACACACCTATAATATTCAAATACAGAACTTAACAAAAAAAGAGTATACAGACGATTGTATCTGTGTATTCAAAGTGGTTTGGATAGATATATATAGTTACATTCTTTTAATGAATAGAAAGATTTGATCTAATGGTGTTTGTAAATAGGATATCAAGTCCACATCTTGTACAGCAATTAACCACTAGGAAGAATGTATGTAGTGTGTTAATTATTGAAACTGTCCTACCGATAAAAAAAAAAAACACCTTTTTGTATCTGTATACTCAAAATAGTTAAGATAGATATACAGCTCCACTCTCATAATTCAATGCATAGAGAAGTTTGTTATAATAGTGTTTGAGACAGGATATCATGTCTGCACCTTTTGCAATGAATAACCACTAAGTCAACAATATGCAATGTATTAATTACTGAAAATGTGCCTGTATTCAGTTGTGAAACTGTCTCATTGATATTTGTTTCTCAATAAAATTATTAAAAAAAAAATAAGTGCTTGCCTGGAAAGCACAAGGGCCTGAGTTCATTCCCTGGTTCTGGAAAAAGAAAAAAGAAAGAAGAAAAGAAAAGAAAAAGGATTAAGGATATAAGGACATCTAGGAAACATGAGCCAACAGCAGGATGAATAGGATAAGGAAAGTGGAGATTACACAAGATGATAAAGCTGAGAAAACTCTTGGATAATTCAGGTAAAGCCTCAGATTTGGGACTGTCTGAGTAACTTCTTACTCACTGCTGGGACAAAATATCCGACACCCAAAATTCAGGAAGCAAAGGTTTATTTAGCTCACTGTTATTGCAGGTTTCAGTCCTTTCTCGGCTGGCTCCAGGGCAGAAGGCAGCAGTTCATAGCAGTAGAGAATAGGGGAGAGCAGAGGAAGAACCAGCAGCTGCAGCATCTCCAGAGCCTCTCTCCCTTCCTTTCACTCTGACTGTGAAGACGAGGGCTCTCCAGGTAGTGGTGGAGGCTGCTGCGAAGATTCCAGCTCATCCAAAGTGGCAGGGCTACAAAGCTCAGAACTCCTCCAAGAACTCTTCCTCCATTGGAGTGTACAGAAACCTTCCTCAGCCCCTTTGTATACCCTTTTTGCACTGAGTCACTCTAGGGCGGGGCGGGGGGGTAGGGGGGCCCACACCCCAGGGCTGGGAATCACCAAGTGGATCCAGCCAAGCTGCCCATATCTCAAGTTGCCACAATGTGTCAACCACCACAAAGACAAAACTAAATTGCATCTAAATCCAATAAATGTGTATTTTTCTTCTAGCCTGGCCCAGTGCCTTTAGCTGAAGAAAGCAGTAGGCTGCAGTGCTAGTGTTTATAGGGAGTGTGACATTGTGTGTGTCATGGCACCCCAAACAGCACAGAAGATAAAATCATCTTGCAAGTCAAGGTGGTCACAAATAATTTCAGAGGTTAATGAAGCTTAGACAAATGTCTAGTTCATTGGGTTTTCACCCTGAAAAAAAATGATGAATTAAAAAGATTATAGTGCTTAAATTCTTACCTCCAAAGTGATACTTGAATACTTAAGTGACACTGAGAATAATTCATTTTTGCAAGCTAATTTTATTGCTGTTCGTGTGCCATGTGTCTTTGCATCAACCACTTAAAATAAGTGAGGTTTTACTGATTGTTTTGTCAAATCTATTTATATGTTAAAGAAATCAACTCTGTATGATAAATACTCCCAAGGTTTATCCCAATTACATCCTTATGTCATCTTTTCACTTGATCTATGATTTTATTCAGCCATTTTATCATTATATATTGCTTATATCAATTGTCCTTACATGAAGCCATAGAAGTTTTGTGACTTCTGTAGAAAAGACTTCTGATGGAGACATGAAGAATAATTGTTTTATGCTTTTTCCTAGAATTCTATGGGTTTTTATATATTTATATTTGTTGCTCATTTGGATTTTTTTTTTTTTTTTTGCATAAGAAGTAAGGCAAGGATGCAATTTAATACTTTTTATTTTTTTACTGGAGGACACAAATTGCCCACAAATAATTTATCAAGTGCCAGCCTGTATCTATTCCTCTGATTTATTTTGGATATTTGGATATGGAGAAGCTCCATGAATAACACAGAGAATGATAAAGAGCTGTGTACGCGAGGCCGCCTTTTTTTTTAAATTTTTTTAAAATTTATTTATTTGTGTGTGTGTGTGTGTGTGTGTGTGTGTGTGTGTGTGTGTGTGGTGTGGCCAGCTCAGCCCACCAGGGGGCAGAGCTGGCTGGCATGTGGTGCTGGGGGATTGAACCGCGGTCCCTGTGCTTTGCTGAGCTTG
>NW_004524697.1:796733-803669 GCF_000260255.1 Octodon degus | reverse complement strand
AAATTTGTAAATTCCAAATCATATTTTTAATTCCACTAAACTCATATGCTGCACAAGTAGTAATGGAAAAACATGCTAGCTAAATTATGAGCAGGACAAAAATTTAAGTGTTGGATATGTCATAGATTTTGGGATTCTTCAAGCTTGCCACCATCACATCAGGGAACTACCAATTTAAATCTGTACATGATGACTTTTACATATACTAAAGTTAAAAGACTGCAGAAACCTAAGAGTGCTTACTGCTAAGATACTGGCCAATGAATATGAACAGACTGGCTTTTGAAAGCTTGTTAACCTTTGAGGGCTCTGTGCTGTGGAGATATATCATGGAATCAGTCACCGTGGTAGGTTTATGGATGTACATTCAGACCTGAGTGTTCCTCCCCCTGTAGTTCACACTTGCCTTCTCTCTCTTCTCACTGTCTCCCCCACACTATCTTACTATCTTTTGCTCAAGTCTGAACCTGCACATTATTGAAATCATGTAGTTCACTTGTACCAATCCCTTGCTTGTCAGGAGACATCTGCTGTGTTATGACAAGACTTTCCTAGTGAAGCATCCATCATGTCACACTTGTAAAGCAAAACACATTTCGTTGGTCCCTGGACAGCAAAATACTGCTGAGAAAACAAACTGTACAAAAACATTAGCTGTGGCATATTAACACGGGTACTCCAAGCGATCTTTATTTGCCTCCCCTTGGTGCTGTGTAATCCTGACAGCATTCACTGCTGAGCTCTTCTCGCTGAAACCACAGAGGACTCATCAATGTCCCCTCAAAGGCACTGAAACGTGCTGCATGCCACAGAGACACACAGGATGGGAAGACGACACTGCATTGTAGGCACTTTGCTTTCATACGCTAAAGGCAGGACTATTAACACTGTCCGAGCGACTTCTGAGGATGTAGCTCCATGTCAGTCTTCCTGGGAGGCTGTCCTCAAACATCTAGGTGTTTTCAATGCATGTGTGCTTTGCATCATGGGGGGAAATGTCTGGACCTAAACTTCCTTCTGACATCTGGTGCATTTGTGTTATACTAACATGATCACCATAGACATGGATAAAACAGGATTCTCTGCTTTGAGGCCCACTGAACACTTTCTAAGTTCAAGTCAACCACATGCGTCAGAGCACTCATGGAGTGAGCTGACAACGTATTCCCTGCTACCTAAGACAAAGGCTTCCAGTAAGGTAAAAGGTAAATTAAGCATCACAGGCAAATATTTCTGTGTCACAAATGCCACTGGGTATTTTTAGAGCTAAACATAATGTAACAGTCAGTATGCAGCCAGGAAAATAAAATTATACTTTATATTTCAAGCAGAAGGGAGTTGTGAAGAGCTTACAAGGGCTGGAGGAGTAAAAGGGAGCACTAGAGTGGTAAGAGGAAGCCAGAAGGAAGCAGTGATGTGTAGAGGGCAGAAACTTGCTCTGTGATGGATGGGCAAGAAAAGCGCCTTGGAGACCACCGCCCCCTCTCAAGGACTGTCTCCGTGTTAGCTCTGCTGCGTGTGTGGCAGTGTGCATGGGTGCCAGTAGTCTGTGTGGGCTTCCTGTGCCACCTGACTGAAATACTCACTGAAAAAGAAGCTGAAGAGGAGCCGCAAGTGCCCAGAACGGGCTCTGCCAGGCTGCACCTGTGCGAAAGTGGTGGCAGCCTGCACAGAACTTTCCCCCACAGGTCTAGCTGAATGCAAAAGCAGGACAGCTTGTGTCAGGGCCTGAGAAGTGTCTTAGGGACCCAGTTCTGATAGGAAGTGAGCAGTTTATTTCATGGCAACACATATTGGTAGGTACGGTGTACACTGTGTATTAGGTTGTATCTACCTTCTGCTACTTGCTATGATAGAATGTGAAATTTTAAGAGCCGTATTTTCTTAAGTATTCCACAAATTTAAAATATATTTGACTATAGAAACTACACTTTTTGCAAGCAGGAGCTGTATTTTGCCAGTATGTATGTAGCAGAGAATAGGTAAGAAAAGGAACTTAATATCTTAGAAAAGGTATATAGAAAACAATCTTCAAAGACAATTTCAGGTAGATCCAGTCCACTTTTTTTTTTTTTTTTGAAGTATCATTCAGGTTTGAAGGACTGAGCCCCTTCTCTGTTCATATTTCCATTTTCTTCTGATAAATGTGAAAGTAAAAAAAGGAACAGGTACTGGAATTAGTGGGGTAGAGAAAGGTGTAGAAATGCAGAGAATTATATACCTGGCCAAAATATACCAGATACTTGTTAAATTGTGTCCCGAACATAATATGTGGTTTTCACTATGTTAGTTTTCCCCCTCTAGGTTTCCTTACTCATGATCCCCAAAATCTGTCTATGACATTTCAAGTAACATTTTCTCATCCAGCCTGTTTGACCCCTATTCTAAATTACAGCATAAAAATAGTTCTTCATTGCAGAGATGGTATGCCAGAGCTACAAGTCATGGTCTAGTTTCTAGAGCCTCCTGTGGGCCACTCTGAATTTACTATTATCCCACCTTAGCTTTTCAACAAGTGGATCATCCTTCAAAAAAATAAAAATCACATACATGGGGACAGTCAAATACAAGTCCAAATCCGTTAATAATGTGTTTCTACTTATCCAGAGTTCCATTTGAGACAGATGCTGATTTCTCCTGCTGTTGGTCTGTTTACATCAACTGACTTGATATTTTTATCTGTTTACAAAGTAGTGCAAAATGTTTATATACCAGTGACCTGGTTTCCATGCTCTGGCAGTGCTGTTTGCAGGAGGATGCTTTCTAATCTTCCACAAAGCTCTACACACTTGTGTGTAGTGGGGCCTCAGTTCTAGCTGAAGGGAGCTGTGCGGAGCATGGCTCCACTTCAGTGTCAATCATGTTTTCTTTAGCCTTTGGAAGAGTGGTTTTAGAAGAGCTCTTCATATACCAGTCTGTTTGTCTTTTGTTTTAGAATGGATTCAAATTAGATATTTAGAATTTCTGAAAATGATTATTTTTAACAATTAGGAGTCTGAGATTCCATTTGATGTGTAATAGGAATAAAAAGCTGAGAACAACTTCTGGTCAACCACAATTTTCTCAGAAACATAGTTTTTGGTCCAGTACATCATCGTGGTCTGCATATGCTGCTCCTGGACTTACGCTGTGGAAAGCACAACTAAGTCTGTCTACATTTTAACACAACATCAACTCAGACAGGGAACTTTTTACTTAAGGCTTGGTTGTAAATCCTGGTGACTAAGGAGGCCAGGCCTGCCCAATTCTCCGTACAAGGCCAGTGTGGCTGTCACATGTGATAATGAATATGACAGCATTTTACAAGCAACGTGGAGCTGAATATTTATCAGATTGGCATCAATATGCATTTTATTTGCTTCTAACCCTGAACACAATTCCTGGACTTAAATTCATTAACTGGAAATGAAGTGTGGGGGAAGCAAGGAAATAGAAACCACAAGCCCTGAGCTTTCAAACCTGCTAAGGGTCAGTAATATTTGATGACATTCACTGCGCCTTCAAGTCCTCACTGGTGAAATTAAGCCACGGAGTGAAGTGATCTTGCCATTCCTTGCAGCATGCTGATCCGTTGTAGCTACAGTGTATGTTCCTGAAGAAACAGAGAAGCCTGATGGCACACTGCCTACTTACGCAATAGAATCTTCAAGATTTTTATTTTCTTTTTTTGTTGTTGTTTTTTGCAGAACCGAGCATTGAACTCAGGCCCTTGTGCTTGCCAGGGAAGCACTTATTCTACTGAGCTGTCTCCCTGGTCCCTAGATTTTTATTTTCATATAATTATTTAGATGAAATATCTTTTATAATTGCATCCTGCTTTGCCCTCAAATTCTTACATCAAAACAACAATGTTATTTTGGTTCTATAACATCCTATGGAAAAAATGATAACAATGTTTTTTTAAAATAAAAGAACAAACTGACCTTCAAGTTAAAGTTAGATGAAACTATTTTGAATAAATAAGGAATGTTCTGAGTTCTAGAAATGAATATCCATCTCTCTAGCTATCATTATTAATCCCTTCCCTTCACCCCAAATAAAGCAAGGGGTGATTGGTGAATTGCGAGTGGGATAAAGTGTGGATGTTATTAAGCTACTCTTCTGACTAGTGTTTCTCAAAGCTTGTTTCACAGATCATTACCTTCATGAGACGACACAGATGAGTCATGTAGAAAAGTCTTTCGTGATCATCTGAGCTTGTACAATAGGTAATTCAGCAAGGGCAGATTTCCTTACTATGATCCTTCTCCAGAGATGTGAACATGAAATATTCTCATCTGCAAAAGTGAGGTATGATAGGAACATTTTACAAACATGACTGACCACAGCATCTTTTTATCTGAGCAAATATCACAGGTCCAGAATACTTGTGACAGATGTTATGAAATGTTTTAAAGAATTCTAATTATTTGTGGAAAATAACAAACAAATCAAGAAAGGCAATCTCATGAGTAGAATAAATCACTAATGTGTCCTACTGTGATGATGGAATGATATCACGCTGAATAGCAGTAAGGATTAGCTATGAGTCTTATCTTTACTTAAATCTACCTATTCAATGGTGTGACTATGCTTTGAGTGTGTCTCCTAAGTCTTCATGTGTTGAATTTAATCCTTATGGAGAATAGAAACTTATTCTGAATTTCCATGTTTAAAGATGGCGTGTTTGGGTGGTAGTCATGGTGTGACAAGCTCACCAGGGTGTGCCCAAGGCTGAATCCAGGTTCCTCTGTGAGTAGAAGGGAGAGAGCAGAAGTGGGGGCAGGCACACAGCTTCTCTCTGCTTCTTGCCAAGTGGCGTCCTGCACCTCTGAGGGACTCTGCCAGAGTGAAGGCCATCACGAGGTGTGGCCCCTCTACCAGGACCTCGAGAACAATGAAATAAAATAATTCCTTTTCATTAAAACTTGTTCAATCAGTAGTACAGTGTTATTAGCAACAGCAAATCACTAGCACAGTATTTCTCCGGCTAAGCTAATTTGTCCACACAGTTTCCCATGATTATAAGGGTCATATAGGCATTTTATACATGGTGAGGATCGCAAGTCAAAACCTTTCCGGCTGCATTTTATAACTTGTTAGTAAACATCTCATGGCAACTCATTGCTTAACTCTTTTCCTTCTTTCCTTCAGCAAAGGTTCACTGAAGCTCTAACTCTCAGCCCTTTTCCAGGTTCTGGGTTATGTTATTGATCACTAAGAAGATCCTCCCTAAAGAGGACATGATGAATTGCAATAAAATGGGGGGAATGTGACATTGAAAGTAACTACAAAGTGGAAAGGCTATGAGGAGTGTGACTAATCTTCAGACAATGCCAAGGGAAGTTTTCTAGAAAAATATGTGTCTAAATCTTGATAGGAGATTAAACATGCCAATTAATCTGACTGAAATTAATATCAAACATTAATATTAAGGACTAAGCACTTCAACCCAAGCAGATAAGAAACAATTTGCTGCGATGAAAATGTAAAAGCCATTTCGCATATATGGAACATATAAGCAGAAGGAAAAGAAAAGGAATATATAGAGCTTAAGAGTTTGACCAAGGTCATATCGTTAAAAATTCCTGCACTTTATCAAACAACATAGAGTTTGACACAGATGCTAAAGAACTATAAAATGATTTTAGAAAGGAGAAAATCATGATAAAGCACGGAGTTCAAACCTGTTCTGGAATGCTGCAGGTAGGAAGGTTATTTGAGCTTGTACACCAGGCAATTTAGCAAGGGCAGATTTCCTCACTATGAACCTTCTCCAGAGATTTGAATATGAAATATTCTCCAGCTGATAAATAGTACAATTATCCAAGTGAGAGATGATGGGGCCAAACCATGGCACTGGCGGCAATGTATCTCGGTAGGAAAGAACATATCTGACAGAGGAATGATGCTGATTTGAGAAGACTTGCTAGTGATAAATACATGGAGAGTGAGGGCATCATTTCCAGACATGTGGCTTTGGAAATTGGTGAGATAGTATTGTTTGTAATTATATAGGATGCATATAGAAGAGTGGGCATTATTTTAAGTGTAAAATGTAATTTTCTTTTTCATTCTTAGATGAAATTGGAAGTGCATTAAGAGATGTAAGAGTTAAGACCCTACTGGATGTCAGGTTATATTTTTTTGACTTCTTACAGAATTATTTTGTTCGAAGTTATATTATTTATATCATTGATTTTTAGATGATAAATAAAATAAGCTTGGGGACTTGGTCACGTGACTCGCGTGCGTGCAGCACCGGAGCCCAGGTGTCCAGCTTTAGTTACGCTTTCAAAAAGCTGGAAAGCAAAAGGTGGACCTGGGACGCACGGACAGGGAGGGGGCGGGAGCTCTGCAGCCCGGTGACTGCCAGAGCCACTTTCTCGCACGCCTCTCCGGGCCGGCGGACAGAGAGCTGGTTTAGGTTTTGCGTGCTGGGGATGCGATTCCAGGGAGCAGGCTTTACCTGCGACGTGGGCGGGAACCTTCTCAGGCCGAGGAGACTCCCGGAGGCTTCGCAGCTCTTCGGGTCCATGGTCCACGGCTGCCTCTCGCGGGGCGCACGGCTGTAGTGAGAATCTCCGCAGTCCCCGCGTTCTCTGTATCATAATGGGCCGGTACTAGTCGGGCAGGTGTTGGTCTAAGACAATGAAGTGGAAGGAGCTTGCTCCCGTCAGGTGGACACGCAGGAAGACTATTTTTAGACAAGTTCTGTAGTCTTTCTCTACGCTGTCCTGACTTCTCACCATGTTACTGGAGCTACACAGTTCAGGAAGTTGGCTTCCCATTGATTTTGGCGCACTTACGTCAGTATCTGAGAAGTTACCTGATACAACCAGCCACTTAGCCCAGCAACTCTTTCAGCCAGCCAGTGAGGAGGTCAGCTGCCTTAATGGGACATACAAGGAGCTGCTGTTGCAGTCAAGGGCTGTTTTTCTCTACAATGCCCCTCTG
>NW_004524697.1:786519-787786 GCF_000260255.1 Octodon degus | reverse complement strand
GTGTGGCCAGCTCAGCCCACCAGGGGGCAGAGCTGGCTGGCATGTGGTGCTGGGGGATTGAACCGCGGTCCCTGTGCTTTGCTGAGCTTGTTCTAAGTAGGTGCTTTAGACCACTGAGCCATCTCACCAGTCCCAGGCCGCCTTTTTTGAAGAATCTCCTGGAATTTCAGTGGTTTATCAGGAAGTTAGTGGTGCAGCTCACGAGAAGCCAAAGCTCATGCTTCTCTGGTTGGCACGGGTTGCACTGGTGCCTCATTAGCTTCCCAGGGACAGGAGAGCTCCTCCTGTTACAGCCGGCGACGGTGCCGACGTGAGCCGGTCATCCCAGGAACGCGCACCTTCGGGCGTTCTGCTGCCTGGGTTGGCGATAGCACAGATGGACGGCGGGCAGAGGACCGGTGTTGAGGCAGTAACTGCGCTATAAAGACACCTCCGCTCTTCCCTGCGCTTGCGGGCAGGGGACTGTGAACGCTGGGTGATGGTGGAGATAGTGGGCCGAGACAACACAGCTCTCAAATGGGAGTTCAGAGATGAGGTGCTGGGATACAGGGAAAATCATACACTTTGTGCATCCAAAGAAAGACAGATCCTGACTACAGTCAATGAATGAATTTGGGTGAATGTGCTTCTTTACAAAAGTTATATGTTATTTCTTTGGTAGATGTCTCTTCTTTGCTTCCGTATGGAAAACTGAGAAGAGTTTCTGCAGATAGTCTGTGCTGCCATAGGTTTTATTCAAATTGATTATAAGGTCAGTTTAACATTTCATTTTCTTAAGCTTGGAATGTATATAGATTGATTAAATATGCAAGGAATGCTTAAGTTTTAGAAGATTTAAAAAGAACATAAAAGACACTTTGCCATTAATCTACCTCAAAATATTCCTTTTTGCTCTTCAAACACTTAGCCCACCATTGTTGCCAAGTTCTGAAGCAGTTCAAGATGTATTCTTTCAGGACTATTCTTAGGAGGTATGGTTTTTAAACACACACACACACACACACACACACACACACACACACACACACACAATTAAGGCTGTAGCCAAGTGCCATTGAACAGAGAGGCAAACTGAGAGAACATCCCTGTGTATCCTGAGCTACCAATCTTTCGTTGCTGTTGTCTTGTTTTGTTTTTTATTTTAAGGAAGGGTCTACAGGGTGTTCAGGGTCTCACTACTAGATTGGACTCGTAGTGATCCACCTGTTTACAGCCTCCCAAGAGCTGGGATTACAGGCGTGTGCCACCACGCCCAGTCTAATATATA
>NW_004524697.1:783462-786419 GCF_000260255.1 Octodon degus | reverse complement strand
TTTTTTTCTGTAGACCTTTGGGCCAAGCACAGTATCATCTCTGCTGCTTCCAGCATGTCACAACAACCATGAAAAACAAACATTTTGAACCAATTTAGGACTTTGATGAAGCCATGAATGAGAACTTCCTGCACTGCTCCACAGAGCAGCAAGCGTGAGGGGATACATGTGTTTGAAGATTAGGGGAGGACTGTGAATATTTTGAAGGGGATTAATGATATCTTTTACTATGATAATATTTTAAAATATGTATGTTCACTGTATATTTATTGTGTTTTATCATATTAATATTTAACAGATAGATATTGTATTTCTCTGGAATTGAAACATTTAGAAATAAAAATGAGTCACATAGTTTTCAGAATCATGCTGAAAAGCCAAAATGAGTTTTGAAGCTTGTACAAGGATGACAAAGTGCTATCAGGGTCTTTAAAAGTATAAAATGCCAGCCTGAAGCTGGCATTGTGTCAAAGTATCAGACGCATAAATTTAAATTCCATAAAACCCTAAACAAGGATACTGTCTGCTTTTGTCAAACATGTAAAAGCACATGACATGGTAGAAAGTTTATCTGTAGAAGATGTCCTTGCCATTTAGGACTGCAGTCTTAGTACATAAATCGTAAATCAAGTACAGATTCAATAATCTGCACATGGTGGCATTTAGTAAGCCCTGTTCTTCTTCACTCTCCTTATTTAACATAAGACAGCTATGGTAAGAAAAAAAATGAGGGGTGTGTTTCTGTTTTGTTTTCTTGAGTATAGACTCAACACAAAAAAATCCCTGGGAAATATTTTCCAGTTTGAAACTTTAGCCAACTTAATAATTAGCTGCTCTCAGATTTGAAAATTGCTTTAGTACTTCCAAAATAATTGTCAAGAAAATAATTACAGGAATGGAATGAACCATATTCAGTAAGGAGACCATTATCTTATCTTTCTCTATAGATTTGGGATTAAATTAAATCCTAAGGCAATAGAAGTTAAGGTTGGCTTGTGGATCACTATTTATCATATAATCACCACCTGTCTATACAAGGGAAAACTGAGTAATAAGGGAGCAAGGGTGTAATTTATGATAAATTATTTATTATGATGAAACTCTCAAAATGTCAAAGTGTTTTCCCTCTCTTTGACATGTGTCTAAATTAGTTCTTATTCATTTAAAATCAAGTTTTGTTATGTTGGTGTTGTATGGATGAAGGTATAGCTGAATGCCAGAGTAAAATTAGGGATGGATAGGTAGATAGATAGATAGATAGATAGATAGATAGATAGATAGATAGATAGATGATAGAAAATCAGTCTCTAAAAGTGAGACGGGATAACTACTGACAACCTCAACCTCAACCCATCACTGTAGCGCCATGGTGAAGTTCTAGAATGTCCCTAAAGTGTTTTTTTTTTTTTTTTTTTCATCCAGTCACCTAGAATTTACCTAAGAGTACGTAAAATTACCATCTCTATGTAGCAGCTAGGTCAGGAGTAGGCATTCTCTGGATGGAACTACTCTCCTGGGATGCCTTCCAGATAGTGTTCTCTACTCTCAGGCCACCTCTCCTATATTAAAGAAGCAATTTGTTGCCTGCTGTCTGCCTTTCTATTCTAACACCTATTCTTCAGAGAAATCCAACAGTAGCCATTTATAAATTGACATGAAATTAATAAACTGTTTTTTCCAAGTTAATTTAAGTTAAAATAACTGCAATTACAAATTAAGGCTGTATATTACCTCTTCAGATTCTTCAATAATCATATGACACAGATATCTCTATGATTAATTTCAAGCAGAGTTTGAAAATTTTTGAATACTTTCCTAGAAACCCATGACTGTACATCAGTGATGGTGATACTTCACATATAAATATTTAATGTAATTCTTTTATTTGTTTTAATGCTTGTAATACTGAAATGTATATAATATTATTTTACATGTAAGAGAATTGCTTCCTCAAAATTTCCATGTGGAGACCACTAAGAGATATGTGTCATTAACATTGTTTCTTTAGATAAGACTCTTGTATCACAAAACAAGGTAAACCTAGGTCTAGAAGCCAGTGTTGCTAAGGAGCTCATTCTTGCTTGGCTTAAGATTAGTTGGACTAAAAACTTGAGAAGCAGTAGTATTCATGATCTCTATTAAAACATTGTTATAAAAATTCAACTGTGATGAAGTCCTAGGAATCCTTCTTTCACTTTTGCACAAATGCATACTTTCAGGATAGCAGAAGGATGAACACTGTGGTATTGTTAGAAGTAGGAATGCATGTTGAAATCAGCGAATAGCTTTTGAAAAGTAAGAGGTGATGAAATCATGAATTATGAGGGAAATCAAGGCCAAGGTTGTAATTGATTTCATATTGGGTGCACCAGTTAGCATGAGGAAAGGAAAGGCAAAGATAAATCAATTTATGTAGAGAAAGAAGTGCTAGCCGAGTGACAGGGATGTGAAAAATCACAGAAGAAATTCTGGAGACAGTGTAAAGGGTGGAGTGGAAGAGTTGATATGATACATTGTAAGGTATAATAAGAGCTTTAAATATCAGGCCAGAAATCTGGGAACACATTTTAGGAAATGATGCATTATTATTTAGGATACACATCAAGTAGACATAAGTGGGTGAGAATAGTTCATTTATAAAGAGAAAATATAGGTTTGAATGAAACAGTACTCATCAAGACTGTAAAGAAGGGACACATTTGAAAAGTATTTGATATATTTGACTATGTTTAACAATAAATTAAATATATGAATAGTACTACAAGGAAAAATGAAAAGGATTATGGCTAACCTCAATTTACAGTTCAGAAATCTGGGAGGTTGCAGAAAATCCATTAATTAGTTTTGGAACACGTGAAAGAAAAGAGCTCTGGAAAATTGGAAGGTAAGAAAGACGAGTGGTATATTTCAGTTGGGAGGGATGCAGTTTCAATAAAGCACACAGGATTTTTTTTTTT
>NW_004524697.1:780906-782798 GCF_000260255.1 Octodon degus | reverse complement strand
TACAAATGAAGGATCATTTTGTATCTGTGTATACAAAGTAGTTAGGATAGATATACAGCTACTTTCTCTGAATTCAGTGAGAAGGAAGATTTGTACTAATAGTTTTTAGACAGGATATCATGTCTGCATCTTGTACTATGGATAACCACTAAGAAGACAATATGCAATGTATTAATTATTGAAACTGAACTATTAATCGGTTTTGAAACTGTCTCATTGCTATTTGTTTCTCAATAAAATTAATTAAAAAAAGAAACTTGCAAGTGAATGCATTCGCTGTATAACTAAAGAAATTTATTTCATCGGTATGCACGCCTATAATTCTAATGTGGGAAATCAAGCCAAGAGGGTCTCAAGTTTGGGCCCTGCTCGGGCCATTTAAAACATGTTTTAAAATGTGGAGATAAGGGCTGGAGAGATAGCTCAGTGACTTAAGTGCCTGCCTGGCAAGCATAAGGTTCTCAGTTCGATCCCCGGTTTTGGGAAAAAAAAAAAAAAAGTTGATATATAGCTCAGTGAAAAGCCTTGTGTTGAATCCCAGAACTGGAAAATTTAAGAAAAGAAATTTATTAAATACATTTTAAGAGCCAGTAAAAGCACCTGCTTAGGCAAAGTGCAGCAGCTGGGGTTCAATCTCCAATGTGCCATGTTGGTTCTACCCATGGGGCACACTGAGACAGGTATTGAGACTGGATGTGGTGGTGCATGCCTGTAATCCCAGCACTTGAGAAGCTGAAAACAGTAGTATAACTATGAGTCTTATCTATGTATGAGACTCTGTAGATGCTGTCCTAAATACAGACAAAAAACATTCTATATGATCTACACAATTATATATGATAGAAACACATCAAAACTATGACATGATCTAAGGTCCTTCTATTTAATGAAAGAGATATAAATAAATCATCACTGAGGCCTTTTGATGTGACACTTGTCTCAGAGACCCAATATTTTCTCTTACATTAAAGTAGTATAAAAGATGACAGTTCTGAGTTAATAATTTCAAAAATCTAAGAATCACAATAGAGCTAGTGTAATAATTTCAGTTTTTCAGTCAACAACAAATTCATGAAAGGGAGGTTGACCTGTCTGAGTGAACACCTATAGCGACTCATGCTTTAAAATACAGAAAACTTTCTGGCTTGAGAAAAGGTTTGCAAACATGATTTTAGTAACCTACCACTGTCTACACCCAAAATATGCATCTATCATTACACAATGCCTCACCCTACATTAGAATCCATTTGTTTTTCTTAAAAATATTGCTGAGTTTAGCTGTTGAAACACAGTAGAAGAATACAGTATTAACTATATTTTACTATATACAAGAGGTGTAGCCTGGGTAAGAAAACCTGTGAGGGTGGGGCTGTGAGTAGCAGCAGGTGTAGGGCTATAAGTTTTGAAAACATTTATCAGTTCATAGTTTCACCAAAACAGACAGCAGTTGCAGCCTGTAAGTTTCTCCTTTGTCCTCAGTGTGGACAGATTTCTTCAAGTCGAGATTGAGCAAAGTAAAACAAAGCACCAAGGCCATAAAACTATTATGTTGCAATAAAAGTTGAACAGCACCCTGAAAGCCCAAAGTAGAAATGTCCTTCTGAAACCCAGACACACACGCACACATACACACCCATTCGTGCTAACTCGAACAGTGCTTGGAGCTGTCCACAGCGCACAAAAGGATTTGTTTTCTATGAAAATAATCAAGTGTCATTGGGTGTAGGAATCAACAGCGAAGTATTGAATCATACTTAAAGTAAGGAAATTATTTGGATTTTAACTTCATTAAAGATATACCTACTGATAACACAATATTGTCTCCATAGTGTAAGAAGCTGAAAGAGTAAATAAGATAGTAAATGTATAAAAGATACTGTAAAATGGAAAGA
>NW_004524697.1:779004-780388 GCF_000260255.1 Octodon degus | reverse complement strand
TCAGCTTGAAGAACAGGCTGACCTCAAACTCACAGTGATCTTCCTGCCTCAGCTGCATGAGTGCTGGGATTACAGGTTGCAGCACCATGCCCAGCCAATACATTTCTTAACAAAAAGATAATGATGTAATTGTTTGTCATTCAATCACATACCATATATTTGAGATTTGTGTGAACCCTGTTAGGAGGTAGGGTCCACCAATCCTCTACAGAAACTGTCAAAAACAATTATGTCATCCCATTTTCTTGAGGATAGAAACAAATCATGTAGACAAGAGCAAAATCAGAGATATGACATCTGCAGTACAAGTCATCATTCTAACCAAATGGCTCATGCAATGTGATCTCGCCTTTGCAACATTTTAGCTCATGTCAGTTTTCTAAGGCTGATTTGCTGTTTTGTCATACTTATCTGATATCAGGTCAGTAATTCACAGTTTGCCTAAATTAGCCAGAGTTATTTTCTTTGTTATTGTGGAAGAATTCTACCTAACATAAAAACTAGTACAGGTGAATGGGGTTCTAGGAAAAAGACTAATGCAGAAAGAATGTTTCCTAATCAAGTAGTGGAATTTAAACATCAAGAATCAGCCTGGCATGGTGGCACACATCTATAATCTCAGAACTTGGGAGGCTGAGGCAGGAGGACTGCTTTGAGTGTAAGGTCAGCCTATGCTACATAGTGAATTCAAGGCCAATTTGTACTACAAAGTAAGACCCTGTCTCAAAAGAAAAACAAACAAACAAACAAACAAACAGAATAAAGCAGTTGCACTAGTCTAATAAATAGCAAGACTAGTGTATTAAACAGTATGCATTTCCCTGAATTAAAAAGGTTTTGCAAGTGACTAATTTACACCAGATCCCTGTGTCTTAACAATGAGTAATCATTAAGAGAGTACAATATTTTTAACCATGAAAAACCTCGCATGTCACTATGAAGTTGACTTTTACACCTGATTTCCATATTCAAGCCAGTTAGTTCCCTGCCCTGGAATGCTCTCTTCTAGAGCAGAATTACCTGCCTGATGGACACAGCACACTTGTTGCTTTGCCGTGGCTACAGATCGCTGAGGTACTTACTTCCAGAAGATAGGACTAGCGCAACAAGCACACCTTTAGGTCAGGCACATCCAGCTCTCATGTTTCTCCATATATTACAAAAAGCTCTAGAAATGTTATTTCTAACATGAAGAGACTCAATAATGAAATTCTAGCAACATGAATATTCTTTCTAGATTTTTTTCAAAGAAACAGTCATCTTGTTACCTATTAAAGTTTGCACCATTTTTCTGGATGGCAACTTTGAATTTAAGTAAGTTATGGGAACCTGGAATGGCTTTTCAGCCTACTAGTCAGAAGGAGTGCTTATAAAGTGCTAAATA
>NW_004524697.1:775582-777694 GCF_000260255.1 Octodon degus | reverse complement strand
AAATGATTAATCCTTACCATCAAGAGCAAATAAGGTTGCTGCAACATATTTTGAAAAGGGAGGTTAAGAAAGGGCCCCAGGTCACCTCCCAACATTCCTCATCATGTGACCAAGTTCAATAAGAAGAGCTAATAGAAGTCTAAGGCATTTCTACAAAGACAGAGCCCAGGGGAGCTCAGACCCATCAAGCAGTTCTGTGAAAGAACCTCAATAAATTGTGGCTTTGGAAGGAGGAGAAAGGAAATTTGTATTGGCAGGGAAGAGTATTTTTATAAAAGGGTTTCATAATCATTATAATTATTATACAAATATATAAATAAGTACTCTTTCATGGCATTTATTCACATATGTTAATTATTATAATTGGCAAAATAAACAGTTATATTATTTTCTCTGAACCTCTCAATGTTTATTGTATAAGGAAATGAGTTAGTCTGTAACTTGGAGACTATGAAAACAAGAAAGAGAGAATTGGCATTACTGTCTTTCAGATCTGAGGCAGAAACAGTAGCTCATGACTTTTAACTTGGAGTTCTGTCTCTTGGATAAAAATATACATGTGGTTTTGTTCTCAAGGCAAGGCATAGTCATTTCAAAGGACAGGATGATTTTGTAAAGTATGTGTGTGGGACATATATATTTTGATAAAGCACTCACAAGATGAAAGGTAGTTAGACATCTGCAGTTTTCATTCTGCCTTTTGCTTGTACTTTCTCTTTGTTTTGAGCCAATTGTCCTCTGCCCAGTGGTAAGACTAGATACAGCCTTCCCTCTTCCTTTTATCCTGGCAGTTAAGAAGGATGTGGGAGGGTTAATTCTTCAAGGTGTGGAAAATGACCTAACAATTTATAAAAGTACTGAGGGCATCATTAGAAGTTTCACAGCCCTCCAAGCAGCAGTGAAAGCAAGAGTTCAGTGGTGGAGTCCAGCATTCATTTTGGTGATGCCAGCGCTAACTTCCTGTCAAAATTGATGTGACAGGACTCAGCTGTGAAGCAACCACAGAAATAATCTCTCTCTGTCTCTGTCTCTGTCTCTGTCTCTGTCTCTGTCTCTCTCTCTCTCTCTCTCTCTTTCTCTCTCATTTTCTGATTGGCTCTTCAAATTTCCTGTGAAATTTTGTCTTTATCCTACACAGGGAAATCACATATTGCTAAAGAAGAACCAGTCTTCCAAGTAGTCTCACAGTGTGATACACTTAGATTGATTCCACCTCTACCATGAAGAACACCTTGAAAAAATGTCCTTCATATCTCCTTTCAATCTGAATGAGAATTTCTGGGGGGCTTAGCTGAGGACATAAAAGAGCATAAACACATTAAGTAGCTGTCAAATTACTGCCACAATGACTGTAGCCAATTTAGTGATCTTACCTACACTGTATTTTCAATGAAATATTATTAAATATTGACTTTTCACTCTACTGCTTAGTTGAAAGTAGTTTAAAGAAGAAATTAAAAATATGCACAATAAAATGCAAATGCAGATGCAACTTGTCCAAACTTGTGGGATGCAATGAAAGCTGTCTTAAGAGGAAAATTTAGAGTGGTAAATTCACACATTAGGACAACAGAACCAGCCCAAATAAGTGATCTTACGGTTCTTTGAAAGACTAAATAAAATTGATAAACCCCTGCCCAACCTAATCAAAAAAGGAAAGAAAAAACTCAAATTCATGCAATGAAGAATGAAAAGGGAGAAATCACTACAGACCCCAGAGAAATTCAGAATATCATCACTACCTACTTCCAAAATCTTTACTCTCACAAGAAGAAAAACACAGAGGAAATACAGTCTCCTAGATACATATGAATGCCAAGTCTGAAATGGACAGTTTCCTAGATGCATATGAAATGCCCAACTGAGTCAAGAAGATATTCAAATTCTGCATAAACCAATAAAATTGAAAATGTAAAAAAAAAAAAGCCTAACTACAAAGAAAAGCCCAGGTCATGACAGATTCACAGCAGAATTCTACAAGAAATTTAGAGAAGATTTAATGCTGACTTTTCTCATACTATTCAATGAAATTGAAAGAGAAGCAATTCTCCCAAACTCATTCCTGGAGGCAAGTATTACTCTGATTCCAAAACCAGAGAAAGATCCCAAATA
>NW_004524697.1:773411-774667 GCF_000260255.1 Octodon degus | reverse complement strand
GTACAGATTCAATGCAATCCTGATTAAAACATCATTAGTGTACCTCATAGAGCTAGAGAAAACATTTCTCAAATTCATTTGGAACCAGAAGAGATCCAGAATATCAAAATCAATCCTGGGGAAAAAAAGGAAAGGCAGGAAGTATCATAATCCCTGACCTGAAATGTTACTATAAAGCTACTGTGATAAAATCAGCATGGCACTGTCATAAAGACAGACCTGAGGATCAGTGGAAAAGATTAGAAGATGCAGTCACAGCTTCCAACACATTCAGCTACTGTGTCTTTGATAAAGGGGCCAAACAGGCTCACTGGAAGAAACAACCTCTTTAATAAATTGTGCTGGAAAACTGGCTTTCCACATGCTGAAGGTTAACACTAAACCAATAACTATTACCATGCACAAAGATACAGTCAAAATAAATCAAAGATTTAAGTATTAAAACAGAAACACTAAATATTCTGGAGGAAAGTGTAGGTATAAATCTTAAACACATAGGAGTAAGTAGAGAGTCTGTGAACAAAAACCAAACTGCATGGGAAATACTTCAAAGAATCAACCAATGGGATCTCATCTTTTTGAAAAGTTGCTACACTTCAAAGCAATTCTCCAAGAGTAAAAAGAAAACCAACAAACTGAAAAATTGTAGCCAACTGTCCCTCAGACAAAGACCTTCTATCTAGAACTTACAAAGAATAAGAAATAGAGCCCCCCCAAATTCAAAGTCTCAATCCAAAAATCGGCATCTGAGATTAAAATATACTTCTCAGAGGAAGAAATATAAATGGCAAGTTTATATATGAAAAAATGTTTGACCTCATTGGTCATTCAAGAAATGCAAATTAAAATAGCACTGAAATTCTATGTCACCCCAGAAAGAATGGCTAACACCAAGAAGTCAGTCAATAACAAATACAGGAGAGAGTGTGGAGGGAAAGGAACCCAGCTGCACTGTTGGTGGGAGTGCAGACTTGTACAATCACTATGGCAAGCAGTGTGGCGATTCCATCAAAAGCTAGGATTGGAGGTCCCATTCAAGCCAGTTGATCCCCTCCTGGGTATTTTCCCAGAAGAATTGAAAGCCTAATACCACAGCTATGTACATACACTTGTGTTTATAGCAGTGCAATTTATTATCGCTAAATTCTGGAAACAACCCAGATGTCTATCAACTGAAGAATGGATAAGGAAGATGTATTTTTACACAAAGGAGTATTATTCATCTATAAAACAGGATAAATTTGAGTCTTTTTTCA
>NW_004524697.1:770247-772526 GCF_000260255.1 Octodon degus | reverse complement strand
AATGATCACTGTCCTGTAGAGAAAAGAAAAATTGTATACTAAGGGAAATTGTGGATTGGTACCTTGTGGTCAACTTGATACAACCAGCTGAATTGAACTAGCATGGTACTGGGTCTGGGAGCCCCACCTGAGGATTGTTGCTGGCAGCATAAGAGGCAGAACTGGGGGAGCTGTTGGAA
The DNA here is from genome assembly GCF_000260255.1 of Octodon degus. Lineage (NCBI taxonomy): Eukaryota > Metazoa > Chordata > Mammalia > Rodentia > Octodontidae > Octodon > Octodon degus. Next base: position 772,347 of record NW_004524697.1, on the reverse strand, counting down.
GCTGTTGATTCTCCTAGGTTATTCTGCTAGGTGACCTTGTCATCCTGACTTTCCTATTGAACTTGACTGTTTTTGTCTGAGGAGGAAATTGGGATCTTCATTGTCACTAAGGATGGCTATGTTTCATGTTGCAGGAACTCTGGTCCTCATCTTGAGTATCTCTTCCTGGCTCTGGAGGGCAAGTTGGTACACTGATCAGCCTCATGGAGAAGCCTGAGTATTTCCTGATAGGAACTCAGCTTCATCGCTGAAGATGGCTGTGGTGCCTTTTGGGGACCTCTGGCACTTACCTGAAGCATTGCTTTCTGGCTCCATGTAAGACTTCTCAGCCTGTCAGCACAGATCCTCTGATCTACTGGCATAGACTTTCTAGCTTCCAGCAGTGACTTTTGGGCCTTTCCAGTGCAGATCTGCGCAGCAGGCCTATGCTAGACATTGTTGTGGGCTCTAGGCCTCCAGTTGGACTTGTGGGAAGCATTGTTATGGGCTCTATGTTTTCAGCTGGACTCAGTCAGGATATTAGGAACCAGGCCCTGAGTTAGATTATTTGGTCTTTAGTGTGTAGACAGATTTCCTGTACTTCTTGTATATGATTCTTTGGGTGATTCCTTATAAAATAATATTATAAAATGTGTCCTATATTATGTTGTTCTTCCTTAAAGAGCCTCAAGCCATGACAGGAATCAAACATGGCATGGGGGCACATTTCAGAATTAAATGCCATGGTCTATTATACTTCATTGAAGTTTGAAGAAAGACTTAAACCAGATAAGTCGTTAGATAAGCTGGTATCTCTAAGGAAAAGAACATTCTTAGGCAGATGCAAGAGCCAAGAGAAAGAAGCAGTAGGAAGGGGAAGGGGGAAGGAACAGTGAAGGGGAGGGGAGCGGGGAGAGACAAGAGTACACCAGTATCAGTGGACTGCCATGAGTAGGGGGCAAGAGCCACAGGAGAGAAGTTTAAATTGGTAGGTTGGGAGTATCAACCACATAGGGCCTGTAAATGCTTTAAGGACTTTAGGTTTCATTCTAAGTAAATAAGTAAAAGTGAAGATGCTCCAGAGTTTTGAGTAAAGGTGTGATAGGAAGATAGCCCTGCTACAGTGCCAAGAGTAGATTTACAGAGACACAAGGAGGAGTTGTATGAAAGCCACTTCATTAACTCCAGGGACATGCGGTATTGCCTGGGCCCAGATGTCTAGGAGGAGATGATTCAAAGGGATCAGAGTCTGAGTGTTCTTTCAAGACTGAGTTATGGGATGTATGGGTGGATGGATGTAGGGTGTGAAAGAAGAAGATGGTGTCTCCAAAGAGCTTTATTGGAGTAAGTTCAAGGGAGCAATTCTCATTAATTGAAGACAAGAATGTGCAGGAAATTTAGGGAAGAAAATCAGGTTTGGAATGTTTTTAGTGGCCTGTGTTGTAAGCATTTAAAAGAAATGTGGAATTGATAGCTATGTACACAATCTTTAGTAGACATGTAAGGGATACAAACATAAATTTGGAAACATGGTGGTATTGTAGAACTACCAGACTACATAAAATTTCCAGAGCATGTACAGAGAAAAGAAACAGGAATTAAGTCTCAAAAACACCCTAAAATGAGAAAGTCTTGGAGGAAAAGGAAGAGAACAGAAGGAGGAACTGGTATTGATCTTGATCATGTATTTTACAGATTTCTAAATTTTCATGTTGTTTCCATAGTTTGTCTGCTAATTCTTGTGGAGTGATCATTTACAAGGAAAGAGCCCTGTCTTCTAGTTGAAACATGTATTTTGTAATTTCTCCTCTTTGTCTTTTTACATTAGCCACAATCCCCAGTCCCTTATGGAAAGCATGTTGCTCTCATAGAAGTAACAAGGAATAATATTGACGAATGCAATATTATCAGTGAAAGTTTTAGAAAATAGCTTTTATAAACTAAAGATATGTTCTATTTTCTAGTTTTATAAGAGATTTTACTTCATAGACATTCTCTCCATCGAAATGGTCAATTTTTTTATATCTGTTGTGATTAACCTTGATATAATTCCTTCTGTTAATTTGTTTCTTAACTCCAGGATAAATCCTATTTGATCTTAATATATCAAAATTTTAACAC
>NW_004524697.1:762956-769782 GCF_000260255.1 Octodon degus | reverse complement strand
ATTTGTTTATGTTTCTGTCAGAGAATGAAGCTTCGGCTTTATCATTCATCTCCTTATTCCATTTAGTTGCTTTTCTTTTTCCCTTTCTTGTTTCCATTTTTTTGTTGTTGGGTTTTAAGATGCCCATTTGTCTAACTTCTTGAATTGAATATTAGTTCATCTGTTTTCAGTATTTTTCTGATATACATATGCACATATTTAAAGCTTTAAATTCTCCTCTAGACATTGCTTTATATTTTCATATAAATTTTAATATTGGTGGTCTCACTGTCGTCCAGGTATATGTTGCCTATAATTTACATGCAATGGCCTTTTTAACTCAGACTTTACGAACATATGGGACTATTTTAGCCATCCTTTGTTATTGATTTCTGATTTTGGAGCATTATGGCTTGTATCACAGCTTGCATGATGTTCACTCTTTGGAATTTATAACAGCTTTTATTGTGACCTCCTATAAATTTGCTTTTTTTATGACTCAAAAGAATAGATAACAGGTCATTGTTAAATGTAAAGTTGTATATATGAATATAAGTTTATTCCAAAGTGTCACCTACTTTTATATTTTGATCTGTACATTTTTAGAAAAATACTGAAATCTCTAATTACAATCATTTTGACCAGTGAGTGTAACTCTTGTAGAAACCATTACCTTACACAGACATTGTTCTACTGTGTTTTGTGCTTCTACTGTCGAGATGATCTCCTCCATCTTTACTTCCCTTATGCTTTCTCCTTACTTGCCCGGCAGTTATTTATATTGAGACTCATACCATTTGAGGTCTTATCACCTCTGAATCTCTTCTTCAAGCAAAACCAGTAATTAGGTGTTCTCTTTTCTCTGTTCTCTCCTCCACCCTCCCTTTGGATTTCCATTGATTTTTCTGTAAGGGATGGTATTGTTATGTAGATATTAATGGATTACTTAAATGTTCACCCTTATTTCTTATATTTTGTTGCTCATCCCTGGATCCATTCCTTTTCTTGGTGGTGTCCTATCACTTGAGAGTAATACTAAAGACGGTTTCTTTGTGCTAAACGACTGAAGCTGAGCATCCACACCACATGTAAGTATCCATCCCTCGAAGAAATGGTTTTGGTGCCAGAGTAGGATCCTGAATCTACCTGTAGACACTGCTGCAACCCAGCTGTCTTCAGTGACACATCACCACCAAGATGGAGTGAGAAGGGAGGCGCAGCACCAGTGTGATCTCCACATGCTGGGCGCTCCTTTCCAAGTGCCTGCATTCCTGGTACTTCCTGCTCATAACGCAATGTTTCCCTTTCTCCCGGAACACATCCACTATCATCTGTCTTCAGAGGGTCTCATTTTTTGGTGTGTTTTCATAGCTATCACACTAGCCTCCCTCTCTCTTCTGTGACATATTTCTAATCAGGTTGTAGGTTTAGAGGGCAGAGGTCACTTAAATTTCCAAACTTGTTTACCACTGGAAGCTTTCCCAATTTTAGAAGACAGATCATTTTTGGTAATTAAAAACTACAGCCCGTTGCTAAGCAAAATGCAATGTTTAGTTCCCCTCAGCTCCAGATGGTTCTACAGGATATTATTAAAACCAGCCTCATTTCAGAAAGATGCTAAGCAATTGACTTCATATGCCTAGACAATCTGTTGGTGAGGCTTTTACTACTTTGACCAGTGTACTTCCAATGCATCTCATGATAATGTTCTCATACCAGTGATAGCTACATAAGAGGAGAAAGAATCTTTATTTCAGGCTCATAAAGGGAACTTAATTTTCTGAAGTACTAGACTCCTGCCCCAAATCCCATTATGGAAAACTGAAGGGAATAAGGCCAGTCTTTTGGCAAAAGAGAATGTGACAGTTAGAATTGATATATCATGTTGGAATAATAAGAAAGCCATGAATCAATGATGAAGCTCCATGGTTGGACAGGAAAAAAATAAAGAAGGAAGAAAGAAATAGAGGGAAAGAGAGAAGGAAGAAGAAACAAAGGAAATGGTGAAAGGAGAGGTGGACCTGTAATCAGAAGGTACCTGGAATAGTGTATAGCAGATAATAACCTTGAGGTAATCATCAAAGCAGAGTACAGTGTTAAACTTGCTACTGTGCAAGTGCTAGCAAATGTATGTGTGTGCAGAATAGCTACAAAATGAGAGCAAGCACTATTCAAGCATTTGCAGTGTGTCAGATACTTTGCTTAGGGTCTTGCATACATTATTCTTCTTAGATCTTATATAATTTCATGAAATCAGAATTATATTTATTCTTATTATATGAATGAGAAAACTGAGATTGTCAGACTATGTAATGTTCTCAAAGTCATTGTTTTAGCTGGCTTCCATACCATAACAAGTACCTAAAATAATCAACTTCTAAGAAGAAAAGGTTTATTTCAGGTCACAAGTTTGGTAGTTTGATCACCTGGCCCCAATGTTTCAAGCTTGGGGTAAGGCAGCATATTGTGGCGGAAATGTATGGCTGGGCAAAGCTGTTCATCTCTTAGCTAGTGGAAGATCAAAAGAGACCAGCATTCTGCAATGCCCGTGGAAGGCTCACTTAGATCACCTCTTAACATCACTGTCACTTACCAATGGTGCCATATTGAATCCAACCCTTTCACACCTAGGCTTTTGGGGGAATTTCCAAATCTGAACTACAGCAGTCAAAGACCAAGCACAACGGACAGAATTTAACCCTAGTAAATGATAATTGAGAGGTTATATTCCCTTCCTTGTATTTTGAGGACTTTTGGAGAGTCTTTACATAAGTCTGAGTAATTACAATAACAAGCTTAAGTAAGAAAAGGAAAGAAATGAAGAAATTCTGAGGAAACTGCATTCCTCTTTCCTTTTATAGAGGTCCTATAAGATTTTTATAATGGATTGTATCTCAGAGATCTTCTTACAAGAGGAAAGAAGATCACTGATGTCTCTGCAAAGCAGTCAAGACTTTTCAATTGGAAAATTCTTTATTTGAAATCTGAAGCATTTAAATTAAATGCAGGGCCAATATAATAACTGAAAAAAATTATTGGAATATCTTATTAAAATGTTATAGAGTGTCCTTTCTCTTCAAAGTAAAGTAGGGGGCCAGAGATATTGGTCAGTGCTACAGCACTTGCCTGGCAAGTGTGGGGTCATGAGTTCTATTCCCAATACCACACACACAAAAAAAGTAAAATAGATATAATCTGCAGGGCATTGTGGTGCACCTGTTATCCCAGGACTGAGGAGGGAGGCTGAGGTAGGAGGATCACCACAAATGTGAGACCAGCCTGGGCTATATGGCGAGTTCAAGGCCAATATGCACAATATAGAAAGACCTTGTCTCAGAATATTGCTAAAATAAGATAGATTCACTTACAGATGATGTCACTGTGGATCCCCTTAGAGAGCTTAGGTGCTTTGGGGTAGAGAGAAACAGGGGAGGTGACTGCGGGGTGAGCAGTGAGATGAAAGGATTTCAGCAGAGACAAAGAGCCATTCTGAAGCCCTGAACCTGGAGCAACTTTGTTGGAAAATAAGGGCTCTTTGCACATGTGATTAAGGTTCTCAAGATGAGGTCATTCTGGATTATGGGAGTGCCTACGGCCCAATGATCAGAGTCCTTCTGAAAGACAGAAGAGAAACAGATACAGAGAGGAACAAACAGCCTCTCTTTGGCTTTGAGAGAATACATTTATTTTGTTGGAAGACAAGTTGTGGTAATTTGTTAGGATAGTCCTGATAAACAACTATAGGCATAGATCCAAACAGTTATGAGGTCTCTTGATATGTCATAGAGAATATTTATGAAATGAACTGTTGCCAGAGTTATAAATAATTCTAATGAGAAAGAAAAAGCTGGGCTATCTAAAAAAAAAAAAAAAATCCATGTGTCTTTGATGACAAGTTATTTTTAAAAAAATTTATTTATTTTTTATTTTTTCGTACTATAGGGAAGGGTCTATAGGGTGTTCAGGGTCTCATTACCAAATTGGACTTGTAGTGATCCACCTGTTTACAGTCTCCCAAGAGCTGGGATTACAGGTGCACACCACCACACCCAGCCTCAAGAGCACCCTGGGGCGGGGCCGGCATAACCTGCCTAAGGATCGAACCCCTGGCCCCTGCACCTGCTTTCAGGCACTTTAATCCGCTGAGCTATATGGCCAGCCCTGATGACATGCTAAAAGTGAACATGTGAAAACATATAGGTAAAGACACTTACCCAGTGATACTTTTGCAAAAGAGGCATAGTCCTATGGGAATCATCTCTGACAGGAAGACTCACTGTTAAGCTACTGGGTCCATATTCAAGGTTTTTCATTGTCACCTCAAATGAACCCATATAAAGCATACTGATAAAAATTGAGAATGAAAGAACTTTAAAAAGAATCAGTGTGTTGAGGGATCAGCATGAAGTAATAGGGAAAACTAAAAATTAGGAAATGTTAGAAATAAACTCATTTTTAGTTATGAAGTACTCATTAGATGCCGAGAGTCATCAAATCATTTTCTTCTCAAAAATCACCTGGTTTGATCCCTGGGCCTGCCATGCCGGTCCCACCCCTGAGGCTTGCTGAGATGGCAATTGAGACTGGGCGTAGTGGCGCGTGCCTGTTATTGCAGCTCTCGGGAAGCCGTAAACCGGTGGATCATTATGAGTCCAATTTAGTAGTGAGATCCTAAACACTTTGTAGACCCTTCCCTAAAAAATAAAAATAAAAAATCACCTCTGAGATCAATATTAATCCAGAAGACAACTATGCCATCCAAATAGCTAACAATATGTCATAAGTGAGCACTGATACCTGGAATTAGGAAGGTAAGAGTCTAACATTGCTCTTCACAAAGCAGAGCATCCTGTCCTATCCCATAAGGAATATTCACTACATGAACTGTTGCCATGGTTAGAAATAATCCTGCTGAGAAAGAAAGGCGGGATTACTGAAGGACATGACTGGCATTTCAGGCAAGTAGGGTAACATTGGTATTTTCCAAAGAAAATGGACAAGTCTGAGAGCCAGATTGTATTATTCTATTGAAAAAAAAGATTTATTTCAATGTTTACAAAGAATAGAAGTAGAAAAAGAAGTACACATACAAAGGAGAAAAGTGTAACTTGTAAGTTTTAATGCCTAACATTTAAAAGTTATTTAATATTGGAAAAGGAATTAAAACCTGTGTATCTGTGTGTGTGTGTGTGTGTGTGTGTGCGTGCGTGCGTGCGTGTGTGCGTGCGTGCGTGCGTGTGTGTGTGTGTGTGTGTGATATGTTCTAGGGGCTTTCCTTCACAGGAAATCCTGCAGAATTCAAACAACATAAAGGAACAGTAAAGATTTTAATTCTTCTTCCCCTAATTAGAAATCTATTATATGGTTACATTTGAGCTAGTAATAAAACTTTTCTTTTCGAAATAACTTTCCTTCAGTATTTTGAAGGCATTTTTCTAATCTCTTCAAATACTCTGGTTCTTGGGCTAGGGAGATGGCTCAATGGAATAAGCGCTTCCCTGGCAAGGGCAAGGGCCTGAGTTCAATCCCCAGTTCCACAAAAAAAACAAAACAAAAACAAAAACAAAAAAACCACCAAATACTCTGGCTCTTGGTAAGAGCATGGAAGCCAAAGAGATTACTGCTGTTTTACAAATAACCTTTTTTGTTGTTACTGTTTCTTTATGAGCTTCTTTTGGAATTTTTGTTTTCAATGTGCTAAAATTTTATAGGAAACTGCTAACTGTTGCTAATTCACTGGAAAATACTATTTTTAAGAAGAGGATTTTGTTTCTCTCTAACTTCCAGCACCCTGTGCCACCACACCTACCTCAAACCAGGAACTCAACAAATACTTGTCGAACATAGTTTGAGAGTTAATTTAGACTGTGGGACACATGGTTGGTTTAATCTGAAGAATTATATTCGGTGAAAAAAATTCCAAGGTTCATTTTTTAAGTTCTTCTCTTCTTTATTTAGCCTTCTATGATGGCAATATGAGGTAAAGTATCGTAATTTGTTTAGATCTTGTGATAATTTCAACAAACCAAATAGCCGAAAGAGCATCTCCTCACGTCATTGTTTTATGTTTTCTCTCAGGGTCATCTGGTGTTTTCTTTTCATCAAAGAAGAACATTTTTGTAATTATTCATTCTGAATAACTGAGTGACTGTCATGTAGGAAAGAACTCATTAATCTGCTTCATGATAAGCTATGAAATGTCTTGCCAGTGCAAAACACGAGGAAACTAATTTTTTAATGGAAAATACTACTTCAGACATAGAAAAGATATAGAGAAGTCAACTCACTGATGAATATTATGTGATTTTCTGAATTTCATGTGTAAATTATCAATTAAAAAAAAAACCTTTGGGGACCAGATAATTTCTAATTTTCAGAAGTGATAATTTAGAGTGTTACTACCATCTATTGTTATCATTTTGTTCATGCTGCTGAAGTGGACACTATTATTATTATAGTTTCTTTAAAAGCTATATTTCAAGGACCAGGGAAATAGCTCAGTGGCACAGAGCCTGGCTGGCAAGCAAGACGTCCTAAGCTTGATTCCCAGTACAAAAATTTCATTAGTTAAATTTAAAAAATAAAACCTACATTTTTTTTTTTTCCGGAATCGGGGATTGAACTGAGGCCCTTGTGCTTGCCAAGGAAGCATTTATTCCACTGAGCCATCTCCCTGGCCCCAAACCCTACATTTTATCCTCCAAATTTATAGTACAGTTTATAAAGGGGGAAATAACGTACCACTAATTATATTTTTTCATATTCTTTTTCATGTCTGTTCATTAATAAATTAATTTTTCACTCCATTACATGAAGTGTGTGTGTGTGTGTGTGTGTGTGTGTGTGT
>NW_004524697.1:725104-762856 GCF_000260255.1 Octodon degus | reverse complement strand
GAATGATTTGTTCTAATGGTGTTTGTAAATAGGATCACAAGTCCGCATCTTGTACAGCAATTAGCCACTAAGAAGAATATATGCAGTGTATTATTTGTTGAAACTGTCCTTCCGATTTGATTTGAAACTGTCTCATTGCTATCTGTTTGTCAATAAAACTTTGAAAAAAAAAAAAGAAATGAACTGTTGCCAGAGTTATAAATAATTCTAATGAGAAAGAAAAAGCTGGGCTATCTAAAAAAAAATCCATGTGTCTTTGATGACAAGTTATTTTAAAAAAAATTTATTTATTTTTTATTTTTTCGTACTATAGGGAAGGGTCTATAGGGTGTTCAGGGTCTCATTACCAAATTGGAGTTGTAGTGATCCACCTGTTTACAGTCTCCCAAGAGCTGGGATTACAGGTGCACACCACCACACCCAGCCTCAAGAGCACCCTGGGGCGGGGCCAGCATAACCTGCCTAAGGATCGAACCCCTGGCCCCTGCACCTGCTTTCAGGCACTTTAATCCGCTGAGCTATATGGCCAGCCCTGATGACATGCTAAAAGTGAACATGTGAAAACATATAGGTAAAGACACTTACCCAGTGATACTTTTGCAAAAGAGGCATAGTCCTATGGGAATCATCTCTGACAGGAAGACTCACTGTTAAGCTACTGGGTCCATATTCAAGGTTTTTCATTGTCACCTCAAATGAACCCATATAAAGCATACTGATAAAAATTGAGAATGAAAGAACTTTAAAAAGAATCAGTGTGTTGAGGGATCAGCATGAAGTAATAGGGAAAACTAAAAATTAGGAAATGTTAGAAATAAACTCATTTTTAGTTATGAAGTACTCATTAGATGCCGAGAGTCATCAAATCATTTTCTTCTCAAAAATCACCTGGTTTGATCCCTGGGCCTGCCATGCCGGTCCCACCCCTGAGGCTTGCTGAGATGGCAATTGAGACTGGGCGTAGTGGCGCGTGCCTGTTATTGCAGCTCTCGGGAAGCCGTAAACCGGTGGATCATTATGAGTCCAATTTAGTAGTGAGATCCTAAACACTTTGTAGACCCTTCCCTAAAAAATAAAAATAAAAAATCACCTCTGAGATCAATATTAATCCAGAAGACAACTATGCCATCCAAATAGCTAACAATATGTCATAAGTGAGCACTGATACCTGGAATTAGGAAGGTAAGAGTCTAACATTGCTCTTCACAAAGCAGAGCATCCTGTCCTATCCCATAAGGAATATTCACTACATGAACTGTTGCCATGGTTAGAAATAATCCTGCTGAGAAAGAAAGGCGGGATTACTGAAGGACATGACTGGCATTTCAGGCAAGTAGGGTAACATTGGTATTTTCCAAAGAAAATGGACAAGTCTGAGAGCCAGATTGTATTATTCTATTGAAAAAAAAGATTTATTTCAATGTTTACAAAGAATAGAAGTAGAAAAAGAAGTACACATACAAAGGAGAAAAGTGTAACTTGTAAGTTTTAATGCCTAACATTTAAAAGTTATTTAATATTGGAAAAGGAATTAAAACCTGTGTATCTGTGTGTGTGTGTGTGTGTGTGTGTGCGTGCGTGCGTGCGTGTGTGCGTGCGTGCGTGCGTGTGTGTGTGTGTGTGTGTGATATGTTCTAGGGGCTTTCCTTCACAGGAAATCCTGCAGAATTCAAACAACATAAAGGAACAGTAAAGATTTTAATTCTTCTTCCCCTAATTAGAAATCTATTATATGGTTACATTTGAGCTAGTAATAAAACTTTTCTTTTCGAAATAACTTTCCTTCAGTATTTTGAAGGCATTTTTCTAATCTCTTCAAATACTCTGGTTCTTGGGCTAGGGAGATGGCTCAATGGAATAAGCACTTCCCTGGCAAGGGCAAGGGCCTGAGTTCAATCCCCAGTTCCGCAAAAAAAAACCAAAACCAAAACAAAAACAAAAAAACCACCAAATACTCTGGCTCTTGGTAAGAGCATGGAAGCCAAAGAGATTACTGCTGTTTTACAAATAACCTTTTTTGTTGTTACTGTTTCTTTATGAGCTTCTTTTGGAATTTTTGTTTTCAATGTGCTAAAATTTTATAGGAAACTGCTAACTGTTGCTAATTCACTGGAAAATACTATTTTTAAGAAGAGGATTTTGTTTCTCTCTAACTTCCAGCACCCTGTGCCACCACACCTACCTCAAACCAGGAACTCAACAAATACTTGTCGAACATAGTTTGAGAGTTAATTTAGACTGTGGGACACATGGTTGGTTTAATCTGAAGAATTATATTCGGTGAAAAAAATTCCAAGGTTCATTTTTTAAGTTCTTCTCTTCTTTATTTAGCCTTCTATGATGGCAATATGAGGTAAAGTATCGTAATTTGTTTAGATCTTGTGATAATTTCAACAAACCAAATAGCCGAAAGAGCATCTCCTCACGTCATTGTTTTATGTTTTCTCTCAGGGTCATCTGGTGTTTTCTTTTCATCAAAGAAGAACATTTTTGTAATTATTCATTCTGAATAACTGAGTGACTGTCATGTAGGAAAGAACTCATTAATCTGCTTCATGATAAGCTATGAAATGTCTTGCCAGTGCAAAACACGAGGAAACTAATTTTTTAATGGAAAATACTACTTCAGACATAGAAAAGATATAGAGAAGTCAACTCACTGATGAATATTATGTGATTTTCTGAATTTCATGTGTAAATTATCAATTAAAAAAAAAACCTTTGGGGACCAGATAATTTCTAATTTTCAGAAGTGATAATTTAGAGTGTTACTACCATCTATTGTTATCATTTTGTTCATGCTGCTGAAGTGGACACTATTATTATTATAGTTTCTTTAAAAGCTATATTTCAAGGACCAGGGAAATAGCTCAGTGGCACAGAGCCTGGCTGGCAAGCAAGACGTCCTAAGCTTGATTCCCAGTACAAAAATTTCATTAGTTAAATTTAAAAAATAAAACCTACATTTTTTTTTTTTCCGGAATCGGGGATTGAACTGAGGCCCTTGTGCTTGCCAAGGAAGCATTTATTCCACTGAGCCATCTCCCTGGCCCCAAACCCTACATTTTATCCTCCAAATTTATAGTACAGTTTATAAAGGGGGAAATAACGTACCACTAATTATATTTTTTCATATTCTTTTTCATGTCTGTTCATTAATAAATTAATTTTTCACTCCATTACATGAAGTGTGTGTGTGTGTGTGTGTGTGTGTGTGTGTGTGTGTGTACAAAAACTAGTTTTCCAGGAAGCTGAGGCCATAAGTTCGTGGTCAGCCTAGGCTACAAAGGGAGTTTAAGGCCAGCCTGAACTGCACAGCAAAAGCCCATCTCAGAAGGAAAGACAAAACCTAAACCCAAACCAAAACAAAACAAAGGATATGTGTGCTGGCTCACTGGTGTAATAAGCAAACAAACAACAAATATCAAAAAGTTACCTCCATGATCAGACCTCTAGATTCGGACCAGTATTTTATGGCTTTCTCTGGTCTTTCAATGTCATTTGACTTCATGAAAAATGAAGTATGAGTACATCCACAAAAAAATTATCAGAGGCCAGGGAGATTGCTCAGTAGAATAAGTGCTTCCCTGGCAAGCACAAGGGCCTGAGTTCAATCCCCGGTTCTGGAAAAAAAAAAAAAAAAATTCCAGTGTGACTATATTAAATACTAGCAGTGATCCAAAACAAAATTAGAGCTTCAAATTATAATTTTCCTTTTATTTTTATTTATTCATTTTGACACTGATTATACATGTTTAATTAACAATATTGCAATTTTAACAGGGTAATGTGGTTTAGAGAAAAATGTTACTTCATGCACCTGACATTTCATTTAAAATTTTCCTTAAAACTAAAAGGTTTCATTATAACAGAAATTTCAAATGTACTTTATTAAGCCTAATAACTAATTAGAGCCTAAGCAATTCTAAAGACACTACACAACTGATCTTCCACCAGAGATTATTTCTCTGAACATACTGACATATCACAAGCATTTTTCTTCTTTAAAAATTTTAAAGAATTAGACATAATTCTTCACCTGTTTTTTGAAGATCATAAAGGACATAAGAGGTCTGGGTATATAAAAATTAATTACAGAGTAGATGATAATATTGGGATTCAGTACTCAGGTGTATTTGTGGTTGAAAATATTTAAAATAGGTAACAATCGAGCTGCTTTCACTATATCAACTGAAACAAAACCACCAATGATCAGTGTTCAGGGACCCAATACCAATTCTCAAAAAAGTATCTTTTACATTCTTGATTATCATAATTATTATTTCAGTCAACTCTACCTTTTCAAGTTACCATAATCTGTTACTGGCTTTCTGTCTAACATGTAAGAATCACAGGGCCATCAAACAAGGCCACCAGGTAAATAACAGGCCTGTGTCCACTCCCTGCTGTACTGGACTCACCACTGAACCTGGCACTTAGGGGTCCAGCTAATAGGAACAGTTCTTTCAAATTCTCAGTTGTATATTAACAAGAAAGATTCTTAAGTTTTAATGCTATTAATGAGCTACTTGTAAAGATTTTCTGCCAGACTTTTACGATACACTTTTTAAATTAATTTTATTGAGAAACAAATAGTAATGAGACACTTCTTTTTCAGGTATGAAACATGGTTTACTCTTGTAAACCGAGATATTTCCCTCTGGGATCTCTCAATCTGTGGAAGTCATCCCAGTAATTATTTTTAAATACTTAACCTTAGGAAACCTGCCCCTCTCCAGCTGAGCCACAGATGCAGAGGAAGACAGCATGCTCAGGGGCAGGCTGAATGCCACCGCCAATCTGCATGGGTCCTCGGGAGAAAGCACTCCCAGTCCCTTTTCAGTTGTGCTGCCTCCAAAGCTGTGACAAATCCTCGTAGCATCCTGCTGCAGCAACAGACCCCAGGAAAATTCCACCTTTAACCAAGAAAAGCCGGTGGTCTGTGGAACCCCAAGCCTCCATTGAAGAGGAGGCCTCAACAGGCCCTGAACCTGTCCTCTTCATGTTTAAGGCTCCCCTAGTGTATCCTTATTTTATTTTATTTTGTTTTGTTTGGTACCAGAGGACCTTCTGCTTGCCCCACAAGTGCTTACGCTGCCAAGCTATCTCCTTGGCTCCCTACATCTATCTTAAGCGTCCCTCTTTTACAATAGAGGAAGAGAAATAGGCAAGAGGCTATCAATAGTGACAAAAGCACTGAGGCCACATCTGAGTTTTTATTTTTTTATTTTAGGGAAGGATCTATTGGGTGTTCAGGGTCTCACTACTAGATGGGACTTGTAGAATCTGCCTATTTCTAGCCTCCCAAGAGCTGGGATTACAGGCGTGTGCACCACACCCAGTCTTAATTGCCATCTCAATGTGCCCCCGGGGCAGGGTTGACCGGGCAGGCCCAGGATAGAATCCACATCTGATTTTTCTGGGATACTTTTCAAGAACAATTTAGCCTTTTAGAAATGTTACTCTTACCTCTTTGCTAAAGTCACAGTTACTTGTATAATCCTGTAGGTCTGAACTAACTGTTTAAATGCAATCTGAGAAGTGATGTAACATATTCATTCAGAATTCCTTAACATTTATTTGCAATATTTTGCATTCATGGTAAGTTAACATGCACATCACCACACTGGCTCACTTTTTTTTTCCTGAATGTTTCTTTTTGTCCTAAAAGAAACATAACTGCGTTTCTACTTCAGATTTTAAACAGTACAAGCACACATTACGTAGTTCTGAGGAGGAAGTTTTTGTGTAAATTGTCCAAAACTTAAGTGAAGTCATGAGAGGATTTGAAGTGATTTTCCAGCGAATCAAAGGTAACAGCATTTCTAGTGAAGCAGAATATGCAAATGCATTTAGTTATAATCACAGCAAAGGAAGTAAGTAAAAAGCAGTCATCTGAGAAAGAGTCATAAAAGGATAAAAATTGCTGGCTTGAATACTGAGAGCGAGCAATTGTACACTGCGCAGTGACTGCTGCTGGGGGCGACGCGTTTTCATGCCAGCAGTGGGAAGTCTCTGAAATCACAGTTTTCTATTTCCTCTTTAACTGAGCACATTTGTGCAATGAATCATCCCTTCAGCTCCACGCAGCCTCCACTGCACGTCCACAGAAGCGTGAAGGTCCACAAATGACAGGATAATCATTCTTATCACCGCCCTTAGTACTCTCCGCATAATCCTAAAGCAAACCTCGTTCTCGCGAGTCTGAAATGATGTAATTCATGAAATGTGCTCATGAATGACATTGTTTTTGTTCCAACCTCTTTGATATTTATTTGCTGAGTTGTATGGGAAGAGAGGATTATCCACTAACCAGTCTTACCATCACTGTCACTTCTTTATACCTTTATTATGTTCTTATGCTTAGAAAACTTTGCTATTTTTGAAATTTTGAGGATTTTCTGTCGACCAACAGAAACACTCAATGTGGCGAACCTGTGGTGCGCTTGTTACTGTGTTTTCCTTTTAAGACAAAATATGTTAATATCCGAGGTGTTTTTTTTTTTTTTTTCTGAACTAAAATTTTAGCATTCAGTTTTAAGGCAGTGTTGGCACTGGAGAATAAGGAAGTGGGTTTGGGGTTGCCATTTAGCACTCGATCTCTAAAAGGTTCCCCATCCTGGTGTGGCAGTAAATGATAGGGAGCAGAGAAGAGCTTGACTGTGGAGTCTGCTCCTGAGGGGAGAAGACAGTGCTGAGGCCGGAGCTGCGTTTAGCTGCTTGTTAGAACCCCACCTTGCATGAGATCAGCTATCTTTGCTTTCTTGACTTTAGAGCTGCTTCATCTCTACAGATCGTTTCATCCTGCATTACTCTGGGATAATGACTACTGGTAGAAAGTTTTTCCAAACAAGTTGAAAAAACGAGAAAGAGTTCTATATAAGGATCAGTGCCCTAGTGAGTGCTGGCTGGCCCTCTGATTGCACGAGGCTGCTCTAAGGCAGAAGTCCAAAAGGCACTCCTGGATGTTCCGAAAATTCAAAGAGCAAAGGTAATTCAACCTAAGTCTATTAGTGAGTTGTTCTTAGGACTGAAATACCTCTACCTAAAACATAAACTAAAATCCCAATTCATGATACCTCTGAATGTAGCCCTATTTGGAATAGGCCTTTTACAGATCTGATGAGATGAAATCGCACTAGAGAAGGACAAGCCCTTAAAGCAGAATGCAAGTAGCCATGTAAAAGAGAAGTTTGTGTTGGCACAGAAAGTGCCATGCAAAGATGGAGGCCCGGGTTGGATGTACGTGTCCACAGCCTGGAGCTCTGAGGAGCTGGGGGCAGCACAAAGGGGCTTCCCTGGAGGCTACGGGGACAGCAAGACGCTGCCAGCACTTTGATCTCAGATCTCAAGCTACCAGGAGTGAGGAACAATAAATTTACAGTTGTCTTAAGCCACAAAGTTTGTAGTGTTTGTTACTGCAGCCATCTGAAACTAATACAGGGATATTTTACTGAATTAAAGTTACCAAGAGAAACCCACTAATTTCTCCAAACTTATTTTGTGAATTGTCCAAGTAGAGTCACCACTTTTTAGAAATTTTTAGCTACTTTGCCTGGCACAGGGCACAAGAATATGGATAAAAGGACTATGACCTCCTGGTATAGTTGTATCATTGGCAAGCTTAGAAATAGGACCTTCCTTAGGCTGCTTTCAGCGTGGAACAGTTCTTCCCTGAAGCCACTTATGGATTGAGGTCTGATTTTAGTGCATATAGACTTAAAGGAGAAGCTCTGTAGAAGATCTCTCTTCTACAAATGATGAGGCAATCCCCTGGCTAGGAAAGGTTTTATGAATTTAACAACACTGTGTCTATAGATTTTAATTACAGATAATATAAAATAATCCCATATTATTTGATGTGAAGCCTTAATGACCCAAGCATAGAGGTCTTCTATAATTCAAAGTTTAACTTGCTTCAAATAATATATTTATCACAGTAAATTAAATAATAAGTGACCATTGAATGAGATAATATTAACAGAAAAAAGATCGGGTCCACAAGTCACTTAATAAAATAATTTGTATTTCAAAAGGAATGATTCATCAACAAGCTAATTTTTCTCTACTGAACACTTCTACTTATAATATTCAAGGAGACATTTATTCTCTTGTCCTTAAAGATTCTATGTCTTCTGCCTATGACGCAGAAGAATTGTATGGTAAGTCTGATCAAAGCAGAGAGTATCTTCAACTCTGTTTGTAGAATGTACTTTTTCTCAACTGTTTGCATAATACTTCTTCTTAGAGATCTCATCCAAGTTGGGCTAAGCCTCATTTTTAGAGAACATTGTCATTTAAACAACATCCTGACTGACAAACACCAAAGAAGACCTACATTTGTGTGGGTTGAATAAAGACTCCACTTTCATTAATCTCTGCAAATAGAAATACTTGCATTCCGAAAACTACACTTTTGGTTTTGCTCAGAAGAAAGCATTTACAAATATTTATCTAACAGTTTAGATTATTACTTTTGAGAGGCTTACATGACAACTAACTTCTCTGGACTTTGTGTGTTCATCTACCATCCCCACTTGCAGTGTGTATTGCCTGCCATGTGCTGTCAACAGGGACAAAAATCACAGGAACTGTGGTCTGAGGTGGTAGTAATGCCTGCCATCCAGGTAGCCTGGTGCCCACGTGCTTCAGCCACTGGTGACTCAGACATGTCCAGCTTGTTTATAATCCAGGGAGGCAGATGAGCTGGGTGCTTCAGGACAGACTGCTTAAGGCTGAGAATGACTTTGTGGGGTTGCAGACCGATGCTTTGGAAGCAAGAGCTCCTCCTCTCCATAAAGTTTTCCACTTTATTATCTAGTTCCTGGTGTGTTATACATTACTATCAAAGTATAATTATTTCAGGTCACCACAGTAACTTTTATAATTCAGTAAATTTGGACTTGTAACAACAGTTGTGGGTGCAATCATGGTCAAATTTCACCATAAAGGGTGCTAGAGAGGGAAGACTCACTGTCATGCCTAACTTTAAGAGATGAGGGGGAATGGGCCTCTTGTCTGCTGGAAATAGGGCATCGTCAGACACTGCTGAACTACAGAAGGCTTGCCACACATATGAGGACACTATTTTATAATTTGTTTCGAGTTGTGCTAACATTTCAAGTTTTATGGCTGCATTTCTGCTGGGACCTATCGTTGCAGAATCTTTTATGTGATCTATGTACTTAGGAATCTGAGGATGTTTGATAGTTTGTCATTATAGTTGGAAGCTTTGTAGTAATGAACTTTCAGACCTAATAAACTATATCATTTGGGAGGGAATATGTTCATTAACCTATGTCAAGCTACTTGGGCGTTGCCTGTCTAGGACCATCTTCATGAAAATAGAAACTGTGTCTTAGATTATGACACACATGTGAGCTACAACTTTGAACAAAAGCTGGCTAATTATTGTTAGTCCAGCACCCCTCTGGCTGTATAACGCTGGGCTCTCAGTTTAAGTTGGAGAAGGAGAGAAGCTGATTCTCCACATTAAGTAGCCTTTGGGATTTGTGCCATTCTTTTACTACAAGCTGAGATTGCTTTGGTAATCAATTTATTTTTTAAAATTAAAAAAAAAAAACATTTGTTTTCTTTTTCATTTTTTTATGTACTTAGTACAGGGTTGCACTAAGCAGTTTAGAATCACAGTTATCCTCCTGTTTTTAGCTTTCCCAGCTCTGGGATTACAGGGATGCACCACCATGCCTGGACTCTGTTGCTGGCTCTGCGTGCTCCTGGAGCAGGGCCGGCATGACATGGAGGACTATGGTTGGAACCCTGGTCCCTGCACTTGCCAAAGCAGGTGCTTATTCCACTCAGCTATCACGCTGGCCCTCTAAAGAAACATTCTTAAAGCAAAAAGACTTTTGTGTAAATTTACAGTTCTGAAAAATCATTTTTTCAAATTTTGTAGCCATAATTCTTTACTCTCCTTTCAATGTTTAAAAAAAATATTAGTATACATTTGATTGAGTCATACAATTTGTCCTCACTGAGAAGTTTAGTTCTAATTATTTTCCCTTGTCACAAAAGAGAAGACTTTAGGTCAGGTTTTTCATTCTTAGTACTATTGACATTTTGTACTAGATAATTCTTTCTTATTAGGCACATTTTGGGCATTATAGACATCAGAAGTGTCCTTGGATTCTACTATTTAGACACCAGTAAAAAACCTGCTAACTCATGTGATAATCAAAACTGTTCCCAGGGGCCGGGGAGATAGCTCAGTGGAATAAGCGCTTTCCTGGCAAGCCCAAGGGCCTGAGTTCAATTCCTGGTTCCACCAAAAAAAAACAAAACAAAACAAAACAAAAAACAACAACAACAACAACAACAAAAAAAAACTGTTCCCAGATAATGCCAAATGTTCCCTGGGGAGAAAAATTGGTTCTGAGAACCTTCTCTCTACATTATTGATATTGTTGAACAAAGATTTATGAAGATATATTAGTGTATTGTGAATTAAGAATAATTGTATTTTGGTTCGTTGGCTTCAGATTTCAGCTTTGCTAGATTGTGGATGGGAGCCTTTAAAAGCCCAGAGGAAGCCTGCAGGATCAATGTGGTAGAGTAGAAGGAACACCTCCACTGAGGCAGACGCTGGTGAACCTCAGGCGGCTCTCCAGATTCTAAAGCTGCCTGGACAGTTTACTTTGGCAGAGTCCTCAGTGCATGGCCTCAGGCAAGTTACTTAACCTCTTCACCTTCACTTTCTGCTGTTGAAAATTATGATTCCTCAAAGGGTGGTTTCTGAATAATTGCTTTCTCATTGTGCTTAATTCTTCACTTAGAGCACGCAGAGCAAGTGAAACACATAATGCTAATTCTTTTTTTTTTTTTTTTTTTTTCTTTCCCACAGATACTTTCTCCAGTATGATTCTTTCACTGAACATGTTGCTTGCCAAGCAAGGGGGAAAATTCATTGAACTAAATACATTAATCGACAAAATATCTTATTTAACTTGGATTCAAAAAGAATCAGTGCAAGACTCATTTCAAGCATATTTTAAAAATGTCTTAGGGGCTACTTAGAGTGGCAGAAAAATTTTACAAAATCTTAAAACATAGCACTTAAAAGTTTTATTTCTGTTCGATTTGTGTCCAATTAGAGAAGTGGAAAATCCACAACATTTTTTTGCACTAAAACCAGCAGCAAACTTTTATTTTTTTATTTTGTAATTTTATTTCTCCACATCATGTTGAATCAGAGAAATCAATATACTCTTTCTAATTCTAAAGGCATGCTTATTGATCATCAGTTGCTAGATGGTGTGATGTTTTTCAACATATTATTTCATTTGGTCTTTTAAGACACATCCAACGTAGTTATTTCCATTTTTCAGATTAAGGGATCTCAGAAACTTTGAAGAGTAAACATTCGTATTCACACGACCAAAAGTAAATAATCATAGCTCTGCTTGCCTCAGACCAGCGCTTTGTTCAGGGCATAATGTTCCCTGTAGTAATCAAGTGCAAGAGTGAGAAATAAATATTCAAAGAACAGCAGGAGATAAGTTCCTATTAGAAGCAAAGGAAATAAATTGAAAGGAATCTTGAGGAAGGATAGATTCAGATTATGAAGAAGAGAAGACAAAAATGAACAGAAGAATGAGAGAGAGGGTGGAATCAGAGGCATGGGATAATAGACAAATCATAATGTTCATTAGATTAAAGGAATCATCTTGATTTTGAATTCAATAGAGACCTCTCCAACATCTACTTAGTTTTCTATGTTTAAATACAGGATTATAAATGATACCTTCCTGCATACCAAGAGTTTACTTATGGGAAATGGAACTTTCCTTTGATATAGAGACAAGCTTCTTAATCATCAGATAGTTCTAGCTTTTGGACATTTATAGAACCAGAGAATTACACTGTAAAGCTTCTGTTGAGTCCAGGAATGCTCGATGGCCATTTTGTCTCAGTAAGAACCATAAATCTTGGATCATAGATTTTGGATAGAAAAGACCTCTGAGACACTCAGGTGGATTTTCTTGCCAGGGCAGCAGAAGGGATAAGCACTATTATACAGGGACTTTGAAGACCATTCTTCAGCAGGGACTGCTTAGCAAGCTTAACACTTCAGACTGTATCTGTCAAGGGAAGATTAAGTATGTCTTAAGTCCTTTCATAGCTTGGCTCCCATTTACCCATCAGATCTGTCTTCCCTTTAGATTTGTAGGAAACACTCTCTCAAGAATGGGTCAGAGAACAGTAGATTTCATTTTTTTGAATATCCAGGCACTATTCACAGAAGATACTAGGCAGGGTTTAACACTGACTTTGGAATTCTGATGATTCATTAATGGCTTATCAATAGATACAGAACCTTTGTAAGAGAACCCAGAAAATTGTATTTTCAGGTAATTATCTCACTTGTTTTAATTACTTGCAACTAGTTGTAATATTTTTAAAAATTATATACTGTCTCTTTATGGCCTAAATCAACCTGGGAGTTGTTAGTTTACCACCTCTTGTGACAAACAGACATCCTGGCTAGAGCTATTCCACTATGGGAAAAGCAAAAGCAAGAATGACGTTCAGGTCAAACTACCCTAGGCATTAATGACTGTGTGTCTTTGGGATAGTTACTTTTCATCATCCTCTGTTTCATTACTGAAAAAATAAGGTAATGAGATCTCACTGGGTTGTTATGAAGAGTAAACAAAACAGTCCACATAGCTCACGAAGGGGGAAATGAAGTTAGAACAGTGCCTGTGTTCATTGTCCCAAGAGGTCTAGTGATGCCTAGTTTTTATCAAAGAGTAATCAAATATTGTTTGGGCAACTGAAATAATGTGATGCCTATGCAAGCTTTTGGTAAAGATGAAGCTTGTAGAAAGAAACATATTAAGAGAATGTAGAAAGAGTTGGGGATTGTGGAGTCCTGATTAGAGAATTAAGTCAACTTTGCCTAAAATTAAATCATGTTTCCCACTCTTTGCTTGCATCAGAGACCCCAGGTTGCAAAACTTTTGCCTCATTGCCTGCCCTCTTTAGCAGTTTAGGGTTTGATGGATGATCCTACAGAACACTGCCCCAAACCACCACTGTGCCAACCACATGGCGTGTCATTGACTCTGACAACAAGTCGAGCTTCTCTTCCCAGGGGTAGCAGCCAATCCTCCATCCTCCTCTGCAGCCCTTGTTTGCACTGCTGCTGTTGGGCCACCCCTGAACTTGAGGGAAGCTAGTGCCATCTGATCTTCCTTTGTCTGGCTGTGACTGGATGGCTTGGAGGATTGTGAGGGGCGCTGTGTCACTTAATTGTACAGGCACGTGATACAAGTACAATTTTCTTGAAATTCACCTGACCCAAAGCTCTATGGGCAGATCTTCTTCCAGGTTCAGGGTCCAGCTTCAAAATAATGAAAACTGGAGTAAAATACAGATGACATGTTTAAAATGAGTTCTTTGATTTCATGACACCCCAACACTTAAGGTACCATAGTCACAGGACTTGATTTGACCATGTGTTTTGAAAGGATACTGTCAGCATATACATGTATTAAAACACATTTTGCTGCCATATTATACAAGTCAGGCATGCTATATACTATCTAGAAAGCTCATATATTACTTAGAAGAAAATAAAATAAAATCCAATGTACATGAATTTCAAATCTATTTTGGTTATGTGAAAAAGATGACCCCTAAAATCACCGACATGTAGCTTTCCTTAGTGCCTGTGGTCTGTATCTAATATTTAATTCCCCTCGAAGCCTCACGCGCCCACAGCCGGAACATTTGGGAGGTGAGCGCACCATGGTGTGTGACTCGCTTTGCTGGACGCGTCCACGGATGAGTTCACAACACTGTGTTGCTGGGAGATGAGGCCTGACTGGAGGCAGCAGGGCACCAGGGCTTGGCCCTGCCTCCTTCCCGATCTCCCTCCCTGTTTCCTGACTGCCTTTCCACGAGCAAGCCTCCTCTGCCACTCCCTGCCGGGCAGCCAGCTTCCTGCCTGTCTGTGGACTGGACCTTCTACAGACTGTGTACCAATGTGCACACATCAGGTGTTTTTGTCCCAGTGGCCAGAAAGTAACTAAGATGGTACCAGATTTCAGTTTTCTGGAAAGCAAGCAGACCAATTTACAAGTTTTAAAATAAAATTGAAAGTAAGATTCATACTTAGATTTAAACTGTTTTCAAGGAGCTTCCTTAATGCTAAACTTGAATCACTGACCATATCCACATTTCAATTCATCCAGTGCTGATTGCCTCCAGAACTTTCTTGAACAGCCTATTTTAATGCTTTGATCTGTTGTATTTTAAAATCTATCGCGTCCTTTAAGGTTACCAAGTATGGATCGACTCACAAAATTTCAAGCAAATCTGACTTTATTGAGTGCGGGTTTCCAATACTTAGTTTCGGAATGTTCTTAGCCTAGAACATTCTGTCAGTTATAATGTGATATTGAGGTACAGTGAACACTGCTTATTTGGCAAACTGTCTAAGTGACTTTCCTAGAAAAAGTAGCTATTTTGTTGCAGAAGAGGAAGACAGTTCTTCCAAAGTCAGTTGAAGTAAGCAGGCTTTGTTAATAAATATAATTCCTCCATACAGAATAAAATTGAGAAAATACTGAAAAGACACCTTCACATGTCTTCAAGAATTGGCTTTAATTTGTATATCATATCACCTTAATGACCCAGGTTTAATAACACTTGTGATTTTAAAATTTGCAAAGACGATGCTTCTATGAGACCCATGAAAAAGAACAAAAAAATAAATAAATAAAATAAAGACCAATTTTACTACTATAAACTGCCTGAATTTGCTATTATCAAGTCATACATAATTTTAGGAAGCAAAGTCCATTATGAACTTGAACTTTGTATATTGAAATGAAAAATCTTAGTTGATGACACATTAGGGAAGATAAAACTCCATTTTCCTCTCCCAAAACAAATGTACACTTCTCTCCCAACTTACTTGGCTATTATGTTTTATGGTAGAGTTGAAGTACTTCAAGTTACAATAACAAAGTCAAACCCAAGGTCTTCGCAGTGCAGCTGGGGGAAATGCCAGGCATAGCAGCATGTGGTTCTTGTCAGGTACAACTCCATCAGTTCCTTAAGCAAGAGAACAGTTTGCAGAACATGCTGTATGGAAGCAGAGCAAACTCTTTGTGTATAATACTGAATTATATTCCTTGGCACATTGTGCTTTTGTCTTTTATAAAGCACTAAAACACAAGTTGGCAGGACTAAAAATGAGGGGCAAATCTTAGAATGGCTTCTACCTGATCAGCCAATATTATGAGAGAATGGGGGGGGGTGCATCATGGATAAATACGCAGTGCATTGCTTACTGCAAATACAACCATGTGAGCTTCTCCCTTTGCAGCCAAGGCACCGCAGGCTCAGCCAGTTGTCAAGATCCACCCCCAAGTTCCCGCCGTGCATTTTCATTATGTTGCTGTCAAACTCTGTAGCTCATCCAACAATGCGGGCTCATTATTTCGGAATTGGTTATACAAGGTTTAAGTATCTGTGTCACAATCAAGTAGAGGATCAGAGCTTCTCCAGGGAGGTAATCTGAATCATTTGTCAATCAAACCTCCATTTATTTGAGGTTTATGAGTGAAAAGTCATATTTAGAAACCCAGCATTGCTTTCTGTTGTCAGAGCTTCCTTAGACCTTGTTTGTGAAAGCAGAAAACATCAGTTTTGACCCAGAAGGCTGTTTACTTATTCTTAAAATGCGAATTATACTTTTTTTTTTTAAAGTTGTTTTTCTTCTATTGATTTTAGGCAGCTTCTTGACAGCTGTCCTGGACAAATGGAAGCCTAGTGTGTTAACCAAAAGTGTCCACTGAGAAGTAAACTTGAAAGCTGCCTATTTGGCTAATGTTGATTATTTTCAGTGTGTCTCGAATGTGTTGGATAGTATGGATCACACACGCAATGGCCAAACACAAAGCTGTCATCATAATTATAATTATCTGAGAGAAACTCTTTTTAAAATGATCATTCCTAAGAAGCTCAAAAAACAACCAAATGGATATATACATATAAGCAAGCTGAAATGCTTACAATTATTATTAAAGCAACCTACAGCATGAGCTAACTCTAAAAGCAGTTGAACACAAAGATGACTGTAGGAGCAAGGTGAGAAGCAACTGTGTTGGCATGGTCGTGACCAGAGCATGAGGCCTGGCTGAGGCGGATATGGACATCTGCTTTGCTTTGCTAATCTGAGGAGAGCTGCTATGGCTGGCTCAGTCCCGTAAATTCAGAGCCTCTGAGAGAAGGTGCATTCCAGGGTACTTTATTTCTCTTCAAGTGTACTTTTAGACACTTAGAAGTGTGCTTAGAGTTTCTGATCACTTTAGATCCTTAAAATTCTCCTCTGCACTTACAAAAGAAAAGTTCTAGAAGAGAACCTTGAACTAGATTTTATCTAATGATGAGGCTTGTAAAACTGTCCCAGATAATTCCTCAGTATTTACTAAGCTAAGGCATGGATTCTCAATAATCTGTAGCTAGGTCCCTTTCTTTCACTATTTAGCATCTTAAACCATTATGTTAGACATACTGTGTAGTCAGAAAAATCACCATTTATGTATCCTGAACAATAAATAAGTGCTTAGCAATAGATATTTCAACTGATGCATTAACATAATGGAAGCAGATTTTTTTTTTTTTTTGTATAAAAGTCATTAATTGATGCAGCTGAGAATTACTGGAAAGAGATGTGGCTGAGGGCATCCAGCAGCTCTGACCTGAAAAAGTTTCTTCTATGAAATTCCACTGTAACCTTGGCCATCAACTAGCCTTAGTTTTCTCTCTGTAGTGTTTATTTTTCTCATCTAATAAATTTTAATTTGCAAC
Source organism: Octodon degus (assembly GCF_000260255.1). Classification (NCBI taxonomy): domain Eukaryota; kingdom Metazoa; phylum Chordata; class Mammalia; order Rodentia; family Octodontidae; genus Octodon; species Octodon degus. Next base: position 746,014 of record NW_004524697.1, on the reverse strand, counting down.
ATTGACCAGGATGAAAGCAGTAACATGCATTAACACCAAGCATACAATGAACTCTCTGAGCAACAATTGTGTGCATGTACTACCTAAGAAGACAAAATTATAAATCGGAAATATCTATACATGGATCCTGAATCTGCCGGGTTTTGCTCTGTCCTTGAAGTAGTTAACCTGTCTGTGTCTCAGTTTGTTCTCCAATCAAAGAGGAATAGTAGTAATAACCAAGAGCTTTTACAAGGGTTAAATGAATTCCTGTATCTAAAGTTCACAGAATAAGGCACAGGGCCTGGGGGTTGGGCCTGCTGAGAAGGCAATTGAGACTGGGAGTGGAGGCACTCACCTATAAGCCCAGCTCTTGGGCTGCTGTAAACAGGAGAATCACGAGTCCAATCTAGTAGTGAGACCCTGAACACCCTGTAGACACTTCCCTAAAATACAAAAATACAAAATTAAAATTAAAAAATTAAAAAATGAATGAATAAATAAATAAATAAATAAATAAAATAAAGTTCACAGAATAGAATCTGGAAAGCAGTACTGAAGGCTCCAACGCGGAGCACCAAAACAAACATTATACCATTATAAGTCAAGCATCTTGAGTGTTTCTCACCTTAACCAAAGTCAACTAACATATTTATTTTAATTAAACATTACAGCTTTCAACCTGGGAAGGACAAGCTGATCTAGCAGCAGGCGAGAGTCCCCAGATGCTCATAATCATACGTGGTACAATCTGGAACCTTCCTGTACCAAGAATAGGAGTTGGATGCTACACCCAAAATGTCAACCATGTGCACAGGAGGCACGGTTATAGTGTCAAATGTTGGTGACAAGAGGATCATTTCTAGTTATCTAATTTTTTTCCATTTTAGATTTTTTGTTACTGGAATTAATTTTTCTAACAAAATTTTATTTCACTAGGATATATAGACATATGTATAAATATAAATATTATATATAAATCCATATATATATATATATATACACACACACATATATAAATACATCTGTTCTTTACAGATAGTACCGTAAAAATGCATTGGAGGTCTGTTGCAAGTCAGCTGCTATCTCGCCTTGATGGAGAATAGTATCTTATTGTGGAAGGAAACAAGGCAGAAGTGAAGAAACAAAATATGATTGGAGTTTTGTAGCTCCTAAGAAAGCTAGATGAAAGGAACCCCTCTTGGACCTGTCCTTTTGGCTAAAAGTTGAAAGATAGGAAGGTTTCAGTGATGTGAACCAGAGGAAAAGAACTAGAGGCGAGTGCTCTGGCGGAAAGGAAAGTGAAGACATTGGCAGTCTGGGGAAAGTGTAAAGACAGCTCTGGCTGGACTGTGGTGGGCCCAGCAAGCAGCAGGACGTGAAGTCTGCACCATTAGGAGGGGGCTGCTGCCAGGCTTCAGGGGACCATGGCACAAAGAGCAAGTTTACTTAGGATAAATGGGACTCCAAGGAAGAGTTTTGTGCTCTTGTACAAGTAGGATAACGTGATTCAGTTCATGTTATTAAAAATAATTGTCTCATCTACCGGTCAAACAGTTGATTGAGCTGAACATGATGGAAGTCAGAAGTCTCCTAACTTCTCTGTTCAGTTGGCACAGACAGGAAATTTTGTTCTGGGTAAGAGCTGTTGCAGGATGGGTGAAAAGAAAGAAGTCATAGGAAAGACATTTCTCACAGGATGCTGCTGTGCCACATCCAGAGCTCGCTGTAACCTAATTTCACTTCCTCTGTAATTTTCTGTCCTACCCTACATAAAAGATATCAGGGAACATATCCCTTCCTTGAAAAATGTCCGTAACACTTGTCACAGGGTGGCTGATTACAACACTCGGGGGCAAGGCCTTTGTCTGTGTTATCCAGTGCTGTGCCTCAAATCTTGCAGAAAACCTGGCATGCAATTCTAACTTAGCACTTGTTGAATGAGGGAAAGCAATGAGTGGAACGTTATGTGCAAGAAAGGAAATCTTCCGTTTCCAGAGAGACTATAGGAAATGAAAAGATAAAGTAATAAACTGTTCACATATGTTACTCAGTTTGTTGAGACAGAAATTTGAGAGACAGAGGTGGGAAGGTCATCTGGAATCAGCAAGCGTCTGCTTCTCCCTGAAGTGTCCCTCTCTTCCCTTCATGCTGTACTGCTGACAAGTCAAAATGTAACAAATAAATGCACTCACAGTGCCACCTGCTTCCATTCTGCACCACTCCTGGAAAATCAGTCAAGTCCACAAGATCAGAAAGTGGCCTCTTGTTAAAAGCACTTAACACCTCATTTCTCCCTTGGTGTAATCCCCTCATGCAATTGCGTGCTCAGGCCTGCCCTGTTACACCTAATACAGGAAAAGCCAAGCCAGGGGGCTGCAGAGAGCCTACTCCTGAAGACCCAGGAGATAATACTGAGGAAAAAGCTCCTCACAGCAAGGCAATGGCGGTGCTTTGAGGAACACGGAGGACATGCTTTTCTTTGTGCCAGCTGCCTTGATAGAGGCTTTCCCTTACTGACTATTAAGCCATAGACTTGGAAGAGCCTACAGTAAGAGTGAGGAGTCTTAAATGCTAGCAATACATTTAGCTCTCAAGTCCTTACCTTCAAGATGGCAAAAGCAAGTAAGCCTACTCACCACTGCTGAGGATTTAAGGGCTCCTGTGTGCACTGTTTACACCCATCTGATAGGTTACTCCAGAGAACTCACATGAATGATTTATTTTTCACTAAATGATTAGTAGTTTGAGTTAGGCAAAAATGGCTTATCATTTTTGTGCTATGTAAACAGAAAATTTGTGAGTTAAGGATCAATAATCAGTATGAAAAGATAGATCAGTTGGAGTGTTTGAAAAAGCTCAATGGGAAGAGAATGTATAAAGAGAATTCATGTTATCTCCCTGTCCTGAAAAAAAAAAAAGAAAAAGAAAAAGTAAAAGAAAACAGCCAAACAGAAATTCCTACTTGGGGTCAGAACCCTGAAGAATGAAAGAGACATGTGCAGTAATGCACACAGAAACCCCCACCTGGAAATGATTCCATTTTCTTTAACAGGAGCATGGGTAAATGCCATACTAAAGAGAATTATTCAGTGCAGAAAAAATATTGGAGTGGTATGTGATGTTAGGGATACATTTTGGTAATATGTTATTAAAGTAGAAAGTTAAAATAGATGAAAGTTTTAAATATCCATTTGAGGAGTCTATAGCTGCGTCTGCCCCTGTCATAACCCTATGTAAGGACAGCAGGAAGGGGTGGGTTGAGGAGGGCAGTGGCCTTGCTTTGCATGGAGGAAGAGTACAAGATGGAGCCAGAGGAACCCAAGGCTAAATTCAGATTACTGTCTCATTTCAGCTTGGGATTTGTGCTGTGGAATTTGTGGGTTAAAAATTCTAGTCCTTATTAGGAAAGAAGAGAAAAGGGAAGGGAAGAAGGGAGAGAGGAGAAGGAGAAAGGACAGGAGGTCTTTCTGTCTATCACTTTCAAGTACGCACCCTGAGGAATACGAATGATCCAGGCTCGTGTGGCTGAGTAAAAGGAAAGATGCAGAGAAATACAGAGGGGTGAGGAAGGGAGAAGGAGGGGAGGGAGGAGTGAGAAGAGCCCCAAACTGAAGTCTCTTTCTAGGTTCATCTGAGGGATTTTCCTGACCCATTCATGTATTCATCTGTGTATTTTATGAGTTATAGCTCCAATTTTGAGAAAATATTTTAAATATCCAAACCAAAATCATTTTGTAAAACTTGGTGATATCCTGTGAGCCCCTTTCCTGTACCCATGTACCATGTCCCACACATTCTGCCTTCTCGAATCTCTCATTGTCACCTATCATTCCTCATCTCTTTTGTCAGGAGCCAGTATCTTTAACCATTTTATTGGCTTCCAGTTCCTGCTACTTGCTTGTACTCAAAAGTGTGCCCACAGTTTTCTCTCTAATGTAAAATCATGAAGCATGCCCTGCTCAAATCCCTTCATTAAAGTATACAATGAAGTTAAATATCTTAAAATCATAGATGTATTTCATGTAATAGGATCAGCTATTGCCCTACTCTAACAGCAGTTAATCTCCCCTAAAAGAACTTGGTTACTTGTGTTGTCACATTGCTTTTCTTTTCGTCTTCCATTTGGTATGCTTTTCTCTCTGCTGTGTTGACCCAGCTCAGGGTCTGATAGTCAATCAATGCTCAATAAGTATGTCTGATATGAATAAACATGTTAAAAAAGATTACTACATAGTTAACTTGCGTCATGAATAAAAATGTTTCCCCAGCACTGGAGATTAAAATCAGGGCTTTACCACTGAGTTATAGTTTTAGCCCATTTGTGTGTTTATTCATTAGTTTATTGAGTTTTTTTTTTCAGCTTGTTTATTTTGTGACAGGGTCATATTAATTCAACAAACTTCTCATGCTGTCCTTGAACTTGTGGTCTCAGCCTCCTAGGCTGCTGAGATTTTTTTTTTTTTTTTTTTTTTTGGTGGAACTGGGGGTTGAACTCAGGCCCTTGCACTTGCCAGGGAAGTGCTTATTCTACTGAGCCATCTCCCCAGCCGCACTGCTGCGATTATAGATGTTCACCTCATCCTGGCTTGTGTACCCCACACTGGCTGGTATACCACTGGTTTGTCCTACCTTATATTACTCATTCAGTTTTCTTATTTATTTCTATATGTAATTCTGATACTACTTTTCTTCTTCTTCAAAGAAAATTCTGTTGAAGGTTGAAGTCAACAGGATATATTAAAGTTACTTTTAAAAAACTGCCTGTAAGTAGCTACATTATATTTTTTTTAAAATAGAAAATCTCTTTTAATTTAATATCCTATCTATATCAAACTTAACAATGGCTTAAGTTATTGTATTTTCTTTATTAAGTCAAAGTACAGTATTATATTATTTAAATCTGGAATCCAAAGAAATAGAAATAATGTATTCAAAGAAATTGCATTAAATATATCTGTTTGAAAAATGCTATCCAGAGAATTTTAATGCTATCAAACTTCAATAAAAGCAACTATAGCACCAATAAAATTACAGCAAGGAAAATGCAAAGAGACACAATTACTTTAAAAGACAGGAAATCCAAGCCACTATGTTGTGGTTATATGTGTTCAGCACTTGGCTGCTAAGAATGTGGGTGAAGGCCTCCGCGCAAATGCAGATCCCTGACCCCGCAGCTACAGCTTCCTCGGGGACCCAGTGCTTCAGAGGATCCTGAGCTAGTCAGGCTTCTGTGAGCTACAGGAAAGGGGAAGAGGGCTACTGGGAAAATCTGAACTCAAACTATTTTAGCCAATATGTATTTATTGTGTTCATTTCCTTTCTTAACCCCTTGAGAATTTTTTTGATTGATAGAGCTGCCATCCAGAGTTCGTAGGCTCTTTCCCACAGACTGGAGAGGGATTTGGATGGGATGAAAATTCCAAGTCTTAGTCCACATTTTCAGCTTTCTTCCCAAAGAGGCTGTGCTTCTGACTTATGAAGTTCATGTTCCTAATTCACATTATTTTTTCCCAAGTTCCCACCATTCCTTTAATTTTCTCTAAAGAGATCAAGTTAATTATGGTCTTCAGCATAGTCGTGGTCTGCTGCATTACCATGCTTGAGTTTTTAGGCACCTTCTTGTTACTTCAGCTTCTGGAGTCTTTGCTTTGCTGCTACAATTCTTGAGCAAGATTTTCTAGATTTTTCTGAATCTGCATCTATCCATTCAAATTGTACATTCTTTTCTCCTGACATTGCTGTTCCTTCTTCAGAGATGCTTTTCAAATTTTTTTTCTTTGCATCAGTCTCCTGAAACCAAAGGGATCTTGATTGATCCCTTTTTGTTCTTGGCATCTCTCTACAGAACTGTTAACTATTATTGAGGGAGTGATGTACCAGCAGCAGCAGCACATGAAATGAATGGGGGTAAATGTTCTGTCCCTTTTCAAAGCTGTATTCTGCACTGGAATTCTTTCTAGACTTATTATTAAGTCTTCCAGATGCACAATTTATCACTTTAAGGGACCAGCCTCTCCCACAGGTGACTGCAATTCTTCATAGGCATTGCTAATTAGTCCAATCTCTTCCAAATTTGTGAACAAGATTTTTCCTTGTGGACAGAAAATCTTCTGGTTCTGACTTCCCTCCTTTAAGTACATTGGTTCTTTACAACAACAACTCTAGTAGTGCATACCAGCATCTCCCTGGGAAATTCAGGAAACCTGAGACTTGTTGCATTTAGACAGTACCTGAAAAGCATCCCATAACTGCTCTGGAATCCACTAGCAAGACAATTTTGAGACAAACAGCAGGCTTCCTGCAGCTCCAAAGGGCACCAGTGTGCTACCTTTGGTTATAAGTAACCTATGGGCCATGACTTACTGTACAGAAGGATCCTTGAACAGTCTAACTTTCATGTAAGCAAGTATATTGCAAGTGAGATAGATCATCCCCCGGGTGCAAGTGGAAACAGAATGAGGTTGGAAGCTGAGGTGGGGATCTACTATGTACGATACAGTACTTTCTAATTTTCCTTACCCACTGCACACACAGAAAGCAATATTACTTATGTAGAGCATTTGGGGAAGGAGAAAGGGATGATGGCAGCCAGAGCCAGGCTGGAGCTTGTGTCACCTAATATTTCACTTGGCCCCACAGCACTTCTAGAAGGCAAAGCAGAGCCACCCCATGCCCCTTCTCTTCACACACATTGGGCTGTAAAAGGAGACCTTGTGGGCTTGCTGCAGGAGTGGGCTTGTACTCCTGCAACCCCTTGGGGAAGACAATATCCTTGTCTTAAAGTTTGTTCTATGGCAGAGCAATCTTCTTCTACCCAGACATTTTATAAGATGCCCTGCAGTCAAGTTTTCCATTATCCTTCCTGTTTGCCCAATGTAGGCAGGCAGGGGAGAATACTGAAGGGTCTCACCAAAGACTAGGAAAACTCTACTTGAGTCATAGAATCTTATGTAATATCAGTTTGAGCAGCAAAGCCTTAAGCTTGTGTGGATTTTCTGGGGAGCTACTTTGTCTTCATTCATTCTATGTGTTGAGAAATGGGAGTTACTCTCCTCTGGGTGTGTCCTCGCCTCATACAGCACGTGCTCCCCAGGGTTGCTCTGGGATTGGTCTCGAACCCGTAAAGCCATCTCCAGGACTCTGCCTCTGTAGAGATCAGCTCTTTCTTTGGCTAACTTCACCAGCTCTTGTTTCTTTAAATCTCCTAGTGTTTCTCTAAGACACTCAAGTTTCAAGCCCCTTTACCTATTGCCTGGGACTCTGCCACTTCCTCAGGGTGGCTTCCAGGGATTCCAGTCTGTTTGGTGTCCCAATTAGAAAAAAAAAAAAAAAGCCCTCAGAGTGTCTGCCAGGCGGGTTCACTCTCAGGTTTCCCTCTGCTGCAAGTAACTATAGGCCAAGCTGAGAATATTTGCTGAGCACATTCACTGCTCTTGCTACTAAAACAAAAGGCCTATTACCCAAGCAACCCAGAAATGCGCGCAGCTGCACCCTGCTAGAAAGGAGAAAGTACAGCAATACCAACATGTTCCTCTTCGAAGACATTCCAGCAGGCAGGCCTCAGGGCACCGTGACTCAAAGTAGCATTTTCAACCAGAAACTTCTGGAACACACACAAGTGAAGGTTACTGGACCACCAGAACTACTTGGAGGAGGTTGCAGAACCCGTGGCCTGGTGATAATAGTCTTTGGAAGAACATTTTAACTGTTTATTTCGTAATGTTGGTTAGTTGTGGGTGGCAGCTCTGAAATCCAGAGGGCGTGCCAGAGACAGGTAAGAGTTGTAGACCTGAGTCTGAAATACACAGGGCAGACAAGTAGTGTGGACATTCAAGCAAAGTTTTTCGGTTACACTAGATAGGTAGAATTTCTTTTCGCTTATATAATTTTATTTTAAATGTACTGGAAAGAAGCAGTTTCAAAAGAAAACCAAGGTACAAACTGTTACAGGAAAGCGCATGCAGAGTAAACTGGGGAAAAGGTCTATGTTCTTTACTGGCAGAGGAGAACTACAATGAATTGACCCTCCCTCCATAAATAAAATATTATTTAAACATCCCCCCAACACACACATACACACACACATGAAGAAATATCCTTTGAAGGGACTGACAGATAATTAGCCCTCAGAGAATACACCCAAAGTGTAACACAGAAAATAAAAGAGAGCAAATCCTCTCCTTCACCCATCTGGAAGCATGGGTTAGCTAAGGGAAGGCCTTGGACATTGCACCAGGATCAGCACACAAAGTACCTCTATGAAAAACGGAAAACGACTATGATTTTCAATCTTGCGTTTTGTCTGAGAAGTGAAGATTGCTCTATGTACTGATTTTGGGAGTCATCACTCTGCAGCATACCTCAGGGGACCCGAGCAGAAGGATTTCCCAACACAATGTAATTTTGACAAAGCATTTGCTCTGACGCAGAAACTATTGACCTGCTCGCCTCCAAGGCCCTGTTTGAGGAGATTTCCTGCAAGGAATTAGGTCAAGGAAAGTTTTTATTGCTGCATACATTATTTTGTATCACCACATTGCTTTTTGTCTTGCTTGAAAATGCTGTCAAAAAAATACTCCTTGTCGCTAGCTGGAACGGCATTCCCTGCCTTGACGTGAGCTTCTTTGTATGAAGAAGTTTGCCTGTCAAGAGATTTTGTTATTTCAGCAGCCTTCAAACATGGAATAAATAAATTTCCACTGGGTTGGCATTTCCTCTCATTTCCTGAAGGAGGGGCTGATTGTTCTCACAGCTCCCTGGGGACATTTCAGCCTCCTTTGAAATGACTGAAGTGACAGATGTCACTCCCTTATGCTCGCAAGTTACATTGAAGAAAACCAAAGGAAGGTCATGTTAGCATCAGTGTGGATGTTCGAATTGTCCAAAAGGGAAATTTCTGGAACAATCAAGTGGAGTCACAGAAATCAGTAGATAAAGTTTGAAGCTGTTGCTACTCTTGGGCAATCTATGGTTTCGACAGTATGCATCTGCAGAAAAATAAAGAGTTGGTTACTTCTGAACAGAATGACAACAGTGTGCCTTTCAACATAAAGAGCGGATAGTTCTGCCTGAGAGAGGACAAGAACTATTAATCAGATAAGTCTTGCAAAGATAATAGATGTATCTGAGAGATGATTGCTTCTTTTCATTGCTATGCATTACAATTAGATTTGAGTGCATATGAAAGGGAAATAAGCGAAGCGACCAAAGCTGTGCTTCTACCCACTCAAAATGATTGAGTGATTATGCAAAAGAAAATTCCTCACAAGTGCAGGATGATCATATCAATTGCTTCTAGTCTTGGAATAAGGAACTATAATTTAACACTCATTTAAATTGATATTTGTCTCAATAATAATGCATTGCTCATTTTGTAAATGAACCCCATATTACTGGTCAACTTACCAGACTTACCCAGCAACCAAATTTCAGGGATTTAATCATAACTGAGAAGTTATCAAGGTAAAGCCCAAACCATACATATAAATTATCTTAAGAATTCAGCGGGTTTGTCTAAAACAGCAATACTGTTGGAATTATTTTTAACACAATTTTATAAAACACATCTTTTATAAGTGCTCCAAATTAATGCTCTCCTCTAATCAAGGAGAAAAACAGTGAAAGAAAAAGTCTCAGAGTGGGGTGAATTCCACCTATCCCCTTCCAAAGTTTAGCTTCTTTAGATCTAAAAATTTATCATTGGTGAATGCAACTTTTCTCCTATCAAATTAAATATTGTTTTATTTCTTTTCTCACATCCACATTGCTCAAAGATATTATAGAGTATATAGAAATATAGAACATATTTGCATATAGGAAATATGCAAAGGTTAAACTAAAAAGCAAATTAAATAATATTTTAAAAATGCAGGCAGAGGAGTGAGACTACCTGAGTAAGATTTTTGTTTTTCTTAAACTCAGTTGCACCACTTTTTCATTGGATAGAATATGGGTAAAAGCATACCTAGTTCAGAGAATAATTGTAAAGACTATGCAAATTAGTAAAGCCCTTAAAATAGTGCTTTGGCATGTGATATAAATTCAACAAAAACTTTATCAGCGGTGATTACAATAGTAATGAGCAGCAAGATGTTTTGTTAAATATCTCAGTGGATGTAGATATCTAGATAAAACCTAATGGGATTATTGTGGGATAAAACAGGTAGGTAAATGAAAATAATATAAAGATAAGAAAATTATGAAGGCTTGATTGTATATCAGGTTTAAAGTATCATTAATGCAAACACAGTGACCTTTGATAATCTATTCATTGTAATAAAAATTTTAATGAATACATTATAGTTGATTTCAGTGAAATGCCTAATACCTACCTAGAAATTAATTAGTGAGCAAGAATACCTCCCAAATGACCTTTAAAATGAATGTAGATATTTTAATAATGAAGTTTTATAGATTTTTTTTAAAAACTCAACACATTACCTTTGTTGTTTGTGATGGTTTAGTTTCATATCTTTTTTTTTTCTCAGTTAAACCTTTTATTTTTTTGCCTTTCAGACATAGGTTTTAACTATGAAGTTGAGGCTGGCATTGAACTCACAGTGATGCTCCTGCCTCAGTCTTCTGAGTGCTGGGATCAGAACCTGTACCACCAGGCCTGGCCAAGTAAGCATGTTTTTATCACTTCCTGCCCCTTTCCACACATCAACCAACTGCTGATGCTTGCTGGGACCGACTGTAGAATTATCACTGGACTTATTGTCCAATGGAAGTAGTTACCTTTTTAAGTAATAAAATGAGAGTCCATGTATACATCTATTGAATGTTTTTTTTTAATACATAATAAATAAAAACCACTGTTTTGCAGCAAATAAAAATAGTAATGATTAAAGTAAGGAAACAACTGTTAAAAAGAGGTCGCGTCTTACTGTATTTTTTTGAAAGTCCTTACAAGTCAATAAGGAAAAACATTTTGAGTGAACACAGGAGAAAAGAAAACAAAAATACACTTCAAAATCCCAGAAATGTAATAGTTTAATATAGTCATTGTATTCAATTTTATTAGTAAGAAATATGATAGCTTATTTTTCAGTTATCACTCTTGCAGATATTAATAGTGAGTATTGGTAAAAGTGCAAGAAAATGGGTTGTCCTTGCTCAAGGGACTGAGTATTAAAACCATACAGTTGCAAACCACACATGTAAGAATCTCTATATTACACTAAATAAAATTCTCTAAAGAACCATAGTGTGGAAAATAGATTTAGCAAATATAAACAACTTGCAGAGAAAAAATGACAGGTGAAGGCTCATTGCACAGAAGGTCACACACAGTGTTTCACACCCAAACTGTCAACTCTCTAGGAACTATGGGAAGAGGTTTTGGCCAATAAAGGCTCACAGCTGAGTTCTTGTCTAGGAGCTCACCATTCCTGAAAAGTCTACCTGAAGCTACTTACTCTGCAGAGACAGGCAGATCTTTGGCATACCAATGGGCATGTGTCCATGAAGGTTAGCATCCCAGTTTCAGTTCTGGACCTCTCCTCCTGTTCAGCTCTAGTGGTCATCACGAGATTGTGTGAGACCTTTTGCAAGACCGTGATATGTTTGACTTCTCCATCTGTACAATCTTATTTCCTCACTTCCTTGCACGTGTTCTTCAAGAACTCAATAAACTTTCTATGGACAGATTTCCCTTAGTCTGTTTCCCAAAAATCCAACAGACACAACTGGTGTCAAAACTGGTTGAAGAGAAAAGCAGTACTGTAAATGTTTAACAAGTAGCTTTCTTTAAAAAATGACCCATGATTTGTAGCATCGGCATTGTCCAGTGTGTTATTACTCTTTCCTTGGGCACAGTGCTTGCTTGCAGGAAAAGTGGAGGTAGGAACTGGAGCTTAAATGTAGTTGAAGCTTTTGTGAGAAGAGAATGATCAGAGACAAGATGAGGATTACAATTAAGAAATACTGGTGAGACTTCTGGGGAACACGATCCTTCTACATAGTTGTGAGAATGTAAACAACCCAGTATATAAATCAGTGTGGACATTCCCCCAAAACTAGAAATTCCATTCATGTGTCCATTCAGCTGTTTTCTTTCTAGGTATCTTCCCAGAAAAGTTAAAGATATCATGTTACAATGATACGTGCATGCCCATGTTTAATAGCATCACAACTCATACTAGGTAAATCTTGGAAGCAGGCTATATATCTATCAACAGATAAGCGGATAAGGGAAGTGTGATATTTGTACACAGTGGAGAACTCCTCAACCATAAAGGATAAACATGAGTCATTTCTAGGAAAATGGATGCACTGTGGGACCACAGTATGCAGTGAAATAAATCAGACACATGAGATAAAACATGTTATACTTTCTCTTATATTAGAGATCCAAAATTTATTTTCTTCTTTTGTTTTTGGTACAGGGTCACACTACATGCAGCTCAGACTCATAGTGATCCTCCTCTTTTCAGCCTCCCCAACACTGGGATTACATTGTGTACCACCATGCCTGGTCTCCAAAATTTAAACAGAGAACAAAATAAAAGATAGATAAGAGGAAACAGGGAGATAGATGGTTTGTAAAAGGAAAGAGAACCAAGAGATGGAAAAGGAAAAAGGGATTTAAAAAAGTAATTGAGGAGCATTATGTACAGGTCCCAGTTCTTGATGCAAAATGTAATCAATATGTACTGCAAATGTACTAATGAAAAATAAAAATAGAAAAGGATTATGAAAAAATTTAAATTATATCAGAGTATCATGGTGTTATAATGAATTTGCTGGTTAATGGATAATAAATTTTAATGAGTTAAAAGATAATGTAGAGGGATAATCAAAGAGAATTATCAGGAAAAAATCTAATAATGTAAGATATATAGTTTGGAGAACATAGAGGAAATGAAGAAATTGATAACTACAATGTTCAGAATTTGGCATGGGAATGAGAGGATAAGCTAAGATATAGTCTGAAATTCTTCATTCATCAACTAAACACTGAAAAAATATATTGAAAAATCAAGAAGGCAAAGTATTACAAAATATGCATGCCTTGTGAGGTTGACATATAGTATTGGGAAGAGTGAATATCACGTAGAAAGAAAATCTTCACCAAAAGTATAGTAGATAGCTGTCATGTAGAAGGGAGCATCACCCGGGTTTATGTTTGAATTGGAAACCAGGGGAAAAGTTGTATAACAGGTGGCTTCCTGTAGGTAGAGCAATGCGAAGAGGCAGAAGAGGAAACAATCACCTCTAGGAAAAGGCTAAAGAAACTTTGTTCTTAGAGAGTAAAAATTTAAAGCTATGGAGAATTTTTCTTATTACTTACTTTAAATCCTAAAGGATACAGGCAAGGAAGAGTTTTAGGCATTGGGAGAAATGGAAAAGGGCATCAGTAAATACAAAGTAAATTAGAGTCTGAAAAATTACAGATACTTTGGGAGTCCCTGAGTTCCTAAAGGGAGCAAAGCTAAAGAGAGTTAACAAAATTATTTTTCTGAATGAATCTTAAAATCTAGATTGGCAGTGAGACCTGAATTTTGGGTGGAAGAATGGAACTCTTGTCAGTAGCTCACGGAGCTCTGGAGCATTCTCTTCACTTTAGACAGAGAGGTTGTGGGAGCCAGCGAATTATTTTTCAAATCCAGTCTAACAGAAGAACTGAGATTCCCCTGAATTCTACTGATATGGTGTGGAAGACAGCTGGTGAGAGCAGTCAGGTATTGAGCAAGCCGGTTACTGTGACAGCGAGCAGATATTAAGGTTGCAGAGCCTTGGTAGCGGAAAATACAGGGCCAGTTTAGAAGACTTATTCTAGACCAAGGTTTCTCTGTCATACTGTTGAAATTTTTGTTGAGTAACTCTCTGGTAAGGACTTTCCTGTGAATCATAAATTATTTAGCATTAGGCTTCTGCCCCTTAGTTTCTGACACCCTCCTCAGCAGTGAAAAACCAATGATTTCTGTAGACATCGCCTACTATTACCATTGCTTAATGTTCCTTAGGGATAAAAAAGTACTTGAAGTTGAGAATAATTTATCTGAATACACATGCTCCTCAACTTACAGTGGGGTTAAATACCAATAAACTCATGGTAAGCTAAAAATGTTATTAAATTGAAAATGCGTTTAATACATGTAACTTTTAGTAATCTAACATAGCTCAGCCTAGGCTACCTTAGATGGGCTCAGAATATTTACATTAGCCTACACTTGGCCAAAATTACCCAACAATCCATATTTTATAATAAAGTGTTGATTGTCTTATTTACCAAATATACAGAAGTAAAAGAAAACCAGAATATTTGAATGGTGCAGGAAACAGAGACGGGCTTTCTGTAGACATAATATGGTGTGAAAATACAAAAGGTAATCTTAAAAACAATCTAGCAATGCAATAAATTATAGAGGTTCTGTGGTGGTTGTGCAGCCGACTAACAGCTACTACTCCACACCAGCACTATTAGAGAGCCCAAGGAAAGATCTCACTTCAGAACTTGACATATCATGAATGTGTTATAGCTTTTGAACCAAAGTGAAGTTGAAAAATCATAAGTTGGAGACATTTTAAATAGTACGAAAACAAGACAGCACAAAAGAAAGAAGAGCATATTCATTTGACTCTACCAGGCAAGGCTATAAACATAGTAATGCTTGATATTATTAAGGAGTCTCTAGGTAGTTAAAACACATGTGAAAAGAAGTGAGAAATTGCTAAAAGGAGATTATTTTTTATTAAGTTATTCGAGTCATTTGGTGACACATTTTTGAGGTTTGTTGGCTTATAATTGGAGGATCTGTATATTGATTCAGATTTGTGGGGTGTGAACATTATCAATAAAAAGATCACTACTAACTTTTTAATATTTAAAAGGAAAAATCTTGCCTCAATTATCTCACTTCTTGACTCTAAAAATGTCAAACTATTGCAGCAAAAGAGACACAAATCAATTAACACAAAAAAATCTTAAAAATTTTTCTCATCAGTAGATTTGTGACTGCAAACAGATAGTAAAATGTCCTGAGAACAATTTTGCTCATCGTTCAAGATATATATTCCACCAAATACCCAAAGTTTGATTCTATGTTACATTTTTAGAAAATAGTTTGAGCTCTCTTAAGATTACCTTCCTCCCCCTTTTCCATTTTTAGTTTCCTCTTTAACATGTGAGTGTGTTTTTATGTACAGTGTGTTGCATAATAAGTTGGATGGTAAGCTCAAGGCACTATTTACAGAAATTCAAAACTGGGATAATTAGAAATAAACATAATTTGACTGTTTGCATATTCTTCATTTAGAATCTTGCTCTCAACTAACTGTAGCATAAAACATGACCTTTGAACATATTATGTCTTTTACAGTTGTGCTAACCACCAGAACCTGTACAATGGATGGCTTTTCTCATCATTCACAACTTTTTTCCACTAGGAATCCATTACTATTTAGTCATCCACATCTATTTTCTTTAAGAAATAAAAACTTCCTAACAGAGAAAATTGCATGGATAAAAATCACTGTAAATCCTCATCTGGAATGCATATCATTACTAAGAGCAGTGATGTGGCATAAGTTTCGACTCCCTTGGAAGTCCCGTATGCTGCTCAGCATCTCTGTTTCCCTCTGGTAGGTCTCTGGATGACTTACACCTTGCTAAGTGGATTGCTGTATTCATACAGCAACAATCATACACTGAGCAAACCCTGGGAAATATCACCTACTTCAAGTTGATGATGCAAATGCATTGTTCATATCATATAATCTGTCCTTTCCTGTAAGAAGAGAGAGAAAATGATCATTTTAGAGTGCAAGTGGTCTGCCAAGTATTCTGTAAATAAATTTTTGGAAACTGGAAATGCAGTAATATATGGGGTTAACATACATTTAATCATAGAATATTGTTAATGCATAGTATTTTCTATATGAGATTTTCCCAAAAGTAATTTCACATGAAGATCCTCTATTAGTCTACTGTGATGTAGATTTTTAAATAAAGAACATGGTGTATCAAACCTGTAGTCCACCACTCAGGAGGCTGAGGCAAGAGGATCACTAAGAGTTTGAGACAAGATGGGCTACACAGTGAGTTCAAGGCTAAGTTAAGCTATATAGTGAAACCTTGTCTCAACAAAAACTAAAACAGAAGAAAACAAACCAGAATTACAAATAAAGTAATTTTTTTTACTTATTCCTTTGAGATAATATTATTGTAAATTTTACTCCCAGAACACTTCTGAGAAGTAGGTACATTTTCACTATTTCATTCTTTACAAGCAACTGAAGACTATAATTTTTCTATACAAAACAAACTGAAATCTGGAGTGAAGAAATGATAACTAAGAACCTTAGGGCCCAAGGAATCACAATTCTGTTATTTCTTGGTTTCTCTGTTAACATCATATATCTTAAATTTAAGGAAGTCAGGAACATACACCCACCAATAGGTTCAGACAAAAATCAATAAATCAATCTACAACAAAAGTTCAAAGCACAAGGCCAGAAGAAAGGCAGCCTAGCAAGAAAACCTTTAGACTATAACTCATCTACTGTATCAAAGCATGAGAGAAAAAATAGTGTTTCTCCTGGTGCCAACAAGACATCTTGTTAGGTGAAATCTTGAGGAACCCCAGCCCACCACCACCACCACCACCACCACCACCACCACCACCAACAACAACAACAACAACCCACTGGCACAGAAGGATATGGGGAAGAAGCTAAAACTTTCAGCTGAATTGAACTAAAGCACCTTTTTTTAGGATAATGGCAGTGGAGATCTCTGAGGATCAAGGACTGAGGATCCCACCTGTCAGTGAGGTGACACCTTTTCTTTCCTGGCTGAGGCTCTGTCAGTATGTTGCAGGCAGAGGCAATGCAACACTATCTGAAAGAGGACAAATAGAGGTCAGTAAAGAAAAAATTCTTACCCTTGCAGCCAGGTTAATATCAGAGGAGGAACTGAGGGAAGACAGACTCTCAGCACTACCAAGGAAGACTGAAACACCTCCCTTTCTAGGCTCAAAAGATTTCTGATATGGAACCTGTATATCTGCCACCACCCACTGATACTAATGTGGAGATCTCCATTTCCCTTGTAAATAAGTCTTTTTTTTTTTTTTTTTTTTTTTGGTGTAACCAGGGATTGAACTCAGGCCCTTGTGCTTACCAGGGAAGCGTTACTCTACTGAGCCATCTCTGTGGTCCAGGCTGCAAATAAGTCTTAAGTAAGATCAAGAGTCTAAGAATAGCCAATGTTCATGTTTTAATCTTACTTTCAGAGAAACTATAATTTGAATTTTATTTTATTTTTAATATTTTACTTATTTATTTGGTATAGGTTCTCGCTGTGTAGCTCAGACTCATAGTGATCTTCCTGTCTCAGCCTTCTCAGTGCTGGGACTACAGGTGTGCACCACCTCCCCTGATTTTGGTGCCCAGCTCAGCATGGAGCCAACATGACATGTGGTGCTGGGGATCAAACCTGGGTCCTTGCACTTGACGGGGAGGTGTTTAGACTTCTAAGTTATCTCCCTGGCCCTACAATTTGAATTTTGAAAGAAAATTAGGAGCACAAATACTGAAATGACAGTTATTAAAATTACTAGATAGTGATTTTAAAGGAGTCACTATAAAGATGTTTCAACACATAATAAGCACACGTGAAATAAATGAAAAAATAGAATACCTCATCAAAAATGGAATATATAAGCAAGTGGCAGAAAGGTAAAACAAGTGGTAGAAACTTTAGAACTTAATACAAAGAGCAAAATAAAAGCTACAGTATATAGCTGACATGGTCCCAACAGTGGGATGGAAGAGAGAAGGAAAATAATCAGTCAACTGTATTACAAAACAGTAGGAATTACCCTATTAAAAACAGAAAAGAGTATGAAAAAGAAATAAACAGAACTTGTATATCCGAGGGAATATAACTAATCTTACATGTGTTTTCAATGTGCTGGAAGAGCACAAGTACACAGGACAAAGCAATACTTGAGAAATTACTGTTAAAAATATTGTAAATATATCCAAAAGATGCAAAGAGTAAATTGAATGGAATTGCTCTACTGAATTTAACATTATGTTATACAGCTCTAGTAATCAAGGCTGGGTCAGTGATAGAGGAATGGACATACAGATCAACTCGATGGACCCAGTAGTGCACCCAAATAAATATCCCCAACTGATTTCCAAAGAAGATAAAAAACACTAGGGGAAAGGTACTCTTTTCAACAAAAGACATTGGAGCAATTAGACATTCTTTGGCAACAAGAAGTAGAGGAAGACAGAGGAATGGGAAGAGGAGGAAGGAGGAGGAGAAATAAGAGAAGGCTAAGAAGGACAGAAGAAAGATGGATACCTAAGACAAACACTCTATATAAATATTAAATCAACATAGTACAAAGATTTAAAACTATAGAATGTTTGAAAGTGGGAGAAATATCTGAGATACATGACTGGTCAAAAATTTCCTTAGTTTGACATGAAATGCGCAATACATAAAAGGCAACTTCCATAAACCATACTTGAGGTCGGAGATTAGGGTATGGCAAAATTGGCTGGGGAAGGGGCATGGCCTGTTAACTAAAGATACCAGACACATGGGCAGAATGGCTCCCAAGCCCCTGCATGTGGACTTCTTGAAAGAATTCTAGCAGATTTTCAATAGGAAGGCCTGGCCCTGAAGCCAGCCTGGGATATCAGATGCGGTATCCCAGCACTGCCTCTCAGGCCCCATATGTGAAAGTTCTCATGGGCTTCCTTGGGATCTAGACTGCATTAAAGACATAGATTCCAAGAAGGACTGCCTAAAGGACTTGTTATGCTGACTTCCTTTGTGGTAGTCTACCCTGCTTCTCTAGGGTGTCATTTTAGTTGGGCCAGCCTTGCTTCCCGGAGCAACTCATTTTCCCACTCCTCACTTCTACTTTTTTTTGTGTTCAAGATGACAAGAACCTGTAGCTCCAGAGGGAAAAGTGAGCTACCAGTGGTGTTTAGCTGGCAAGCTATTTTTATTTTTTTATTATTTGCCGGCCCTTGGCAAGCAGCTTTTAGAAGATAGCAGTACCGCAGTGAAATAGTACTAGGAAAGCCTATTGAAGAGCACGGAAACATGATCTGCAGGTAGCAGAGTGGAAAAACTTTTCAGTTACATATCTTACAAGACCATTGTGTAGAATACTTAAAGGATTCTCAAAGTTCAACAGTAAAAATATCTCACAAATAATCTTCTGAGGAAATGGCCAAAAGACATAAAAAACTGATGATAAGATACAGATGGCAAATCAAAATAAGAAAAATACTCAACATCATTTCTCATTAGGGAAATGCAAAATGAAAGCTGCAGGGTATTATTGCATGACTATATAAACAGTTTACTTTACAAATATCGTGATGGTGCAAATACTATGGGGATATTGAGCACCTAGATCATTCACACATTTATATTATATCTATTTTCATACACTGCTGCTGAGAATTTAAAATGCACATCCATCTTAGAAAGCAATTTGTAATCTTCTTTAAACAACAAGTCATACTGTTACATACAACCTGCCAACTGAACAATAGAGCACTTATTCCAGAGAAATGATAGCAAATTGTCAGTGCTTTTGTATTCATAGTTGTTCAAAACTGAAAATGTTTCAGTGGTCCTTCTTTGGGCGAATGTTTAACCAACTGTGAAATATTACTCAACAATGAAAATGAAAGGATATTTATATGCAGAAAAGCCCAGAGGAATCTGCAGAAAACTATTCTTAGTGAAACAAAAATTCCCCCAAAGGTTACAGAGTCAAGCTTATGACGCAAACATGCCACTGGTACACATGAAGGTAGTAACAAAAGAAGGTGCCATTCATTGGAGAGTAAACCTATGTAGTTGAGCTTTGGTAACAACAATTATCACTATCTGCTCATATGGACCTTCAAGGTTATATGGATACTGCAGGCGTAGCTTTAAGCATAGATTGGAACTTCTTTGAGCAATTTTATGAACTACAGAATGGGCTGGTGAAACAGGCTCAGACCTCTGAGAAAAGCAAAGGAATCAACTGTACAGCTTCCTTCATGTTCCTTGGCAACTCTGCGTTCACAGATGGACCACACAGTTGCCCCTTTGTACCCAAGAAGGGATTATTTCCAGGGTCCCCCATGATACTAAACTCACAGATGGTCAAGTTGCTTGTATAAAATTTCATAGTATTGGCATATATGTATATCCTTCATATTTTTCAAATAATTTCTAGGTTCCTTATAATATCAAATAAAATATAAATGTAGTGTAAATAATGTTTGTTATAATCTAGTGTTTTTATGGGATAATGACAAGAAAAACATCTGTACTCCCTTGGTGCAGACACAATTTTTTTCAAATGCTTTCTGTGTATATTTGGTTGGTTCTCTGGGTATAGAATGGTTGGGGAAAAAATTAAAAGGAAGTAACATCTCAATACTCACAAAAGAACTCTTACTGGATAAAAGCTGCACAAGATGAATCAGAACAAAATGGCTTCACTTATGCTTGGCCAACCCATAGGGAATTCCCAAACCCATTTCTTCCTGAATCATCAGAATGTTTTTCAAGGTTTATTTGGCAACTTTCTTTAAAAGGTCAGGAATTAATTCTGTGGCTTCTGCACCTCTTATGGAACTTTTGACATGTCATGATACATTTTTTCATGGATACAAGGTAAGAGTTTCTCATACATGTTGACAACATACTAATGTCAGAAAGTCTATTGTGATTGGAAGTTTTAATATAAGTGCAGATAAAATGATTAATTTTTCATTTGTATGTCTATAGAGTTCTCATACTAGTTATATCAAATATATTATAGAAGACAATACTTGGTTCTATTGAGGATTTTTAAATATAAAATAAGAGGGTCCAGGAAGATGGATCAGTAGAATAAGCGCTTCCCTGGCAAGCACAAGGGTCTGAGTTCAATCCTCCATTCCAAAAATAAA